>NC_083573.1:86527175-86876675 GCF_027579695.1 Neoarius graeffei
CATCAAAAACAGGCCCAAACCATGATACTACCACCACCATGTTTCACAGATGGGATAAGGTTCTTATGCTGGAATGTAGTGTTTTCCTTTCTCCAAACATAACGCTTCTCATTTAAAAACAAAAAGTTCTATTTTGGTCTCATCCATCCACAAAAATTTTTCCAATAGCCTTCTTGGCTTTTTCACATGATCTTTAGCAAACTGCAGACGAGCAGCAATGTTCTTTTTGGAGAGCAGTGGCTTTCTCCTTGCAACCCTGCCATGCACACCATTGTTGTTCAGTGTTCTCCTGATGGTGGACTCATGAACATTAACATTAGCCAATGTAAGAGAGGCCTTCAGTTGCTTAGAAGTTACCCTGGGGTCCTTTGTGACCTCACCGACTATTGCATGCCTTGCTCCTGGAGTGATCTTTGTTGGTCAACCACTCCTGGGGAGGGTAACAATGGTCTTGAATTTCCTCCATTTGTACATAATCTGTCTGACTGTGGATTGGTGGAGTCCAAACTCTTTAGAGATGGTTTTGTAACCTTTTCCAGCCTGATGAGCATCAACAACGCTTTTTCTGAGGTCCTCAGAAATCTCCGTTGTTCGTGCCACGATACACTTCCACAAACATGTGAAGATCAGACTTTGATAGATTCCTGTTCTTTAAATAAAACAGGGTGCCCAGTCACACCTGATTGTCATCCCATTGATTGAAAACACCGGACTCTAATTTCACCTTCAAATTAACTCCTAATCCTAGAGGTTCACATACTTTTGCTACTCACAGATATGTAATATTGGATCATTTTCCTCAATAAATAAATGACCAAGTATAATATTTTTGTCTCATTTGTTTAACCGGGTTCTCTTTATCTACTTTTAGGACTTGTGTGAAAATCTGATGATGTTTTAGGTCATATTTATGCAGAAATATAGAAAATTCTAAAGGGTTCACAAACTTTCAAGCACCACTGTAGCAGACACTCTTATCCAGAGTGACATACAATGAGTACACTGTCACCTCACAGCAAGAAGGTTCTGGGTTCGAGCCCCGTGGCCGGCGAGGGCCTTTCTGTGTGGAGTTTGCATGTTCTCCCTGTGTCCGTGTGGGTTTCCTCCGGGTGCTCCGGTTTCCCCAACAGTCCAAAGACATGCAGGTTAGGTTAGCTGGCTACTCTAAATTGCTCATAGGTACGAATGTGTGTGTGAATGGTTGTTTCTCAAGCCCAGAAATGGGAAGGTTGTGGCAGGAAGGGCATCTGGCATCATAAAACTTTGCTCCAATTAATACGATGTGGATCAGTAGGGTCCACATGGACCCCGACCCATCAACAGTGCTGGACAAGGAGGAAGAAGAAAAAGAGACTTTAATACTGAAACGATGATTAAATAAAGACAGAATCCCGTGTATTCGATAAACTAACAAGCAAAGTTTCATATTTGCTTTTTTTTAAAAACTTTTTTAGTGATACACACACTCTTGCTATCAATATTCAGGCGTTCATAATAATAATAATAATAATAATAATAATAATAAAAAAGAAAACAAATTTGCTTTTGAGATTAAATTTATTGTCAGTATGCATTAGTAAAAACAAAACAGCATCAGTATGTAGAATTCATTAATTAATTACATTGTAATAGCAAATCAAATTATAATTATGCATTTTTAATTATTCGTTTACACAATTGCGTGTTGTAAAAATTTTTATGTCATTATGTAATTATGCAGACTTTTATCAATCATTGTCATTTTTTTCTGAAAGACTCTGTAAGCAGTCTCCATATGTATTTGGTATGATAGATATTTACTCAATCAATACAAAACCTTCAATATCATGATTAGATGAGCGAAAAAATTTGTTGAAAAAAAGACATTGTTTACTCTCTCTCTCTCTCTCTGTCTTCTTGCTTAGTTTTCTCCAGGCTGTATGATGATGTCCAGGTATCTAGACACACCTCTCAGAGTAGCACAATCCAAGCAGGCCACCAGCCTCTTGGTGCCGGCCTGTTGAGGCTTGAATGACTCAATCCATTTTATTTTAGAACCTTGTTGAATGGTGCTACAAGGCAAACACATACGCGCGTGCACACACACACACACACACACACACACACACACACACACACACACACACACACACACACACACACACACACAGAATATTATATTGCACTTGGTATCCCAGAGCACTGTTGAATGTTCAACAGGGATAAATTGTTGTGGTATAAGAGGAATAAAACACTTTGGGACGTGCTGTAAAAGGAAAATAATCAACTTCAGGGTGCTACCAGTAACTCCACCTTACTTCCAGCTGCATCACCCCACCCCATTGTTGATTGTTTTGCTATAACAGAATGCCCCAAGAGTTTTATTACTTACTTCATCTCTTCACTTCATTCCATCTTTGATTAAGGTCAGTAAATCATTCAGCTCATGTAAGCATGTTTTCACAAAGTGATAGTATTTTAAAAAAATAAAACCATATACGTCAGGCCACTCCTTAAAGGAACAGTCCACCGTACTTCCATAATGAATTATGCTCTTATCTGAATTGAGACGAACTGCTCCGTACCTCTCCGAGCTTTGCGCGACCTCCCAGTCAGTCAGACGCAGTCAGACGCGCTGTCACTCCTGTTAGCAATGTAGCTAGGCTCAGCATGGCCAATGGTATTTTTTGGGGCTGTAGTTAGATGCGACCAAACTCTTCCGCGTTTTTCCTGTTTACATAGGTTTATATGACCAGTGACATGAAACAAGTTCAGTTACACAAATTGAAACGTAGCGATTTTCTATGCTATGGAAAGTCCGCACTATAATGACAGGCGTACTAACACCTTCTGCGTGCTTCGGCAGCGCATTGATATCTGAGCTCCATATCAATGCGCTGCCGAAGTGCGCAGAAGGTGTTAGTACGTACGTACGTACCATTGGCCATGCTGAGCCTAGCTACATTGCTAACAGGAGTGACAGCGCGTCTGACTGCGTCTGACTGACTGGGAGGTCGCGCAAAGCTCGGAGAGGTACGGAGCAGCTCGTCTCAATTCAGATAAGAGCATATTTCATTATGGAAGTACGGTGGACTGTTCCTTTAACCAGTTCACTATACATGACTGATTACAGTACTGAGACTATGGTATGGGATTGGAACACATCTACACTACAATGTAGGCTTTTTACAAGGCTTCATACTAAATACTGTAATCTGGCCTGAACCAGCTGATCTATTCTTTGTCCATTTCTTTTTCACCTGTCAGTGTGTTACCTGTAGATTTTGGTTTTCACAGGAAAGAGGCCTAGCCCCTCGATGCGCAAAGTGACATTGGTCAGGTCGTAGCCAAGTGTGTTGGTGAAGCTCATGATCGCAAACATATCCTTTCCAACCTGAGAGTGGTTGCTCACCTGATGGTCAATAAATACAGTTAAAATCAACGCAGAGCATACTTTAGGCCTTCACAGTACCACTCTTTCAAGTCCACTACCCTGCACATTTCAGAGTTTTGTCACAATACTTTTCTTAATAGTGCTTCCAAATATAGGGATGTACTATCCAATATCATGATCATACTATGAAAGAAAAAAAAGAAAAACACTTATGATCATTGATCATATTTTATAATAGTTTATTGTAATGCTAAGGTCAGTTGCAAATCCTAGAGGATATAAAGAAGAAGTACAGCATGATGTATGTTCCGTATGTACCTCAATGAGAAGGGGAGGGGTTTCCAGACAGATCGATTCCATGGTCGTGACTGACACTGTAGTCTCATGGATGAAGGCATATACAATGAAGGACAGGAAAGACCGGCCGATGATGAAGCTCTTGTACTTATCTTCTGTCACTGTGATGACCTCCTGCTTAGCTATGTAATGCACACAGACAGTCTCAGAAGCTTCAACTTGTAAATAACATCCTTGATCACTCAATCACACTTTCTACATAAATTAGTAAACAATTATATTCTTAATAAATGCATTAATTTTTTTACAGCAGTTTCTCTATCCACATTCACTGGATATGAGCAATCGCGCACTCTGATTGGCTACTCTACTATGAAGCTATCAGCTCACATACCGTGAGTAGAGAAAAACAAAATGGCGGAGCACATCAAGTCAGATATATCACTTTGTTATCAAGTATTTAAAAGAAACAGAAATGGCTAAAAGAACATAGTTCCCCCTCCCAATTTCTCCTGTTCCACACTCCAGCCCAGTCGGTGGCAGTAATGCACCTTTAAAAACCCTAAAGAAGAAGAAAAGAAGAGTAAGAGTGTATGTTTTTTTCAAGAATTATTATTATTATAGCATTTTTCACAAATTGCTCCTGTCATTTCGCCGGTTTGTTTACATTCTAAGCAGAAATGATTTTGTCGGACGTTTTGTATAAAGTTTTTATTTATCGAATTTGCAAAAAATAAAAATGCTCTGTTTCTCAAAATCCAGCGAATGTGTATAGAATCAAGCAGTTATTCCACTCAATCTCGTCGAAACACGGCTTGTAGCCGACTCAGCGCTACCAGCTCATGTATGACTCGATTTCGTGGAATAACTGTTAAATATCATCCTTTTATGATTTCAGTGGAAACACAGAAGAAGTGAAAACCAATATTGTTCTTTTTTTCTGATAAATCATGAACTGTTCATAATGCTTTTCATATTGTTTAGGCATCATAATCTGACTCACATTCCAAAGGCTGCAAAGCCACCTCATGAGTGAGGAGTATGAACTGGGTGCGGGTGGCTCCAGTGTAATATTCCACTCTGCCCGGGATTTTGCAGGTGATGGTGCGGGAGTCACTGGTCAAGTTGGTGAAGGTCATGGTTAACATTAGATCACCACTTTTGAGGACCTGGATGTACAGCTGCACTTCAATTTCTGGCAGTATGACGGATAGGAAGAGATGGGAATTAGGGTACACAGGTGAAAGGCTATCATTAATTACGCTCATATTTGTTTTTATAGATTTACATATAACACCAAAATTATGACACCAAAAAGGAACTAGAAACTCCAGTTTTAGTCAAAGCAATCTATTATATACAGCATATAAACTGAGAAAAAAAAACTGCCAAGGTTCACATGGCATAAGGAAGAATCTTTTACAGTACTTTCATGTAGATGAGCAGATATGAGTCAGATATAGAAGGAAGCCCATGTTCATTAACGTGAACGTGAACGATGCATATACCGTACACTGATATGTTTACATTGTTCATTCATTCATCCTTAGTAACTGCCTGGTCAGGGTTGTGATGGTTTATATTAAATTACTCTCAAGTCAAACTCTCGCGGTTACCAGAGGACCCCCCGCCCCGTAACGCTAGCTGTATAGGTGAGAGGCCGAGGGCTATCGAAACGGAGATCGGCACCGCACCCATACGCCTTAAAGAGTTGGTTAGTACTGGGACAGGAGACTGCCTTGGAAGACCAGATTCTGGCGTGAGAGGGACTTTGACTTGATATTAAGTTACTAGATTTGTTTATATTTTGAAAAATAAACTAAATTAGTTAGATGCTGTGGGCAGGTACAAGCAAAAAAAAATGCTCAAGCATGATTGTAAAAAAACAGTTCTGTGCACATCTGTATTAAAAAAACCCTACTATTTTAGGCCATGCATATGAATATTTGGAGCACTAAGTAACACATTTCACTTACATTTTGTTCATAAGACTGTTGTGACACATTTGGTTTTGTTATAAAAGTATTTTTGATATACGTTTTTATTTTCTTAGGATAGCTCTAATTCAAATAAATGTTTCTGTGAGATTTATCTAATTAACCTCCAACACAGCAGGAATGAAGATCTTAAACTCCCTTACACTTTACCATCTGGAGCAGTACTCTCAAGTGAAGAGTGTGGTAAAGATCTTGGATTCTATGTGAACCAAAGTCTCAGCTGGAGAGCCCATATCAATATTAAGGCAGCTGAAGCCAGCAAAAAAGCCAGTTGGGTTTTGAAACCCAAAAAGCCAGTTGGGTATTGAGAACCTTGTCCCAATATTCTCATATTGGGACAAGGGCACACTGATGCTCTTATACAAGTCATATATAGTAAGGTCTATAGTAGCGTATTGCTGTCCACTCTGGTCGTTGCATCTTCAGTGTGATATCATCAAGACTGAGAGTATACAAAGATCCTTCACAACAAAAATCAATTGTCTTTGAACTATGAACTACTGAGACAGACTTAAGGCTTTCAACCTCTATTCCTTACAAAGGCACCATGAGTGATACACCATCATCTTGATCTAGAAGATCCAGAACAACCTTATCCTTAATTGTATCAATATTGAGTTCAGTGAATCTGCTAGAAGAGGAATGACATGTATCAGACCTCTTGGCAACTCATGGTACAGAAGTGTCAACATGATGATATTCAACTCTTTCTCATCAGTTGCACCAACCCTCTACAATATGATGCCAGCAAACATCAAGTTGATCCCTACCCTGACGAGGTTCAAGACGGAACTTGATAAGTGGCTCAGATCATTCTCTGACACTCCACGTACATCCGAGTACCTTGGGGCAAATAGGAACTCGCTGTTGGAGTGGGTCGGTAGTAAGTGTTAATAGCTGCTACCCTGGGAATCAGCAGTGGAGATATGAGATATGCTTGGCCTGAGTGATCAAGCTTGAAGCCAATCCAAGGTATCCAAAGTAAGGTAACCATGCAGACATTTTTAAAATATCTTTACAAAGGGTGCCAATACTTCAGATAAAACACCTATATTCATATATACATAACTGGGAGATTTTGGAGCAATGTGTCAGACAGCACTATCCACCACCACCATTATCAAAAAAACACCTAAGGGAATATATTTTGTAAGAATTTTATTCATCCTTCCAAGATATCTCCAGAGACTTGCAGAAACTATGCCTATAGTAAAGTGGAGGCCTATAGTCCAACACTTTACAAAAGCACATTGTTATTTTTTCTACTAATTCATCAGCTATGAACCCTTCAGCTTATCCATTCTCCAAATGACCTATAAGACACATTTCTGACTTTCCAAATGTTTCGAAACCATTTATAATAAATAATTGGTGCCTATTCTGAACCCTAACCCATGTGAGAGGGCTGTAAAATAGTTTGATAGAATAGTTTGATTTCTATCATTTTCTCTGTTCATCAATAAAGAAACAAATTTCACTTTTCCACAAATCTAATCCAAACTTGTTTCCTCTATCAGAAGTCATCTCTATCTTCTCTCTGCAGGTTCCTGTAGCATCTGATACTGCTGATCATGCCCAAAGGAGAGAGGGGGAAAGAAACTAAGCTAGGATGACATCAAATGGTTTTGATGTTCCACATGCTGATGATGACAAATGAATCTCGAGGGATGAGTTAAACTGTCTGAATTAATATTTGATTAGACTTAAAAGGCAAAGTGAGAAAAAGGGGAGTGCGGTGAGTATTGGCACCTTTCCTGTAACCAACATGATACAATGAACTGCAGTGATTTAATTGTGTTCACAAAAATGAACTTCTCACTCCAGCCCTGATTGATTTATAATAACGAGAACGTCAATGACGGCGTAGCTCACTCCGGCCCCGTCTAGTCCAAAAGGAACGATCTAAAGTGGGCCACATTATGCAATAAATGTTGCAAGCTATATACACTCTATACAAGCTATATACAGAAGCTATATACACCCTAAGAATACCAATCTATTTGCCAGAAAGAATCCAAAACGGCGAGGAATTGACCGAGAAGAAGCGATTTTTGTTGAATTGATCATTAAAGGAGAACTGAAGTCATTTTAAAACTTGCTTTATTTCTTAATTAACGTGTTATTCAATTACGTTTTCGGTTTTAGTAACCTTATATCGTGACTCATATTGGCAACTAGTTGAAATTAAATATTATACTTATCAGCCTATTCGGTTTTTAGCCGTGTTGAATTTAGTTTGTTTGGTCCACGGCAGGCATCGCTTATCCATGCGATCTTCACGAGACTTGTGCGAGACTTCAAAACGTGAAGTGTCAGCCAGGTGTCAGTGCCGCCATTTTGAAAACTGTTTTCCAAATGACATATTGCACAAAAACGAGTTTAAATGACGATTACTGCCTACTTTTTTCAAACTTTCCTGATTGCTATCAAAACAAACAAAACTTCCAGCTTAATTACATCAGCATTTGAAAGAGGGCGCGCGCGTCTTTTGACAATGTTGGCAGATGTTGGTCACTTTGATTTCTGCTGTACGTTTTACTTCTGTCCTACGATGTCTCGCACAGGTCTCAACGAATCTCATTTATGGCCATTGTTTTGACATATGGACTGATATATTACAGAGCATATTTCAAACACTCATAACTTGCTATAGCAGTGACAAAATAGCTACCAAAATGCATTCCTATGTTTAATAAAATGAGAGAAATAGAATTTTGATAATACAAAAATTTGCCTTCAGTTCTCTTTTAAGACTTAATTAGTCCATAACTTCATTAATAATTGTAAGTAAGCAAATCTGGGTAGAAGTTATATGCACCCTAGGTACCCCTACACTCATGCCAGAAAGAATCAAAATCGGTGAAGAATTGAGGGAGAAGAAGCGATTTTCATGAAATGTGGACGATGACGGATGACGGACAGACGACGGAGGATGGCATAAGCTCATCGTCTGTTGGCTGGATGAGCTAACATCAACAACAACAACAATAATAATAATCTCATCTCATTATCTGTAGCCACTTTATCCTGTTCTACAGGGTCACAGGCAAACTGGAGCCTATCCCAGCTGACTACGGGCGAAAGGCGGGGTACACCCTGGACAAGTCGCCAGGTCATCACAGGGCTGACACAAAGACACAGACAACCATTCACACACGTTCAATTTAGAGTCACCAGTTAACCTAACCTGCATGTCTTTGGACTGTGGGGGAAACCGGAGCACCCGGAGGAAACCCATGCGGACATGGGGAGAACATGCAAACTCTGCACAGAAAGGCCCTCGCCAGCTACGGGGCTCGAACCCGGACCTCCTTGCTGTGAGGTGACAGCGCTAACCACTACACCACCGTGCCGCCCGGTAATCTCATCTCATCTCATTATCTCTAGCCGCTTTATCCTGTTCTACAGGGTCGCAGGCAAGCTGGAGCCTATCCCAGCTGACTACGGGCGAAAGGCGGGGTACACCCTGGACAAGTCACCAGGTCATCACAGGGCTGACACATAGACACAGACAACCATTCACACTCACATTCACACCTACGGTCAATTTAGAGTCACCAGTTAACCTAACCTGCATGTCTTTGGACTGTGGGGGAAACCGGAGCACCCAGAGGAAACCCACGCGGACACGGGGAGAACATGCAAACTCCGCACAGAAAGGCCCTCGCCAGCTACGAGGCTCGAACCCGGACCTTCTTGCTGTAAGGCGACAGCACTAACCACTACACCACCGTGCCGCCCGGTAATAATAATAATAATAATAATAATAATAATAAGTTACATTTCTACAGTGCCTTTCAATATACCAGGTCGCTTTACAAGGGGAAAAAGACTAAGCAGTAAGAGAGGAAGAGAAATGTTCTTAGAGGAAGAGATAAAGTCTTAAACTGAGATGAGAAAGAAGAGCAGTCACGGAGAGATTGAGGAGAGAACTCCAGAGTTTGGGGGAAATGGCACTGAAGGACCTGCCCCCCGTGGTGGAAAGTCTGGTGTATGGGGCAGCAAATAAATTGTTGCTAGAAGACCTTCATGAGCGAGAAGGGATGTAGGGGGTCAGTAGTTCCCTAAGGTAGATCGGAGCAAGATTATGCATGGCTTTGAAAGGCACAAGCAAGGTTTTAAATTTGATCCAGGACAGAACTGGTAGTCAGTGTAGCTGAGAGAGGATGGGGGCAATGTGAGCAGAGTGTTTAGTACGAGTTAGAACTCTAGCTGCAGAGTTCTGGATATATGATAGCTTTTGTAAAGACTTTGCAGGAAGGCCTATGAAGAGTGAATTGCAGTTATCTAGAAGAGATGTAATGAAAGCATGAACCAGAGTTTGTGCATCATTACTAGTCAGAAGTGGACGAAGGTGAGCAATATTACAGAGGTGAAAGAATGCAAGCTGAAAATATGTTCTATATTACAGGATATACCAACTCTGTGCAATATTCCTGCATTATCCTACAGTGCTATTGAATTCTTGAATCTGATTGGGCAGAAGGTGTTGAATAACATTTTATTATTATTATTATTATTATTATTATTATTATTATTATTATATGGCACAAGCTACTTCTGGTAAAATCGTGCGCTCTGATTGGTTCCTTGGCGGGCAGAATTTTCCTGTAATGCCCGTGGGTGATTACAGACTTTCTTTACAAGGCACTGGCTTTCAATGTTGCAAAAAATAAACAAAAACAAAACGACAAAAAATGATTAATTGGAAATCAAAAATGGCCGAAACACAAAAGACAAACAAGAGTTGCCAAGTTATTCAAGAAATGAGCAATGAGGAGCATTCAGAAACCGCTAACCGCTAACAGAAATTCGGTTTTGAAACCGCTAGGTGTCTATTCTGCATGCGTGACTCAACTACATTACACATATGACGTAACTGAAAGAAAGCAGCGCCACGCCTCACTATAATGAGAGTCTATTTTCATCTTAGAAATAAAAAAAGCCATATAAGAAACTCCTTATTAACTCCGCTTGCTCGGCTTTTATGGGAAAATATCAGACCGAGGTCTTTTTGTACAGCTCCGTGTGTACTGTCAAGACCTTGGTCTGATATTTTCCCGTAAAGACCTCGCACTCAGTTAATAAGTACTTCTTAGTATAAATATGCAGGTGATTATAGGAAATTGTGCACTCTGATTGGTCAAGAAATTCAGACTATTTCTCGATAATCACCTCGAGCGACTCGGCAAAATGGCAGCCAAGCACTTTGTCATCGTAAGTGAGGAAGAATTACAAATGATGAAAGAAAATGCTGTTCCTAAAAGCACTAAAGATGCTATGAAGTTTGATCTAAAACTATTCAAAGGTAAGGTGGAATTGGGATTTATTTTATCCATTTCAAAACAAAGTACTTTATGTGAGTCGGCATAGATAAGTGACACAAGTCTGCACGCACTGTTATTACATTTGCATGCCGCTTTTGAAGTTTGAAATAATTTTTTAATACAATTAAAAAAAATAATCACCTGTATATTTACACTAAAACAATTATCTGCCTCAGGCTCAGTGAATATCGGTGAATAATAACCTTGACTTCGTCTCAGTTATTATTCACCTCGCCTTCTGTGAATAATTATTAAATAATAGCAGCTTGGACAATACTGCTGGCTGTAATTTAATTCACAGGTGTATAGTAATTTGATCCATCTAATACGTGATCATTTCTATAGTACAGCTCATTCACAAGGGCTTGGATGATGGATGTTCCACATAATCTAAAACTAATAATAGTGATGTTTTATGTAAGGAGATGATTATTTTACATTTTTGGAAGGAGTCTCCAGTGTCAGCAATTTGTAACAGAGGCAGCAGTGTTCCTTTAAGTTAGGGTTTCTTCCTGACAAGCTGCATATTTGTATTATTAACACACACACACACACACACACACACACACACACACACACACACACACACATTATGTATTATATTGCACTTGTTGTTACAAAGTCTTGCACTCTCTTAAAGTCTTTTTCCGCTTTTTTCAGATTATATATGCCTAGTTCAAGTTGCTTGCTGATCACCTGACCCTACCCCTGTTTCCTGTGTATGATTTTGCCTATAGACTTGGTATTGTTGTTATTACGCTTTCTAATAAAGTTTTCTTACCCTTCTGTTGCGTCTCATTCTGCCTTCGTGACACACCTGGAACATAAGTGATGACAAATTGTTTCATAGACATTTCACACCATCAGTCTGAATGCAGTTATCAGTGGTTAAAAGTATACGTTGTTCATTAATAAATGTAAAAAAAATTGACACACTGCTCTAGTATTAATAAAATAAAATACTTCAGGACATGCTGTTATAGGAAAATTCCTGATTGTTTCATAAGCGCTGATATATTTTCTTCATTAAAAGACCATTTCATTTGGATTGTTCTGTGACTGGGAGTGCTTGGGTAGCATGGGAGCATTAGACAGGACCTTAAAGTCAAACAAAACCCATTAATAAATGACTTTTTTTGCGATCAAGTGCCCTGATGTGCTGTCCATACATTTAAATTAAAAACAAAACTTTACAACAGCAATTTATCCATTTTAAAAGTTCTGAATTTGCTAAAAATAGTTTTACCTGGATGCAGACATTTGCACTGAAACTGGATATCTGCTTGTGACATAACCGACTTACTAGTACGCTGTTTCCCTTAGTAACACAGAGCCATGAAATAAAGGCTTCTAACTTTAAAAAAAAAAGTCCCTGGGTGTTGTAGTACACTGCCCTTGGGTGTTTGTTTGTTTGTGTGTGTGCGTGTGTGTGTGTACACTGCTTCAGATGGGTTGAATACAGAAAAAGAACTTCACTGTGCTGTAATGTATACATGACAAGTCAAAGTCCTTCCCACACCATGTGATGCATAGGGCAGCACTGATCTTCGTTTCCATAGCCCTCAGCCTCTCGCCTATTACATAGCTAGGGTTAGAGTAGGGGGCTAGTCCTCTGGTAACCGTGAGAGTTTGGCTCCTCACTCGCATCTGTATTGCAGTGTGCCTTGCCAGATGGCAGTAGGTACCATTTTTACAATGGTCTTTGGTATGACCCAACCGTGAGTAGAACTCGCGATCTCCCAATCGAGGGGAAAAAAATTATTATTTTTTTTTTTAGAATTAGAAGCCTTTATTTGTCACGTATACCGCGGAGACTTTATAACACTCAGGGACTTTTTTTTTTAAGTTAGAAGCCTTTATTTCATGGCTCTGTGTTACTAAGGGAAACAGAAAATCTAAAACTCTAATCAGAAATTTTCTGTAACCATGTGATTTTTACTGGCAACAAAATACATGAATCAACAGACTTCACTTTTACGAAAGTTAAATCTCACTCAGCAAGAAAACGCGAAGTACTGAGACAGATACTAGTAAATGATATCTGGTCATAACAATGTGATTCTTGGCGTTGAAAAGATCGCTTTTCTCAGTGGATAAAAACAGACAAAAACATTTCATATAAAAATACAAGGAAAAAGTTCAATTTTTACACTGTGAGTAGTCAGCGATAGAGTTTATAGGCAGCAAAATGCTTCCAAAGGCTGGGTATGAGTGTGCTCACTGTTTACGTGTGTGTGTGTGTGTGTGTGTGTGTGCACTGCTTTGATGATCGGGCTTATTTTTACACCAAAACGCTTAACACTCAGGCATCTTCAGGGTTACAACAATTTGGAAGTGATGTATCCACTAGATCTCCGCCATGGTAAGTCATGTAGTGTGTAGGTGACGCTACAATCTCAGATTCTCTTGCGTAATTTGTACTCAGAGTGTGATATTTAAACCTCAAAGGAAGTAAGATGGTGGCACCCCGGGACATTGTTTTCTTTTCAAATAAAATCTGTGCATAGTATACAGGTACAAATATGAACAAGTGAACATTCGAACATGTCTTGTATAGATATTATCTGTCAGTATAAAGGAGTTTATTTTGGGGGTTTTGTTTGATTTTAAACAGTGTGTTTCATGACCAAAAGCTTGAGTTTGTAACTCTGCTGATATCTCAGATTTATCACTATTGCTATATTATCCCTCTGTTGCTAGTGACAAAAATAAGCACTTTTATCACTGCACTTAATCTGACTACCTGTTGGACCTTGTTTTCTAATCTCATTTAGACTCACCTAGATAAATACAGGATAAAAAAAAAAAACATCTCATATCACAGATTATATTTTTGAGAAGCTCTGTTGTTTGTAGAGTGAGAGGCTTGGGGTTAAGACTAATTATTTCCTCTTAAAAAACTGGTAAATACAGTAATAATTACAAATGTGAAAGAAAAAAGCAACTTACTCTTATATTTGTAAGTGTCTGTCATGTTTGCATAATCATCAGAGCCAATCATTTTGGTCACAATCAACTTTCCTACATAGGTGGTGTTCACATAGATCGTTTTCATGTTTCCGTACTTGTCTATTTGAGAGAAAACCACATCACTGTTGACCTGGTGGTGAGAAAATATTTTACAGGATTGGTACTTCAGGTTGGTATGCTTATAATACTTCTTTGAGATATTATATTATAAAATAAAGCAGTTCCCGCTACATAATGGTTATATCATAAGCTACTCAAGAACTTCAGTAAATCATTTGAGTAATTTGAGATGTTGAAAAGATAGCAGATAGATCTGAAATACTGCTCACCTCAGAAAACACAAACTTTGCATCAAATGGATAGCTCAGAGCTTTCTCTTTGATAGCTGCCACAGCTGCAGGACCACAGCGGAAATAACCTAGCATAAATAAAAACAGTCAAACATCTGTATTGCATCTGATGGTATAAGGTGATGCAACATTTTTTTTTTTATTTTGAGCTGATTATCACATTAGCATTTTTGTATTCAAATATTTTTTCCCTTATATTAAGAAATCTCATGGTGCTGAAAGTTCCAAAATGTCTTAACTTGTCTAGGCCAAGGTCGCTTAACTTCCTGTTAAGGATCATGTTTAGCTACAGCTGGTAGCTCCTCTGTACCAACATAAAAAGGGTTTGTTTGACAGGACTCATTAGATTGACCAACACAAAGTACAGTGTGAAAGTCCAAGGAGCTCAGTGCAGATCTGAGAAAGATGATCATAAATTTACACAACACAGGAATGTCTCTAGCACTGTTGCCTCACAGCAAGAAGGTTCTGGGTTCAAGCTCAGTGGCTGATGAGGGCCTTTCTGTGTGGAATTTGCATGTTCTCGCCATGTCTGCGTGGGTTTCCTCCGGGTGCTCCAGTTTCCCCCACAGTTCAAAGACATGCAGGTTAGGCTAATTGGTGGCTCCAAATTGACTGTAGGTGTGAATGTGAGTCTGAATGGTTGTTTGCCTCTTTGTGTCAGTCCTGAGATGATTTGGTGAGTTGTCCAGGGTGTACCCCGCCTTTAGCCCATAGTCAGCTGGGATAGGCTCCAGCTTGCCTGTGACCCTGCACAGGATAAACGGTTAGAGATAATGGATGGATGGACAGATGGATGTCTCTTGGAGCCACTTCTAAACAACTGCAGATTCTAAGATCATCAGCTTAAACAATTGCACAATATAAATACAAGTTATTGGGAGGTGTAGCCATATTGCCAAGCCACATTGCTGAAAGAAGACCTAAGCTGTCACCCTCAGGTGAGAGGAAATTTCTTTGGATGGGCAGGAACAATCCAGGAACCACCAAGACACAGGCCTGTGATGAACTGCCATCCAAGAAAGAAGCCCCTGCTCTAAAATTGACACATTCAAGTTTGAGTAAAGTTTGTAGCTGACCACATGAACAAAGAAAAAGCTGTCCAGAGGAAAGTTTTATGGTCAGATTAGACAAATATTGAGTTGCTTGGCCACAATGACCAGAGGTATAAAGGAACACTGTACCATTATACTGTTAAGCATGGTGGTGGTAGCTTGATGCTCTGGGGCTGTTTTGCTGCTAGTGGAACTGGTGCATTGCACAAAGTGGATGGAATAATGAAGAGCCTCAAAATTCTTCAGCATAACCTCAAACCATCAGCTATATGATTGAAATTTGGACACAATTGGGTGTTCCAGGAGGGCAATGACCCCAAATACACATCAAAGCTGGTTGTGGAATGGATAAAGCAGGCTAATATTAAGCCTAAAACATATCCTGACCTCAACCCTATTGAAATATGCGGATTGTGCTTAAAAGTGGGGTCCCAGGAAACACACAAATTTAATTTGAACTCTACCAATTCTGCCAGAAGCTGATGGCTACCAAAAGCGTCTGAGCAAGGTGAAACTTGCTAAGCAACATTTAAAGGGTGACTGAAGTAATTTTTAAACTTGCTTTATTTCTTAATTAACGTGTTATTAAATTAAGTTTTCGGTTTTAGTAACCTTATATCATGACGAGTATTGGCAACTAATTGCAATTAAATATTATACTTATCGGCCTATTCGGTTTTTAGCCATATTGAATATTGTTCATTGGCAGGCGTCACTTATCCATGCAATTTTCATGAAACTTGTGCGAGACTTCGAAACGTGAAGTGTCAGCCAGGTGTCAGTGCTGCCATTTTGAAAACTGTTTTCCAAACGAAATATTGCACAAAAACGAGTTTACTGTAAATGACGATCACTGCCTACCTTTTTCAAACTTTCCTGATTGCTATCAAAAGAAACAAAACTTCCGGCTTGATTACATCAGCTTTCGAAAGAGGGCGTGCGCGTCTTTTGACAATGTTGACAGATGTTGGTCACTTTGATTTCCGCTGTACGTTTTACTCCCGCCCTACAATGTCTCGCACAGGTCTCACCAAATCTCGTTTATGGCCATTGCTTTGACATATGGACTGATATATTACAGAGCATATTTCAAACACTCATAACTTGCTATAGCAGTGACAAAATAGCTATCAAAAATGCATTCCTATATTTAATAAAATGAGATAAATAGAATTTTGATAATAAAAAATTTGCCTTCAGTTCTCCTTTAACCAAATATTATGTGTACTGTGCGTAGGCTTAAGCCCCCCCAAGCCCCCCTATAATTTTCAGTGTTTATATATCTCATCTCATTATCTCTAGCCGCTTTATCCTGTTCTACAGGGTCGCAGGCAAGCTGGAGCCTATCCCAGCTGACTATGGGTGAAAGGCGGGGTACACCCTGGACAAGTTGCCAGGTCATCACAGGGCTGACACATAGACACAGACAACCATTCACACTCACATTCACACCTACGGTCAATTTAGAGTCACCAGTTAACCTAACCTGCATGTCTTTGGACTGTGGGGGAAACCGGAGCACCCGGAGGAAACCCACGCGGACACAGGGAGAACATGCAAACTCCGCACAGAAAGGCCTTCGCCGGCCACGGGGCTCAAACCCGGACCTTCTTGCTGTGAGGCAACAGCGCTAACCACTACACCACCGTGCCGCGTGTTTATATATATATATATATATATATATATATATATATATATATATACACACACCGTATATATATATATATATACACACACACACCATATATAAATAAATAAATAAATAAATATATATATATATATATATATATATATATATATATATATATATATACACGGTATATATATATATATATATATATATATATATATATATATATATACACGGTATATATATATATATATATATATATATACACACACGGTATATATATATATATATATATATATATACACACACGGTATATATATATATATATATATATATATATATATATATATATATATATATATACACACGGTATATATATATATATATATATATATATATATATATATATATATATATATATATAAAATAGTGCAGACTTGCACATAACACAAACTAGCAAGAAAACGAGTCAAACAATAATATGTCTACAAGTTCTAGCTACGACATGAATAAAATTGAATAAAATTATCGTTATGTTTCCCAGCATAGCCAGGTAAGCGGGCATGCACGGTTCAGGCGGGAGCTGTATGTTATTAGGCCTACTTGCTGTAACGTTACATTCCTGAGGCCAGCAGAGTTGTTAAGAGAAGAAGAGGACTTAATTCGCAGTGAATGATACAGTGAACAAGAGATTGTAAGTTGATGTCAGTCATTGTTAATTGCTTAACGTTACCTACGTTTATCTAAGGGGAAGAAAATGTGATGTTGTAGGCTACTTGTCCCTTTTAACATTATGGCAGCTAAATTGAACTTTATGGAAAATGTTAGCCAATATTAGCATGAACAGTTAAACTTGACAGCTTTCTATATTCTGTCCCATCTGTGTATTGGTATGTTCTTCAACTATTGCAAGTGAAAACTAAATGCTATTTGTAGCAATAGTTATGGCTAGAGAAGATTTAATGTGTCCTTTCAATTCATTGGCTAGATGGATATACGACGATTTTTTAAGGGAGTGAGTGAGGAACAGGAGAGTGACAAGGGAGCTGATGCTGAAGAGGTCTGTGTGATCGAGGTCAGTAAATGTCAACAGAGAAAACAGGGCCGAGTTCAACCAATGCACCATTTTGAGACGGTTTAGCTCCGGTTTGATCTAGGCCACTAATTGAACGAGGTAGCAACGTAGTAGCCCATAATGCTTTCCTCAAGTTAAAGATGACAACACGTTGCATAAGAATGGAAACTGTAGGAAAACATTTCAAAACACTATGACCACATTGGCCTTTGCAATAGGCTTCTGAGTTTGTTTTCTTTCGTTTGGTGGATGTGTCAGAAGTCACCATATCAGCACTGATGTGCAGGCTATCAAAAACCCACCGAATTAAAAAGAAAAAAGACAACATGCACAGTAGGCTATCCACCTCCAGTTGAATGCTATAAGAGTGAAAATAAAGTAATCCCCATATTTATATGCCTTAATCAAGCTTGGATAAAAGCAAATGGCAAGCGATGGCCCACTCAGCTGCTCCTGTCTGATCAACGCCTTTAGTGCACCTCTGTTTCTGTTGAATTAACCGTCTTGCATGGCATAAACTAGCCCCTTATTTCATATTCAGTTCTGGCCAACTTGACTTGTATTCCCTGTCTAGGCTTAGCCTATAGTCTAAACTAGTCTCATTGGATGTTAAAAATAGGCCAGCTTACATACAGTAGGCCTACACAACAAAATATTTAATGAATTAATGATTATTTTATAATTTAATTTAATGAGAACAGTCATAGGCTACTGTAGGCCTCCTGTACATTGCCATGTCAGATAATCGGCCAATGCATTTATTTTCGTGGTAGGCTAACCCCATTCCCAAAGTCATCTAGCAATCTTGGAAGATCTCATCTCATCTCATCTCATTATCTCTAGCTGCTTTATCCTGTTCTACGGGGTCGCAGGCAAGCTGAAACCTATCCCAGCTGACTACGGGTGAAAGGCGGGGTACACCCTGGACAAGTCGCCAGGTCATCACAAGGCTGACACATAGACACAGACAACCATTCACACTCACATTCATACCTACGGTCAATTTAGAGTCACCAGTTAACCTAACCTGCATGTCTTTGGACTGTAGGGGAAACCGGAGCACCCGGAGGAAACCCACGCGGACACGGGGAGAACATGCAAACTCCACACAGAAAGGCCCTCACTGGCCACGAGGCTCGAACCTGGACCTTCTTGCTGTGAGGCGACAGCGCTAACCACTACACCACCGTGCCGCCATCTTGGGAGATATGATATTAATTTAACTTCAGGGTTTCATCATGTTAATTTTGTTTTTGAACTCCTTGAAGGGTGAGGCAGGAGAGGCTGAGGAGGAAAACGAGTATCAGGCAAGTTCAAGTCAGAGAGAGGAAGTGAATCCAAGTTCAGAGGAGGTCGAGCAAATAGATCTTGTTTGAGAAACATTCAAATTTGTCTGTATTGTCAGATTTCACTAGGATTTTGAACTAAGCTAGTTGTAACTAAACTAATTAAATAAAGCACCACACCATTATGTTGTCTCCTGTTAGGAATATAACCTAATTAATTTTTACCAAATGCATTGATGGAGATATTTGCAAACATCTTTCTTCATAAACATAGCCCCAGCCTCTAATGAACTGATTTAGACTTATTTTGTTAATATAAAGAAGATATCCTGAAGACTTAGGAGAGAAACAGCAGGGTAGAAAAACAAAGTGATCCAGATAACAGATTCTGATAAATGTTCTTCAAATAATGAATAATTGACGAAGCCTATGTAGGAGCAATTAAAAAAAATTCGGCGCGCGCATTACTGAACACACTCCTGGGGCTAAGCCCCCCCCCATCTCTCAATCCTAGTGACGTCCATGATGTATGCTGTATAATCTATGATAATCTCTAATAATTTGGCTCCAGAAAAAGAACAGTTCAAATAAATCACTCAAAGCCTGATATTGCCATGACATTCACGTCCATGATAACAGTCATGTGCGTGTATGCAAATTTATGACTGCAACTGTAGGGAAAAAATTGTTAAATTTATAGCTGTACTTGGTGTCAAACATTAATACATAAATTGCTGTTGTATAAGAGGAATAAAACACGTTGGGAATGGGCTGTGATAGGAAAATAACAAAACTTCAACGTGGTAATACTGTTGTTTCAAAACGTGAGTTTTTTATGGAAGGTATTGAAAATGAACGAATTATTTTCTAAAATGGTCACACTTTTTTTTTAAATGCTGTGTTTTTAATGACCAAATGTTTAGTGGAGACTTTGCTTGATTGCGTTTTGCACATGACTTGAAACCTATACACATCTGTAGTAAGATTTATAGATTTGCATATTTATAGTGAGTTCCTCTATTGGAAAAGTGTAACTGAAAATGGATAGTCATACCATCACTGATCTCCTGAGGAGTGGCGTCCACCACTTGCCAGCCTGAGTACCGATTAGGAATGTCATCCCTCCTTAAAAACACTTCATTCCAGCAGTGAAAATTCCTTCAAAGACAAAGACAAAAAATTATGTTTTGTAATTTAAATGAACTAGCCAGGCTAATTGATTTTCTTTAGCACCACCATTATCACCATATGGACAATATAGTGAAAGAACTACAATTTTTCAACCAAGTGTCTACAACACCTATAATAATCAGCCCTCAACCTCATCACATGACCTCCAGTAAAGCATCTATTCCCACTCAGTCACTTGAGTACTAATAATACTCACTTGTTTGTAGTGATACTACTCGTTTTAAATAACCCAGACTCTCAGTGTTACCTCCTGAAGTCTCATTCCAGCATTGTGTCTGTGATCAGTCTCAGCTTTTATCTGCCTGGCATGATTAGTGTTTTGACCTCAGTATGCTTCACATTACTGATTTATTCTTGTCTAATTTACACCTGCTTGCTGATTGCCTGACTGAGTGCCTGTTTCACATTTCTGAGTCTTGACTAGCTGCCGCCCCCCCCCCCCTTTTTAAATGAAACCAGATAACCTGCACTCATCATCATATCTCACCAGATAGTGTCTGAATGTTCTTTGTTCAGGCTCCCATCTTCATCCAGCACAATGTTAGTCATCAGGTCGCCACCATTGTCATGCGCAGAGCAGTAGTTGGTAATCACCCTTGCAGGAAGGCCAAGGCACCTTAGGACTGCAGACCACATCGGGTGAAAATCAGCTCAAGCATCATACATGGTCTACATCATACACTGTAAAATATTGGTTTTTATTTCTATCCACATTCACTGGATATGAGCAATCACGCGCTCTGATCGGCTACTCTACTACTAGGATATCAGCTCATAAACAGTGAGTAGTGAAAAACAAAATGGCGGAGTGTGTTGCTGAACCAACCGAGGACGGAATAAAAACTCTGCTCGGAAACAAAGCCCCAAAAATTGTTATCAATTATTTAAAAGAAACAGAAATAGCTGAAAGAATATAACTTTTTGTTTGTTGTTTTTTCCCCCCAATATCTCCTGTTCCACACTCCAGCCCAGTCAGTGGCAGTAATGCACATTTAAGTTGGTTTGCCAACCACCAAAAAAAAACTAAAGAAGAAGAAGAAGAAAGCCCCCCCAAAATACAAAAAAAAGCAACAAAATATGGAATGAAAGTATTTGATGGGAAGAACGTATCTTTTTTATTTTTCAAGAATTATTATTATAGCATTTTTCACAAATTGCTACTCGCCGGTTTGTTTACATTCTAAGCGGAAATGATTTTGTCGGACGTTTTGTATAAAGTTTTTATTTATCAAATTTGCAAAAAAATAAAAATAAAAATGCTCTGTTACTCAAAATCCAGTGAACATAGATATAATAAAACAGTTATTCCACTCAATGTCGTTGTACATGGCTTGTAGTCAACTTGGTGCTACGTACCTCGTCGGCTATCAGCTCATGTACGACTCGATTTCGTGGAATAACTGTTAAATGTCTGATGGTCTACAGTATTAGACTTTGCTCCATGTCTGGTGGTCTATGTTCTACTGCACAGAGTATAACATTTTGGTGTATGGTCTACATGATAAAGTATAAGACACTATCTGTTGGTCTAGGCAATGTTACATACAATATCCATGTCTGGTGAAGCAAGCATAGTGTAACAACACTGAAGCAAAGCCTTAACACAATAGAAAATTTTAGAACATGTCAGGAACATCATGATAGATAGCATCATGATATCGTAACAACTATTCACCACTTATGTTTAGTGATGTGGACTCAAATCACATGACTTGAACTTGAGTCACAAATTATCAAATCTTATTAAAGAAGACATAGGACTCGACTTTGACATCATTGATATCTAACTTAACTTGGACTTGAGTTCTTTGACTTGGAAAGACTTGACACATTTTCAAAACCAAAGATTAAAAAATGATACATTTAACCCTGTGCAGTGAAGCAACTACTGTCTTTCCCAACCAAAAATTAACGTTCAGCAAATCTTTGTGGTAGCCATACTCCCAAAGTTAGTAGCCTTCACCTAAAAAGATTATGTTGTTGTCAACAACAAAAGATTTGCAACATGTAGAAGCTGTGGTACTAGAATATCAGACACCAAAATCAGAAACCAAAAAGGATTTCAGGTTTTGTTTGTCATTTGAATTTACACACAGTGAATCCCAAAGCAAAAACAAATTGAATTGAGTGAGATGAGTACCCTTATTGAAAATAGTCAACAAGTCTCATCTCATCTCATTATCTCTAGCCACTTATCCTGTCCTACAGGGTCGCAGGCAAGCTGGAGCCTATCCCAGCTGACTATGGGCAAAAGGTGGGGTACACCCTGGACAAGTCGCCAGGTCATCACAGGGCTGACACATAGACACAGACAACCATTCACACTCACACCTACGGTCAATTTAGAGTCACCAGTTAACCTAACTTGCATGTCTTTGGACTGTGGGGGAAACCAGAGCACCCAGAGGAAACCCACATGGACACAGGGAGAACATGCAAACTCCGCACAGAAAGGCCCTCGCCGGCCACAGGGCTTGAACCCGGACCTTCTTGCTGTGAGGCGAGAGCGCTAACCACTACACCACCGTGCCACCTAGTCAACAAGTCATCTCATGTAAAACTGAACTGAAATATTATATTTTTATAGTTATGTATCTCTCAAATACCTAAATTCATCCATCCATTATCTGTAGCCGCTTATCCTGTTCTACAAGGTCTCAGGCAAGCTGGAGCCTATCCCAGCTGACTATGGGTGAGAGGCGGGGTACATCCTGGACAAGTCACCAGGTCATCACAGGGCTGACACATAGAGAAACAACCATTCACACCTACAGTCAATTTAGATCCACCAATTAACCCAACCTGCATGTCTTCGGGGGAAACCGGAGCACCCGGAGAAAACACACGCAGACACGGGGAGAACATGCAAACTCCACAGAGAAAGTCCCTAGCTGGCCACTGGGCTTAAACCCAGGACCTTCTTGCTGTGAGGCGACAGTGTTAACCACTACACCACCGTGCCGCCTATAAAAAAATACATTTATTAAGGATAAAATTATCAGTTTATAGTGGAGCAGAGCCCCATATGTAAGAGAATATGGTAATGCAGCAACCTGATTTTTGATGGCTTTGATCGTACGACATCCGTACATACAAACGAATGAACGTGTACCACCACCTGATCGTAAGTGCAAGGCAATGTATCTCATAAACACTTGACCACTGGATAACGAAATTTGTATTTTTATTTACATAAGATAGATGGGTTTTTATCCTGCGCTTACTTTTAATTTGTTTTAAAAAAAATTACGTGGGATAATTTACCAACACATTTTATGGAAAATACTCACAACACTTTCATATAAAACAGTTAAAACAGTTTTATTAGTCCACTAGCTTGTTGGACAGTTGATAGTTTCTGTCATGTAAGGACGATAGACAGATGTAAGTGCAGGAAGAATTTTAGTGAAAACACGCTCACAAACAGATCCAAAACTTAGACAAAGGCAGAGTCAAAAAACAGGCAGTGGTCGAGTGAGGCACAGACAGGATATTAGATCTAATACAATACTCACAATCCAAACACAAAACAGGGTCAAAACCAGAAAAGTGATACAAAATACAAAGCTTTCACAAAGCTTGTGTGTTACTGAGAATCCTTATATGTGTGTGCTGTGATGGAGCTCTAATCAGGAACAGGTGCATGATAATTAGTCCTAATGGCGTGTGTGCACTTTGCAATCTGTGGCTGCACGAGCCAAGCTCCAAAGTGCATGGAAAGATGGAACCAGCCAACTGTTTGACATATCAAATTTGATATTGGATGGTAACTATATAGTAATGATGTAAAGTGAAAGCGCTGGTGCACTGCTGTCTACCAGGCACCCAGCAGAGTCACGTCATAATAAATGTCGGTGTTGTTTCTGGTGCATGGCATGCGGTGTCAAAGAAAGGAATAAATATGTATTCTTAACTGCAATGCATACCTCATTACTAGTCTCACTGTCACAAGACAATGCAGTAATTTATTGCTGTGAAATACACAATACTACACAGTTTGATGGTTCATATGCTATAATATTATTATTCTATTCAGGTTGATTTTCATACACTCATTGGGAACACTGCTTTTAGGCAGTATATACAACCCCAATTCCAAAAAAAGTTGGGACAAAGTACAAATTGTAAATAAAAACGGAATGCAATGATGTGGAAGTTTCAAAATTCCATATTTTATTCAGAATAGAACATAGATGACATATCAAATGTTTAAACTGAGAAAATGTATCATTTAAAGAGAAAAATTAGGTGATTTTAAATTTCATGACAACAACACATCTCAAAAAAGTTGGGACAAGGCCATGTTTACCACTGTGAGACATCCCCTTTTCTCTTTACAACAGTCTGTAAACGTCTGGGGACTGAGGAGACAAGTTGCTCAAGTTTAGGGATAGGAATATTAACCCATTCTTGTCTAATGTAGGATTCTAGTTGCTCGACTGTCTTAGGTCTTTTTTGTCGTATCTTCCATTTTATGATGCGCCAAATGTTTTCTATGGGTGAAAGATCTGGACTGCAGGCTGGCCAGTTCAGTAGCCAGACCCTTCTTCTACGCAGCCATGATGTTGTAATTGATGCAGTATGTGGTTTGGCATTGTCATGTTGGAAAATGCAAGGTCTTCCCTGAAAGAGACGTCATCTGGATGGGAGCATATGTTGCTCTAGAACCTGGATATACCTTTCAGCATTGATGGTGTCTTTCCAGATGTGTAAGCTGCCCATGCCACACGCACTATTGCAACCCCATACCATCAGAGCTGCAGGCTTCTGAACTGAGCGCTGATAACAACTTGGGTTGTCCTTCTCCTCTTTAGTCCGAATGACACGGCGTCCTTGATTTCCATAAAGAACTTCAAATTTTGATTCGTCTGACCACAGAACAGTTTTCCACTTTGCCACAGTCCATTTAAAATGAGCCTTGGCCCAGAGAAGACGTCTGCGCTTCTGGATCATGTTTAGATATGGCTTCTTCTTTGAATTATAGAGTTTTAGCTGGCAACGGCGGATGGCATGGTGAATTGTGTTCACAGATAATGTTCTCTGGAAATATTCCTAAGCCCATTTTGTGATTTCCAATACAGAAGCATGCCTGTATGTGATGCAGTGCCGTCTAAGGGCCCGAAGATCACGGGCACCCGGTATGGTTTTCTGACCTTGACCCTTATGCACAGAGATTCTTCCAGATTCTCTGAATCTTTTGATGATATTATGCACTGTAGATGATGATATGTTCAAACTCTTTGCAATTTTACACTGTCGAACTCCTTTCTGATATTGCTCCACTATTTGTCGGCGCAGAATTAGGGGGATTGGTGATCCTCTTCCCATCTTTACTTCTGAGAGCCGCTGCCACTCCAAGATGCTCTTTTTATACCCAGTCATGTTAATGACCTATTGCCAATTGACCTAATGAGTTGCAATTTGGTCCTCCAGCTGTTCCTTTTTTGTACCTTTAACTTTTCCAGCCTCTTATTGCCCCTGTTCCAACTTTTTTGAGATGTGTTGCTGTCGTGAAATTTCAAATGAGCCAATATTTGGCATGAAATTTCAAAATGTCTCACTTTCGACATTTGATATGTTGTCTATGTTCTATTATGAACACAATATCAGTTTTTGAGATTTGTAAATTATTGCATTCCATTTTTATTTACAATTTGTACTTTGTCCCAACTTTTTTGGAATCGGGGTTATATATATATATATATATATATATATATATATATATATATATATATATATATAAGTCTTTATTTTTCTGTAGACCTGCTTTGTGACAATGTCTATTGTTAAAAGCCCTATACAAATAAATTGACTTGACTTGGGATTTGAATGCCAAGACTTGAGACTTACTTGTGACTTGCAAAGCAATGCAAAGAGTTTCCAGTGGTGCTTGAAAGTTTGTGAACACTTTAGAATTTTCTAGATTTCTGCATAAATATGACCTAAAACATTGTCAGATTTTCACACAAGTCCTAAAACGAGATAAAGAGAACCCAGTTAAACAAATGAGACAAAAATATTATACTTGGTCATTTATTTATTGAGGAAAATGATCCAATATTACATATCTGTGAGTGGCAAAAGTATGTGAACCTCTAGGATTAGCAGTTAATTTGAAGGTGAAATTAGAGTCAGGTGTTTTCAACCAATGGGATGACAATCAGGTGTGAGTGGGCACCCTGTTTTATTTAAAGAACAGGGATCTATCAAAGTCTGAGCTTCACAACCTGTTTGTGGAAGTGTATCATGGCACGAACAAAGGAGATTTCTGAGGACCTCAGAAAAAGTGTTGTTGATGCTCATCAGGCTGGAAAAGGTTACAAAACCATCTCTAAAGAGTTTGGACTCCACCAATCCACAGTCAGACAGATTGTGTACAAATGGAGGAAATTCAAGACCATTGTTACCCTCCCCAGGAGTGGTCAACCAGCAAAGATCACTCCAGGAGCAAGGCGTGTCATAGGCGACAAGGTCACAAAGGACCCCAGGGTAACTTCTAAGCAACTGAAGGCCTCTCTTACATTGGCTAATGTTAATGTTCATGAGTCCACCATCAGGGGAACACTGAACAACAGTGGTGTGCATGGCAGGGTTGCAAGGAGAAAGCCACTGCTCTCCAAAAAGAACATTGCTGCTTGTCTGCAGTTTGCTAAAGATCATGTGATCAAGTCAGAAGGCTATTGGAAAAATGTTTTGTGGATGGATGAGACCAAAATAGAACTTTTTGGTTTAAATGAGAAGCATTATGTTTGGAGAAAGGAAAACACTGCATTCCAGCATAAGAACCTTATCCCATCTGTGAAACATGGTGGTGGTAGTATCATGGTTTGGGCCTGTTTTGCTGCATCTGGGCCAGGACGGCTTGCCATCATTGATGGAACAATGAATTCTGAATTATAGCAGCGAATTCTAAAGGAAAATGTCAGGACATCTGTCCATAAACTGAATCTCAAGAGAAGGTGGGTCATGCAGTAAGACAACGACCCTAAGCACACAAGTCGTTCTATCAAAGAATGGTTAAAGAAGAATAAAGTTAATGTTTTGGAATGGCCAAGTCAAAATCCTGACCTTAATCCAATTGAAATGTTGTGGAAGGACCTGAAGCGAGCAGTTCATGTGAGGAAACCCACCAACATCCCAGAGTTGAAGCTGTTCTGTACGGAGGAATGGGCTAAAATTCCTACAAGCTGGTGTGCAGGACTGATCAATAGTTACCGGAAACATTTAGTTACAGTTATTGCTGCACAAGGGGGTCACACCAGATACTGAAAGCAAAGGTTCACATACTTTTGCCACTCACAGATATGTAATATTGGATCATTTTCCTCAATAAATAAATGACCAAGTATAATATTTTTGTCTCATTTGTTTAACTGGATTCTCTTTATCTACTTTTAGGACTTGTGTGAAAATCTGATGTTTTAGATCATATTGATGCAGAAACCTAGAAAATTCTAAAGGGTTCACAAACTTTCAAGCATCACTGTACATGTGGGTGTGATGCTTAGTTGTCTACAAACTTTTGACAATATAGTGAATCACCACATCACCCTGTCATTGATTATTTACCTGTAACAGTATGTCCCCTTGTTCTGACCTGCTGTTCAGTGAGTTTAAGGGGTTAACCTATAAAATATACCAGTGCATATGTGCTATACTCACAAGTGTTGAACACTCCAGCGTACACCCAGCACTGGGCATACATGACAGGCACACCATTTTCTGAAAAATACTGCCGCAGAATCTCTACACTTCCTGTCCAGGCCGATGGCGAAGTACCATTGCCGTAATCATCATCCCAGCTACCAACTAGGACCCCATTACCATCCAAGGAGTTGATCTGAACATGTATAGACACACATATAAATGTTAAGCAATGTTAGAATATTAGCCAGCAACTCTGTTTTCATATAATAACTGGCAGGAAATAATGGTAACCCATTTTTGGTATTTTATTCAAATATAAATAGGAAGTATTTTGAGTGCCTCTACTGTCTTTAAAGGTAAATTTATTTGGGAATTTGTGATACTAAATGTCATACCAGAGAAGAGGCTTTCCGAGCCACTTTTATAGCATCTCCTCTGAACTGGAGGGGCATTTTCCCAAAATCCAGGATGAAGATGCAAGCTTCCAGAATACTATCCTGAAACTACAGAACAAGTTATCTGTTAGCTGAATACAACCACTGTTGTGTACTGTTTACACCGATCAGCCATAAAATTAAAAACACTGACAGGTGACGTGAATAACATTGATTATCTCATTACAGTGGCACCTGTCAAGGGGTGGGATATATTAGGCAGCAAGAGAACAGTCAGTTCTCAAAGTTGATGTGTTGGAAGCAGGAAAAATGGACAAGTGTAAGGATCTGTGCGACTTTGAAAAGGGCCAAATTATGATGGCTAGATGACTGGGTCTGAGCATCTCCAAAATGGCACATCCTGTGGGGTGTTCCTGGTATGCAGTGGTTAGTACCTACCAAAAGGGGTCCAAGGAAGGACAACCGGTGAACTGGTGACAGGGTCATGGGTGTTGAATATGGTCCAATCCGACAGAAGAGTTACTGTAGCACAAACTGCTGAAAAAGTTAATACTGACACCTTTCTGTTTTAGCCAGCATTAACTTTTTCAGTAGTTTGTGCTACAGTAGCTCTTCTGTGGGATCGGACCATGAGGACTCACCTTGGTGTCCCATGCGAATCAGTGAGACTTTGAAACCTATGACCCTGTCACTGGGTCACCGGTTGTCCTTCCTTGGACCCTTTTTGGTAGGTACTAACCATTGCATACCAGAAACACCCCACAAGGTGTGCCATTTTGGAAATGCTCAGATCCAGTCATCTAGCCATCACAATTTGGCCCTTGTCAATGTCACTCAGATCCTTACACTTGCCCATTTTTCTTGCTTCCAGCACATCAGCTTCAAGAACTGACTGTTTTCTTGCTGCCTAATATATCCCACCCCTTGACAGGTGCCATTGTAATGAGATAATGTTACTCACTTCACCTGTCAGTGTTTTTAATTTTATGGCTGATCAGTGTGTGCATATGACATTTGGATTAATGATGTCCAAACCCAGCAGACTGTGCAGGTTTTTCTTCTGTAATTTTTCTGAAAGGTTTGTTAATCAGCTGTTTTTTAACAGATATTATAGAGCAGGAAGGTAGCTGCTATAAATAGATATTTAGAAATTAAAAAATAAGCTAGGGCGGCACGGTGGTGTAGTGGTTAGTGCTGTCGCCTCACAGCAAGAAGGTCCTGGGTTCGAGCCCCGGGGCCGGCGAGGGCCTTTCTGTGTGGAGTTTGCATGTTCTCCCTGTGTCCGCGTGGGTTTCCTCCGGGTGCTCCGGTTTCCCCCACAGTCCAAAGACATGCAGGTTAGGTTAACTGGTGACTCTAAATTGACCGTAGGTGTGAGTGTGAATGGTTGTCTATGTGTCAGCCCTGTGGTGACCTGGCGACTTGTCCAGGGTGTACCCTGCCTTTCGCCCGTAGTCAGCTGGGATAGGCTCCAGCTTGCCTGCGACCCTGTAGAAGGATAAAGCGGCTAGAGATAATGAGATGAGATGAAAAAATAAGCTAGACAGTGTAACTCCTTGCCTGTCCATAGTTCCATGGTCGCCTGCCAATGTTATTATAGACTCCAGTGTACATTATTCCCACATCATTCAGCACATATTCCTGCCTCTCCTGATCACTGTCCAGGAAAACCTGATCCCCTGTGGGGCAGCAGACACACAAATCAGCATTGATCTTTTCAGCTAAATGAAAATTAAGTTGAACTTAATGATAAAATGCTAAGACAGTTGTGCTTACTCTGTGCCCAGGGGTTGAACAGCACGTAGAAGTCTGTATTCTGATTTCTTTGAGAGCGCTGTTTTCCAAAATTGGTTATCACACTTACATAGGTGCTGTACAGACCCACAATGCAGTCAGCGGCAGGTGTGATGCCCATCTTAAGCCAGGTGTTATTGGTCTCCACAGCACGGATCTCCCAGTCACTGGTATATTGTTTTGTGCCATAGGACAAACTGATTAAAGTATGTTGGGTATTGCTGGGGTTATTGCCTGTAGGACAAACATGACACATAATGTTTTGGACTGAAGAGCCAACACCTGTAAAACATAGTTCAAATACACAAACATTTTCAACTCTTTTGAGTGATTTGGGAGAAAGAGAATCTTTCAAGAACAACAAAACGATTTCAGACAGTTGACCTTGCTGCTGTGACATGGATGCTCTTTGGATCAATTCCAAAATCTATTTAATTCATCTCCTGGTTATGATGATCAAAAGTCAAAGTCCCTTCCACACCAGGATCTGGTCTTCCCAGGCAGTCTCCTGTCCCAGTACTAACCAGCTCTTTGAGGCGTATGGGTGCGGCGCCGATCTCGGTTTCTATCTCTCTCAGCCTCTTGCCTATACAGCTAAGATTACAGTGGGGGGGGCAGTCCTTAGGTAACCACAAGAGTTTGACTTCCTGACTCACATCTGTATTGCAGCGTGCCTTGCCAAATGATAGTAGGTACCATTTTTATGATGGCCTTTGGTATGACCCAACCACGAGTAGAACTCACAATCTCCCGGTCAAGAGGCGGACACGCTAACCACTAGGCCAGCTTGCGGTGGTTATGATGATAATCCCATATAAATTCTACAAACCACTCATTCTTTTATATATAGCATTACTGAGAATCTCGGAAAGATGCACGGATGGGTGCACAACCAAGTAGCGGAGGCATGAAAATGGTTGCACAAAACCTTTATGATTATAATGGAAAGATACAATTTCAGGTCATCATCTACTTATAATATGGCCCTATAAGTCAATGCATTGTATTTATTCTTTAATAAGGTTAATGCTTATGTGGCAGTGGGGGCATGGTCAAGCGTCGGTCTGTGACCGGAAGGCTGAGTCAGGGAAGGTAAGTGGCAGAATCACTGCACCTGATGTGAATTAATGTGTTTGTGTGTCTTCCCCAGTAACCGCGCCCTATTTAAGGAGAGAGAGCGAGAGCAGAGGGAGCTCTCTGGGATTTGGGGAATTAATGAGTCATCTAGTGAAGAGTGGGTCCTGCCGTAGTTTAACAGGGGGATGTCCCAGTGTCGCGTTGGTGGGTGCAGCTGTCACAGAGCCGTCTACGACATCTCCGCGTCAGAGTGAGGAGCCGCCAGCTCCTCCTCCCTCTATTGGGGAATCCCTCGCGGATTTCCCGTTAGAGCAGTCGCGAGACGAGACTCTGCGGCATGCGTTTGACCAAGTGAGAGTAATCGATGGTCAAACGCTCCAGCCAAACGCCACCCCGTCCTTCCCCTACTTCGCGATTATGAAGGATAGATTATACCAAGTGACGCAGGACACTCAAACTAAAGAGCGAGTCACACAGCTTTTGATTCCGAAGAGCCACCGGGAATTGGTATTCCAGGCGGCTCACTTTAATCCCATGGCTGGACACTTAGGGCAGGATAAAACACTAGCCCAAATAATGGCCCAGTTCTATTGGCCAGGGATTCGCGGCGATGTCTGTAGGTGGTGTACGGCGTGCCGCGAATGCCAGTTAGTAAATCCAGTGGCCATTCCAAAAGCGCCTTTGCGCCCTCTGCCATTAATCAAGACCCCGTTCGAAAGAATTGGGATGGATCTCGTGGGGCCATTAGATTGGTCAACACGAGGGTACCGCTTTATATTAGTTCTAGTGGACTATGCAACGCGATACCCGGAAGCAGTGCCTCTTCGCAATATCTCAGCACGCAGTATAGCGGAGGCACTCTTCCGCGTTATCTCCCGAGTTGGAATCCCGAAAGAGATTCTGACTGACCAAGGCACCTCATTTATGTCACGCTGAACGAATTTTATGGGTTATTAGGTATGAAGCCGATCCGCACCAGCGTTTATCACCCACAAACGGATGGTTTAGTCGAACGATTCAATCGCACCCTCAAAAATATAATTAAGAAATTCGTAAGCGAGGACGCACTTAATTGGGATAAGTGGCTTGAACCCTTGTTGTTTTCAGTGTGAGAGGTCCCACAAGCCTCCACGGGGTTCTCCCCATTTGAATTGTTATATGGGAGTAAGCCGCGCGGCATCCTAGATGTGCTGCGGGAAAATTGGGAGGAGGGACCTTCACCAAGTAAAAATGAAATTCAATACGTTATGGACCTGCGCGCAAAACTCCACACACTCACCCACCTAACCCAGGAGAATTTGTGGCAGGCCCAAGAACGACAAACCTGCCTGTATGACAAGGGTATGCACCTTAGAGAGTTTGCACCGGGAGATAAAGTACTCGTACTGTTGCCAACATCGAGCTCCAAATTAGTCGCCAAGTGGCAAGGACCCTTTGAGGTCGCATGGCAAGTCAGGGATGTCGACTATGAGGTGAGGCGAACGGACGGGGTGGGGCGCTACAGATTTACCACCTCAATCTGCTCAAACTCTGGAACGAGGAGGTCCCCGTGGCATTGGTGTCGGTGGTTCCGGAGAAGGCGGAGCTGGGGCCGGAGGTTCAAAAAGGAACATTGACATCACGTATCTCTCCGGTCCCCTGTGGAGACCACCTCTCCCCGACCCAACTCACGGAGGTTGCCCAGTTGCAGACCAAGTTTTCGGACGTGTTCTCGCCCCTACCCGGCCGCACCAACCTCATAGAGCACCACATTGACATGCCCCTGGGGGTGGTAGTGCGTAGCCACCCGTACAGATTACCCGAACACAAGAAAAAAGTGGTTCAGGAAGAACTCGAGGCCATGCTCGAAATGGGCATCGTCGAGGAGTCCCACAGTGACTGAAGCAGCCCGGTGGTCTTGGTACCCAAGGCCGATGGGTCTGTCCGGTTCTGTATAGACTATAGAAAAGTCAACACGGTGTCTAAATTCGACGTGTACCCAATGCCTCGTATTGATGAGTTGCTCGATCGACTAGGCACGGCTCACTTTTACTTGACACTGGATTTAACAAAGGGTTATTGGCAGATCCCCTTGACTCCATTATCCCAAGAAAAAATGGCCTTTTCCACACCGTTCGGCTTACACCAATTTGTCACACTTCCTTTTGGGCTGTTTGGGGCTCCCGCTACATTTCAGCAGCTGATGGATAGGGTCCTCCACCCCCACGCCACCTATGCGGCCGCCTACCTCGACGACATTATTGTCTATAGTAATGACTGGCCGAGGCACCTCCAACATCTGAGGGCCGTCCTTAGGTCACTGAGGCAAGCGGGTCTCACAGCCAACCCGAAGAAGTGTGCGATTGGGCGGGTGGAAGTACGGTATCTGGGCTTCCACTTGGGCAACGGGCAGGTGCGTCCCCAAATTAACAAGACAGCAGCAATTGCGGCCTGCCCGAGGCCCAAGACCAAAAAGGGGGTGAGACAGTTCCTGGGGCTGGCTGGCTATTATCGTAGGTTTATACCTAATTATTCGGATGTCACCAGACCGCTGATTGATCTGACTAAAAAGGGGGCACCAGATCCGGTCCAGTGGACGGAGCAATGCCAGCGGGCTTTTTCTGAGGTAAAGGCTGCACTGTGTGGGGGGCCACTTTTACACTCCCCTGACTTTTCTCTCCCCTTTATGTTACAGACAGATGTGTCAGACAGAGGGCTGGGGTCCGTTTTGTCCCAGGAGGTGGAGGGGGAGGACCGCCCAGTCTTGTACATCAGTAGGAAGCTGTTGGTGTGTGAGGGGCGCTACAGCACCATTGAAAAAGAGTGCTTAGCAATTAAGTGGGCGGTCCTCGCCCTCCGTTACTACCTGCTGGGATGCCCTTTCACCCTCTGTTCGGACCATGCGCCCCTCCAGTGGCTCCACCGCATGAAGGCTGCCAACGCGTGGATCACCCATTGGTATCTGGCACTCCAACCCTTTAACTTCAAGGTGATCCACAGGCCGGGGGCGCAGATGGTCGTGGCGGACTTCCTCTCCCGTCAAGGGGGGGGGAGTCGGCTGCAGACCGGATGGCTGCCCGGCCTGAGTCGGGCGGTGGGGGTATGTGGCAGCGGGGGCGTGGTCAAGTGTCGGTCTGTGACCGGAGGGCAGAGTCAGTGAAGGTAAGTGGCAGAATCACTGCACCTGATGTGAATTAATGTGTTTGTGTGTCTTCCCCAGTAACCGCACCCTATTTAAGGAGAGAGAGCGAGAGCAGAGGGAGCTCTCTCCCCAACCAGGCGACTTGTGTGTGTGCATGTGTGCGTTGGCTGGGAGAGTTAAAGTTTTGCTGAAAACTGAAAATAAAAAGAGTTTTGTGAACTCAGTTCTGGCCTGCCATCCTTCTGTGCTCCACCCACCCATACAAACTGTCACAGCTTATAAAAACAAAAACCCACCATCACAGAAAGCATGTGGTTGTTTTGAGGGGGATGGCTGCTTTTGACTGTTGGCTGTCTTTTATCTAATAACAAGCCAGTACACTGTAGACATAGATAGCTAGTGATGTACAGTGGTGCTTGAAAGTTTGTGAACACTTTAGAATTTTCTAGATTTCTGCATAAATATGACCTAGAACATTGTCAGATTTTCACACAAGTCCTAAAAGTAGATAAAGGGAACCCAGTTAAATAAATGACACAAAAATATTATACTTGGTCATTTATTTATTGAGGAAAACGATCCAATATTACATATCTGTGAGTGGCAAAAGTATGTGAACCTCTAGGATTAGCAGTTAATTTGAAGGTGAAATTAGAGTCAGGTGTTTTCAACCAATGGGATGACAATCAGGTGTGAGTGGGCACCCTGTTTTATTTAAAGAACAGGGATCTATCAAAGTCTGATCTTCACAACACATGTTTGTGGAAGTGTATCATGGCACGAACAAAGGAGATTTCTGAGGACCTCGGAAAAAGCGCTGTTGGTCATCAGGCTGGAAAAGGTTACAAAACCATCTCTAAAGAGTTTGGACTCCACCAATCCACAGTCAGACAGATTGTGTACAAATGGAGGAAATTCAAGACCATTGTTACCCTCCCCAGTGGTGGTCAACCAGCAAAAATCACTCCAAGAGCAAGGCATGTAATAGGCGACAAGGTCACAAAGGACCCCAGGGTAACTTCTAAGCAACTGAAGGCCTCTCTTACATTGGCTAATGTTAATGTTCATGATTCCATCATCAGGAGAACACTGAACAACAATGGTGTGCATGGCAGGGTGGCAAGGAGAAAGCCACTGCTCTCCAAAAAGAACATTGCTGCTCATCTGCAGTTTGCTAAAGATCACGTAGACAAGCCAGAAAGCTATTGGAAAAATGTTTTGTGGATGGATGAGACCAAAATAGAACTTTTTGGTTTAAATGAGAAGCGTCATGTTTGGAGAAAGGAAAACACTGCATTCCAGCATAAGAACCTTATCCCATCTGTGAAACATGGTGGTGGTAGTATCATGGTTTGGGCCTGTTTTGCTGCATCTGCGACAGGATGGCTTGCCATCATTGATGGAACAATGAATTCTGAATTATAGCAGCAAATTCTAAAGGAAAATCTCAGGACATCTGTCCATGAACTGAATCTCAAGAGAAGGTGGGTCATGCAGCAAGACAACGACCCTAAGCACACAAGTTGTTCTACCAAAGAATGGTTAAAGAAGAATAAAGTTAATGTTTTGGAATGGCCAAGTCAAAGTCCTGACCTTAATCCAATTGAAATGTTGTGGAAGGACCTGAAGCGAGCAGTTCATGTGAGGAAACCTACCAAGATCTCAGAGTTGAAGCTGTTCTGTACGGAAGAATGGGTTAAAATTCCTACAATCCGGTGTGCAGGACTGATCAACAGTTACTGGAAACATTTAGTTGCAGTTATTGCTGCACAAGGGGGTCACACCAGATACTGAAAGCAAAGGTTCACATAGTTTTGCCACTCACAGATATGTAACATTGGATCATTTTCCTCAATAAATAAAGGACCAAGTATAATATTTTTGTCTCATTTGTTTAACTGGATTCTCTTTATCTACATTTAGGACTTGTGTGAAAATCTGATGATGTTTTAGATCATATTTATGCAGAAATGTAGAAAATTCTAAAGGGTTCACAAACTTTCAAGCACCACTGTATATATGAACAGCTTTTCATAATTGTAATTAAGTACTGACATCTTATCTCATCCTGTTAACTAATGTCATGACTTACACACTAATTTAAGATAATTTACTTAGCCTTTTTATGCACAATGTATGTTACTTTCAAAGCTTTTTGCTATTGAAGTAACTTTGGATAATTCAAAACAATTTGCTTTGCGATCACATGATCAAAATTAAAGCAGTTTATCCATGTGATGTTTGAAAAAAATGGCTATGATGATCTTTCGGGATGTTGATCCACTTTAACACACAGTAAAGACACTATGCTTATTTGTAGACATTATTGTATTAAAGTGTTCCCCAAATACATTCTGTATTAATAAAGTCTCCCTTATCCTTTTCATTTGAGAAAGATACAAACTTCAATGTACTAAAAAAAATAAAAGAGAGACAGTTCAATATTTTATATAAACAGGAAGCACAAGCTCACCAATCAGAAACTCAATGACCATCAAGTCCGTATGTGGGTTAAATGTCCGATTGAAGACAACACTCATGATGAATTCTTGAGCCCGACGGACAATCAGGTTACTCAAACTGTATGCATCAGTGTGATGGGCAACCTTGTTTGTAGTCTTATGCATGTAAATATGCTTCACAATAAGATCATCTGAAATACACACATGTTCAGTGCTTTTGAATAACAAATGCTCAGTAAATTCAATTAAAATCAATCCAACCATAATTCTGTAACCAAAAGGAAAACTATTGGATCTTATTTATCCATCATCTGTAGCCGCTTATCCTGTTCTACAGGGTTGCAGGCAAGCTGGAGCCTATCCCAGCTAACTATGGACGAGAGGCAGGGTATACCCTGGACAAGTCACCGGGTCATCACATAGAGACAAACAACCATTCACACCCACACCTACAGTCAATTTAGTCACCAGTTAACCTAACCTGCATGTCTTTGGACTGTGGGGGAAACCGGAGCACCCAGAGGAAACCCATGCAGACATGGGGAGAACATGCAAACTCCGCACAGAAAGGCCCCATCAGTCGCTGGGCTTGAACCCAGGACCTTCTTGCTGTGAGGTGACAGTGCTAACCACTACACCACCATGCCACCCTGGATTGTATGTATGTGTGTATTTATTTATTTATGAAGAAAAGCTGCAGGTTTTCTCGCCAGCTGTATACATAAGCTCAAACTGTCAGATATTCCTATCCTTCTGGGGATATAAAACCTGCACACACACACACACACACAGTTTATTCCATACCACCACTGGGCCTGTAGGTCCGAGGTTGTGCTTCATCAAATGCTTCAAACTCAGGTAGGATGCTGTTCTCTATATTGCTGCAGGACACTGGATTGTTCAACCGGCCTTGGTTTTGCTCACAGGGATCGAATATGGGCATGATGTCTGTACAAAGGTGGTCGTCACTCTGTCCTGTGCTCAGATTCAGATGTTATAATAATAATAATAATTATTATTATTATTATAGAAAGATGGCTATTAAGAAGAGAAGATGTCTGTGAGCAAGAGCTACATTTTGGATGAACTGGGTGTGGATTGGTAGCCATCCATATGGTGTGTGTGTGTCTTGCAAAAGTATTCATCCCCCTTGGTGTTTGTCCTGTTTTGTCGCATTACAAAATGGAATTAAAATGGATTTTTGGAGGGTTAGCACCATTTGATTTACACAACATGCTGACCACTTTAAAGGGTGAAAATGGTTATTTTATTGTGACACAAACAATAATTAAGATGAAAAAAACAGAAATCTGGAGTGTACATAGGTATTCACCCCTGAAAACCAATACTCTGTAGTGCCACCTTTTGCTGCAATTACAGCTGCAAGTCTCTTGGGGTATGCCTAGCCACTGGGATTTTTTGCCCATTCCTCCTTCAAGTTAGATGGGTTGCGTTGGTGTACAGCAATCTTCAAGTTATGCACAGGTTCTCAATTGGATTGAGGTCTGGGCTTTGATTAGGCCATTCCAAGACATTTAAATGTTTCCCTTTAAACCACTCCAGTGTAGCAAACGCCAAGGGTGATGAATACTTTTGCAAGACACTGTAAATATATATATATATATATATATATATATATATATATATATATATATATATATATATATATATATATACACAACTATTTTTGTATTTTAACTATTTTCTACATTGTAGAACAATACTGAAAACATCAAAACTATGCAGTAACATATGGAACATACAGTACTGTGCAAAAGTCTTATGCACCCTATTTTTTTCATACAAACTTTGTTATAGATTTCTATTTTATGACTTCTACATTATCAAGTCTGTACAAAAACATTTTAGAGTCCAAATATTTGTTGTATCTGAGCAGCGTATTCCATAAGAGCCCACTTTTCAGATTAAAAAAGAAAACATAATGAAGGCTGCTGGGTTTTGGTGCAAAATGAAGAAGCGAGTGTGACAGTCAAAGTGTCCAGAAGAACTGTGGCTGGTTCTGCAAGATGCTCAGTAAAACCTACAGCTCATTTCCGCATAAAACTGCACTCATTGGACCTGACCTGTCTCCTATTTAAAACATTTGGCACATTATGAAGCGCAAAATACATCAAAGGAGACCTCGAACTGTTGAGCAACTGTAATTGTATGATATGAGGCAAGAATGGGACAACATTTCACTTTCAAAACTATATAAATTGGTCTCCTCAGTTCCCGAACGTTTACAGAGTGTTGTTAAAAGTAGAGGTGATGCAACACAGTGGTAAACATGGCCCTGTCCCAACTTTTTTGAAATGTGTTCCTGACATCAAAATGAGCATGTTTTTCAAAAAACAATAAAATTTCTCAGTTTCAACATTTGATATGTTCTTTGTACTATTTTCAATGAAATATAGGGTTTCCATGATTTGCTAATTATCGCATTCTTTTTTTATTTACAGTTTAAACAGCGTCCCAACTTTTTTGAAATTGGGGTTGTTAAATCATTGTGTGATTTGACGTCTTTCTTGTCTGTGAATTTTTCTTGTAGCCTACTTTTGTTTTCATACTTAAAAAAAATGAGTTTATACTTTTCTATTGTACTTTTACCTTTTAGCATTTACAAGAGTATTTTTCCCCATGTGTAGCTGCACTTTTTCTAGAGTTAAGAATTTGGGTGCTTTTAGTACCCCTGCCTAATATGCCTACAATACCCATTTAATAACCCAGGTAAGACAGGGCTCTGTTTCCAAATCATATTCACCTGTGGCACTAGTTTGGTTTCGTGCCAGAGCACCAGGCATCACTCAGTCAAACTTTAAAATTAATAAACCTCAGTCACAGGAATAAAATATGAATTGTAAATCACAGACTCACCCTTCTTGTTGAACTGTAGGATGCTCTGTTAAGGATTGTGTGTGTAGCTGTCCCCAAACTGACCTCATGCCTGGTTATATAGGGTACGAACACACTCCTCCCCTCAATCAAATGCCCAGTTCCTCGGAAAAAAGAAATGCACTGTCAGATTTTTGAGGAAATAAACAACTTGTTTAACATGATTTATATGAAGATTGCTGTAATCTCGTGATGTTTCTTCTAAAATGCTACTGAACTTTTGGATTCCATGACTCCGGTTCGACACCTGTAGCAGATCAAATACTTCAATCATAAAGTAAAAAGCACTTTTCACAGCTTTCATTTAAAATGAAAAATGAAATGTTACAGATGGCATAAAAATTAAAATTGAAATAAAAATGACATGCTCATAATTTAATGATAGTGATCAACAACAACCTTAGCTCAGAGTTAGGACTTTATTGTGATTACAGTTGAGGAGTTGGCTATATTTAAGAATAGTTTGAAACAACAGCAACAACAACAAAAAAGTTTTATATATGAGCCTTGAGATTTTGGACTTTACAAAAGTTTATATCACTATGACAGTTTACAATGGATCATACCATTGAATAGGCTAATCAGTGAAAAGTCATCTTTCTGCATATTAAATTTATCTTTTATAATTACAGCATGCATTTAAGAGGATTTAGTATGCACTGGTACTGGAGTATTTTCCTGAAACAGAAAAATATCTTGATAATACGTCTATGATCCTTTTAGATAAATCCCAGGAAAATCAGTGTTCAAAATATTGGATATTATGTTTAAATAGCAATATGGAGTTCAATAATTAACAGTTATTCCACAAAATTGAGTCATACATGAGCTGATAGCCGATGAGGCATGTAGTGGTGAGTTGGCTATAATCCATGTACTGTACGATGAGGTTGAGTGGAATAACTGTTTTATTCTATCCATATTCACTGAATTTTGAGAAACAGAGCATTTTTATTTTTATTTTTTGCAAATTCCATAAATAAACACTTTATACAGAATGTCCAACAAAGTAATTTCTGCTTAGAATGTAAACAAACTGGCAAAATGACAGTAGCAGTTTGTGAAAAATGCCATAATAATAATTATTGAAAAATAAAAAAAGATATGTTCTTACCATCAAATACTTTTATTCAATCTTTTGTTGCTTATTTTGTATTTTTGGGAGTTTTTATTTTGTCCTCGGTTGGTTCAGCAACACGCTCCGCCATTTTGTTTTTCTCTACTCACCGTATATGAGCTGATATCCTAGTAGCAGAGTAGCCAATCAGAGAATGTGATTGCTCATATTCAGTGAATGTGGATAAAATAAACAGTATATATACCAAGGAACATACAAGCAGTTCTGAGTTTGGCTTATTTTATGGTCTCTTTATATACTTTATTACCTCACCTGGGATGGAGTCCACCAGGGGGTGAAGTATTGTTTTTGGTGGGGTTTCTTTGTTTTTTTGTTAGCAACATTACGGGAAAATGTCTGGACCAATCTTCATGAAACTTTCAGGATAGATGGGCCTTGGTCTCAAATAGAACGTCCAACATTTTGAGGGTCATATTTTCAAGGTCAAGGTCAAGGTCACCAAGAAGGTCAAAATTGTTTTTCCCCGCTAAATCTTCCTTCAGATTCATCGTATTTACTTCAAACCAATTCCAAAATGTTCATCTTTCAATTCTGCTTCCATTGATATGTTACATGATGGGTATCTCTCATAATTTTCTTTCAAACTTTCATTTGTTTGTTTGTTTGTGTGTCTGTTAACAATCTAGCGTCTAGACGGTTGCACCAATTGACTTAAAATTTTCAGGGAAAGTGGGCAATGGTCCATAGATTACCTGACTAAATTTGGGTAATCGAGTCAAGATGAAGGTTAAGGTCACTGGAAAGGTCAACCTTTTGGTCAAAGTAACATATTTTCCATTATAACTCAAAAATGGTTGCTGATAGACAGATTTTTACTATTATGAGCATATAGGAACTCCCATATGGCCTTTCATTTGGCACCATGATCTTTGACCTTGAGTGACCTTGAAAGGTCAAACTTAAGGTCACGGATTTTCAGAGGGCTGTAACTTGAAAATGGTTGATGGTAGACAGATGTTTAGCATTATCAGCTTATAAAAAGTCCCATATGGGTTTTCATTTGGCACCATGACCTTTGACCTTGAATGACATTGACATGTCAAACTCAAGGTCATGGATTTTCATAGGACTATAACCTGACAGCTGATGATTGAGAAATATTACTGTGGCAGCAGGGGCGTGGCCGAGTGTCAGTCTGTGAATGGAGGGCAGAGTCGGGGAAGGAGAGTGGTCATATCGCTACACCTTTTGTCAATTCTCGACCTGCACGCCAAACTCCACACACTCACGCACTTAACCAAGGAGAATTTGCGGCAGGCGCAAGAACGTCAAATCCAACTGTACGACAGGGGCACGTGCCTTAGAGAGTTCACACTGGGAGACAAAGTACTTGTATTATTGCCCACGTCAAGCTCCAAATTGATCGCCAACTGGCAAGGGCCCTTCGAGGTCACATGGCGAGTCAGGGACGTCAACTATGAGGTGAGACGAACTGACAGGGGTAGGGCATTGCAAATTTACCACCTCAATCTGTTAAAATCTTGGAATGAGGAGGTCCCCATGGTGTTGGTGTCAGTAATCCCCTAGAAGGTGGACCTGGGGCCGGAGGTTCAAAAAAGAAAATTGACATTGCCAACCACTCCGGTCCCTTGTGGAGGCCACCTCTCCCTGGCCCAACTCACAGAGGTAGCTCAGTTGCAGAAGAAATTTTCTGACATGTTTTTGCCCCTGCCCGGCTGCATCTACCTCATAGAACACCACATTGAGATGTCCCCGGGGGTGGTAGTGCGCAGCCGCCCTTACCGCCTGCCTGAACACAAGAAAAAAGTGGTCCAGGATGAACTCAAGGCCATGCTCAAAATGGGCATAATTGAGGAGTCCCACAATGACTGGAGCAGCCCAGTGGTCCTGGTCCCCAAGACTGATGGGTTGGTCCAGTTCTGTGTGGACTATAGAAATGTCAATGTGGTGTCTAAATTTGACATATACCCAATGCCTCGCATTGACAAACTGGTCTATCAATTAGGCACTGCTCGTTTTTATTCGACACTGGATCTAATGAAGGGATATTGGCAGATCCCCTTGACTCCTCTATCCCAAGAGAAAACGTCCTTTTCCACACCGTTTGGCTTACACCAATTCGTCACACTTCCTTTTGGGTTATTTGGGGCTCCCGCAACATTCCAGCGGCTCATGGACAGGGTTCTCCGCCCCCACACCACCTACGCAGCTGCGTATCTCGATGATATTATCATCTATAGCAATGACTGGCTGTGGCACCTCGAACACCTTAGGGCCGTCCTAAAGTCGCTGAAGCGTGCAGGTCTCACAACTAACCCAAAGAAGTGTGCAGTTGGGCGGGTGGAAGTACGGTATCTTGGTTTCCACTTGGGCGATGGGCAGGTGCGTCCCCAAATTAATAAGACTTCAGCGATTGTGGCCTGCCCAAGGCCCAAGACCAAAAAGGGGGTGAGACAGTTCCTGGGGCTGGCTGGCTACTATCTTAGGTTCATACCTAATTATTCAGACATCACCAGCCCGCTGACTGATCTAACTAAAAAGGGAGCACCAGATCCGGTCCAGTGGACGGAGCAATGCCAACAGGCTTTCTCTCGAGTGAAGGATGCACTGTGTGGGGGGCCACTGTTACTCTCCCCTGACTTTTCTCTCCCCTTTATTTTACAGACGGACACATCGGACAGAGGGCTGGGGACCATTTTGTCCCAGAAGGTGGAGGGGGAGGAACGTCTTGTACTGTACATTAGCCAGAAGCTGTCAATGCGGGAAGGCAGGTACAGCACGATAGAGAAAGAGTGCCTAGCCATCAAGTGGGTGGTCCTTGCCCTCCGGTACTACCTACTGGGATGCCCTTTCACCCTCTGTTTGGATCACATACCCCTCCAGTGGCTACACCGCATGAAGGATGCCAACACACAAATCACCCATTGGTATCTTGCCCTCCAGCCATTCAAATTCGAGGTGGTCCACAGGCCAGGGGTGCAGATGGTGGTGGCGGACTCTCTGTCCCATCGGGGGGGAGTCCGCTGCAGGCTGGATGGCTCCCCGGCCTGAGTCGGGTGGTGGGGGTATGTGGCAGTGGGGGCATGGCCAAGCGTCAGTCTGTGAATGGAGGGCAGAGTCGGGGAAGGTGAGTGGTCGTATCGCTACACCTGTTGTCAATTAACGTGTGTTTGTGTGTCTCTTACAGTGATAGTGCCCTATAAAAGGAGTGAGAGGAATAGAGGAGGGGTGCTCGGTGACCAGAACACGATAGTACTCTGTGTGTGCATGAGTGTGTCCCCAACGTGAAGAGTTGTGCTGAAAAGCAAAATAAAGCAAACTTACAAGTAAATAACAGCCTCTTGTACTTCTGTGCTCCACCCACATCCGGGCCGTTTCTACAATTACCATTATCAGCATATAGGAATAAAATAAGTGCTGCCGGGGGAGGTTTGTTTTGCCTAGCAACACTTGTTCATTTATTTATTTTTTATTTATTCTACTATCATTGTCGGGTGGCATGGTGGTTAGCACTGTTGGCTCACAGCAAGAAGGTTCTGGGTTCGAGCCCAGTGGCCGGCAAAGGCCTTTCTGTGTGGAGTTTGCATGTTCTCCCCATGTCTGCATGGGTTTCCTCTGGGTGCTCCAGTTTCCCCCACAATCCAAAGACATGCAGGTTAGGCTAATTGGTGGCTCTAAATTGACCATGAGTGTGAATGGTTGTTTGTCTCTATGTGTCAGCCCTGCGTTGAACTGGTGATTTGTCCAGGGTGTACCCCACCTCTTGCCTATAGTCAGCTGGGATAGGCTCCAGCTTGCCTGCAACCCTGTAGAACAGGATAAGTGGATGGATGGATACTATTGTTATCACTGCCTGATAGTATTCATTCATTACAAATATTATATGGCTTAAAAAGCATAATTGTAACTTTATTGATTTACTGTTCATTTGTTAGCAGTTAAAATTCAAAAAATCTTCCACATGACTTTTTGAAGTTTTAGGTAATAGAGTTTGTTGTGTGGTGTAGTGGGTAGCACTGTTGCCTCACAGCAAGAAGGTCCTGGGTTCAAACCCATGGTTGATGGGGGCCTTTTTTTGTGTGGAGTTTGCATGTTCTCCCCATGTTTGTGAGGGTTTCCTCTGGATGCTTTGGTTTTCCCATTTAATATTAAGATTAGGGATAAAATTAGCTCATGTTTAAAGTCATTAAAATTCTGTAAAGCTGCTTTGCGACAGTGTCCATTGTTAAAAGTGCTATAAAAATAAACGTGACTTGACTTGCCCCAGAAACATGCGGTTAGGCTGACTGGTTACTCTAAATTGTCCATTGATGAAGCTTGGAGAGGTACGGTATGGGCTCTGCCAAGTTTAAATGCCCTAGACACACCAATGATGGACTGTTAAAATGTCATAAATGGTGCCCTTACAGCCCTCGCTGGCTAGGGGGAAAAGAAAGAGAAATTTGTTGTTAAACCTGTCTTGTAAATTACAAAATTCATAATGTTAACTCAGTTCAGAAGAAAAAAATTAAACAAACTACAGAGAGAACAAGAATTCCAAAGTATCAAAGGTTTTTTTTTTCCCCCTTATTTGCTATCAACTTAATACAAATGTTGTTCAGCTAACTTAATAATCTGTCTTGCTGTTTTGGGTTTATGTAATATTTTAATTTTGGTGAACTTAAAAGTTATTACAGTAACACGTTTCATTAAATGTAAACTTTAGATTAACTGTTTTTACACAGTTGATTTTCTGATTATTATGATTTAGCAATTCAAAAAAATAAGCCACAAAAGATCGAGGTTATATTTTTTAATTTCTTCCACATCAATTCCTGTTTCTCTCTCTCTCTCTCTCTGTCTGTCTTGTGAAATGACCCATCAGATTACTGTGACATGCTATCATAAGCAGTGATGGAATTATGACTTCCCCTAAGAAATGTCACAAAGACATGTCACTGAATTACATGTCAGCAAAATAATTCCAGGGACAGAACATCTGTTATAAACAAAAAATCTGTTTTGCCAAGGTCTCAATATATAATCATTTGTAAATAAAATTTGATATACTGCACTTTAATCTTATTGTTCCATCAAATACAATATGCTACACAGCAAAATATGAAAAACTATATATTTATATCCAATGACACCTGGACAGCGCTGTATCTACTAGATATGCAGAGCCTTTCTAACAATATAAGCAGTGTAAGCAGTTACTGAGGGCTCCTGAGACAGAACTTATATACATAATATAATATTTCCAGGGACAGGGCCCCCAAAGGTTCACAAACGGCCTGTCTATGTGCCTGGAAATTCAAAGCACAGTCGTAAAATGACTTGATAGAAACGTAGACTCTTAATGAGCAAACGAAGGACGACGGCAACAAAGGAAAGAAAAAAAAACCTCCCTGAGATGTCTCACGGGACAAATCTTGAGAAGAGCACCTGTAAGTCTCTCTGTGCATGTTGTCCTTGGTTATTAATACTGTATTATTTATATATTTATATATTTATTTATTTTTATTGGCTAATCTGGTTTTCATCTTCACTGCCTTTAGTCATTGTTTTGCAGTTATTACTTGCATTGAAAAAAAACTTTTTTAAAAAAAAGCATTGTTTTCCACTATCAGAATGTGCTATCATGTCTTTGTGCATGCTGTAGTTGACTAACCATCCAGGATGTATTCAAGAAGACAAGCCAAGAAGCACAGTGAACACAAATGAGCAATGAGCACACACACATACTCAGAGCAGTGGGCAGCTATGCTACAGCACCCGGGGAGAGGTTGGGGGTTAGGTGTCGTGCTCAAGGTCACTTCAGCCCAACCTCCAGGCCATGGCTACCCCATGTTAACCTAACTGCATGTCTTTGGATGGTGGGGAAAACCGGAGCACCCAGAGGAAAACCCATGCAGACATGGAGAGAACATGCAAACCCCACACAGAAAGGCCCCCCATCAGCTGCTAGGCTCAAACCCAGAACCTTCTTGCTGTGAGGTAACTGTGTTAACCACTACACCACTGTGCTGCCCATCTCAAGCCCAGTGTTCTCAGGATAGGCTCCAGATCCACTACAACCCCAAGGAAAGCATGCTTACTGAAGTGTATCACATCACATTACACCCAGTGTATAGAAATGCTTAGATCCAGTATGACCCTGATGAGAATGGAACAGTGGTTACTCATAATTGTGGAGCTTATTATGATTAGACTCAGCTGCTTTCATATTTATGCTGTATGTTGAAAGAGAGTTTCATTGGTAATTTAGTTTGAGCTTTACTAGCTGTCGTGAAATTTTGAGACAGTACTATGCATTTTTGATCACTACACAAGATGCATGTTGGATATAACTTATGAAGTCCTTTGTGGTTTCTGACACTGACCACTAGAGGGCACAAGCTTTTAAATAACTAGTGAACCATTTTCTAAGAGCATATCACCTGGAAATAGAAGAAGAAGAAGCCTTTATTTGTGACATATACATCACAAGACATTGAGATTATTTTCTTTGCATATCCCAGCTTGTTATAACAGCAGAGGAGAGAGAGAGAGAGAGAGAGAGAGAAAGAGAGAGTTAGGGCCTTGTTCAAGGCGCCAACAGCAGCAGCTTGGCAGTGCTGGGGCTTTAACCTTCTGATCAGTAACCCAGAGACTTAAACACTCAGGCACCATTGGGAAATGAATTACAACACTAAAGATGTCATGGACTCAGACGTACTGTTTGATAAAATTAATTCTGATCCAATGTGATATAGTTGGCGAGGGTGGCATGGTGGTTTAGTGGTTTGCACTGTCGCCTCACAGCAAGAAGGTTCTGGGTTCAAACCCTATGGTCAATGAGGACCTTTCTGTGTGGTCTCCCCATGTCTGTGTGGGTTTCCTCTGGGTGCTCCGATTTCCCCCACAGTTCAAAGACATGCAGATTAGGTAAAATACCCAACCACTAGGGTTGCAAAAAACAGTGCATGCATGCAGATAGATTGGGGAGGGTTGCGTCAGGAAGGGCATCCAGAGTAAAAACCTATGCCAAATCACATATGCGGAACAGATCCTGAACATACAGGAGCAGCTGACAGAAGAAGAAGACGATGTGGATGGATGGATTTTATTTTTCCTCCAAAGAGGAAATTTGGAAAAACTGGAGAGCTAAACAGAGCAAAGATATTAGGCCTGTTTATCTGATATATATTCAAACTGCAAAGCCTTGTGCAATACCTGCTAATGTACTGGTTTTCAACCCTGGAGTTAAGAATAATTTAGTTTTTCTGTTCTAACACACAATGTGACTCAAAAAAGACCTGATTTATTGGCTCAGTTATGTAAAAATATGCAAAACAGCTTTCTATCTACAGAATAGCTTTACATAGTGGTTAGCACTGTTGCCTCACAGCAAGAAGGTTCTGGGTTCGAGCCCAGCAGCTGACGGGGGCCGTTCTGTATGGAGTTTGCATGTTCTCCCCGTGTCTGTGTGGGTTTCTTGCTGCTTCAGATGGGTTAAATGCAGTAGATGAATTTCACTGTGCTTGAGTGTACATATAACAAATAAAGCCTTCTTCTTCTTATATACAGTGTCTTGCAAAAGTATTCATCCCCCTTGGTGTTTGTCCTGTTCTGTTGCATTACAAGCTGGAATTAAAATGGATTTTGGGGGGTTAGCACCATTTGATTTACACAAAATGCCTACCACTTTAAAGGTAAAAATTGTTGTTTTATTGTGGCACAAACAATAATTAAGATGAAAAAAACAGAAATCTGGAGTGTGCATAGGTATTCACTCCCCTAAAGTCAATACATTGTAGAGCCACCTTTTGCGACAATAGCAAAAGGTGGCTTTAGCACGGTCGCCTCACAGCAAGAAGGTTTCGGGTTCGAACCCAGTGGCCGGCGAGGGCCTTTCTGTGTGGAGTTTGCATGTTCTCCCCGTGTCTACGTGGGTTTCCTTCGGGTGCTCCGGTTTCCCCCACAATCCAAAGACATGCAGTTAGGTTGACGTGGGGTGGCCTTGGGCTGAGGTGCCCTTGAGCAAGGTACCCTTGAGCAAGGTACCTGACCCCTGACTGCTCCCCGGGCGCTGTGGTGTGGCTGCCCACTGCTCTGGGCGTGTGTGCATGTGTTCACTGCTTCAGATGGGTTAAATGCAGAGGATGAATTTCACTGTGCTTGAAGTGTGCATGTGACGAATAAAGGTTTCTTTCTTTCCTTCTCTTCAATTACAGCTGTGTGTATAACAGAATAAAGCAGCTAGAGATAATGATTTTATATATATATATATATATATATATATATATATATATATATATATATATATATATATATATTCATACAAACCTTATACAGTACAAACAAGTAAAGAAAAAAACTGCATGTTGCACAAAAACATCTAAGGGCAGTTTGCACTGATGGACAACAAGACTCCATTGTGAGCGGTCAGTTCAGCTAGTTTTAGCATGCAGAAGGAAGTGGAACTCGCTTGTGCCTCACATTATTGTAGAAACTAAACCAAAATAGGAAGTTTCTCATCCTAGTCCATTTTGTACCATTTCCTGTTCAAAATAAACCGAAGTCAGGAAAGCTCTATGTGATGAACCGATTTACCAGCACTGTAAAAAGTGTATATTTTATTATGAAGTTATACATCATTGTAGTGATCCTGAGCATGTTACATCTACCTTCAGTGGACACACAGGAAGACTACTGGCCTGTTCACACTGCGTGCAAATCAGAAAAGATCCAAGTGATATACAGGAGCTGTGGTGAGAGCAAATGTGTACATATTGAATTTCACATTGTGTGTATGTGTCGTGTGTGTCTTCTCAGTAATTGGAAAAAAAACCTCTTAAACTTATTTCTTGTCTATACAATTGTTCAGAACAACATATGGGAATGATATAGAATTATTCAATTTTAATTTGGTTCAATTATCTGAAAAGCAAATACTGGAAATACTTCGCAAGCCATGGTAGATGATAATGATGATGATGTACATCTTAGAAAAACAGGAAGTTATTAAAAGATATTCATCCTTACTGGATAAGTTCAGCCACAGCCTTCATAAAACCAATCCAGATATTAACAAAGATATACTTTAAGACATATACATTTCCTTGAAGGTTAAATTAGCGAGTTGTCTTCTCTCGTCATGACTTTCAGAAAAGCAAGGTACTCAACTATAGCATTGCTGCTGCTGGACATGTTTCCTTTTACTAGTCCTTTTAGATGATGCTTTCACCGGGAAAGTGAAGGTAGTGTATCTTTAAAACCATGTTGATGTGCATAATTAAATGTACATTGCTGTCTGACAGCTCCAGGGTCCCGGTTCGATCATGAGCTCAGGTTATGGTCTGTGTGGAGTTTCTGTCCATGTTCTCCCCATGTCTTTATGGGTTTTGTGTGGGTTCTGGTAAATGGATCAACTATGCTAGGTGCAAATGTGTGTTTGTGTGTAGTGTCCTGTAACGGATCACAGTCCCATGCACGCAGTTGCTTAGTATCCAATGTTCCTGGGATAGGCTCTGGATCCACCGTGAACCTGACAAAGAAACAAAATATTACTGAAAATGGATGAATGAGTGGATGAGGGACAGTCAATATAGAGTTACATATAGAACCTGTAAATATCTAATACCCTTACACTTGAAGAATCTGTTTTTCTATTATTGTAGGATAGTGGTATAACTGGGCGGCACAGCACTGTCACCTTACAGCAAGAATGTTCCGGGTTTGAATCTCATGGCTGACGGGGGCCTTTCTGTGTGCATGTTTGCATGCTCTGGTTTTGCCCACCGTCCAGAGACATGCAGTTAGAAAAAAAAACTATATTCTTTTAACTATTTCTGTTTCTTTTAAATACTTGCTAACAATTTTGGGGGTTTTGTTTACCAATAGAGTTTTTATTTCGTCCTCAGTTGGTTCAGTAACACACTCCATTTTGTTCCACACTCCAGCCCAGTCAGTGGCGGTAATGCACCTTTAAGTTGGTTTGCCAACCACCAAAAAAAAAAAAAAAAACCTAAAGAAGAACACCCCCCCCCCAAAAAAAAAAACCAGCTACTCTAAAGTGCCCATAGGTGTGAATGTGAAAGGTTGAGACACAAAAGGGATGAAAACTAAAGAAATGGTTAAAAATCTTGGTGTTTTCATTGACAGCGAGCTAAACTTTGACAGTCACATGAAAGCAATCACTAAAACGGCATTTTATCACCTAAAAAACATTTCCAAACTAAGAGGACTTATGTCAAAACATGATCTGGAAAAACTAATACATGCCTTCATCTCTAGTAGGGTTGATTACTGCAATGGCCTTTTCACAGGCCTGCCAAAAAAGACCATCAAACGACTTCAGCTGGTTCAAAATGCAGCGGCTAGGGTTCTCACACGAACAAAAAGAACAGAGCACATTACTCCAATTCTAAGGTCCCTTCACTGGCTTCCAGTAAGCTACAGAATTGACTTTAAAGTATTGCTGCTGGTGTACAAATCTCTAAATGGTACAGGGCCCAATTACCTCTCTGATATGTTGCAGCGGCCTAACCCAATCAGATCTACCAGATTGAAACAGAAAAATTTACTATTAAAACCAGTTGTTAAAACAAAGTGTGGTGAAGCAGCTTTTAGCTACTATGCAGTGCAGCTATGGAACCAACTGCCAGAGGACATTAAAAATGCTCCTGCTGTTGGCAGCTTCAAATCTAGGTTAAAGACCAAGCTGTTTTCAGATGCTTTCTGTTAAATAATTAATATTGTCTTCTTTTTTTTTATATAATTTTTACTTTCTCTGCATGTTTTAAATTTACTTTAATTTTAACTTTATTCTATTTTATTCTTTATTCTATTCTGCTGGGGGTTTTTTCTCCTCCTATTTCTATTTTATTTTATTATTTTATTTCTACTATTGTTTAATTCTTATTATTTTCTTTTAATTCTTTTAATTATTTTAATTAATTGTTTTAGAATAAAAATAAAATTATTTTATGTAATTTTATTTCTCTATTGTTTACTGTTTTTGTTTTTACTTCTGTAAAGCACATTGAACTGCCATTGTGTATGAAATGTGCTATATAAATAAACTTGCCTTGCCTTGCCTTGCCTTGAGAGAAGAAAACCTCTATAATAATTCAGTAGGAGGCAACGGGAAACCACTACTGTAATTCTTCCCTAGAAAGCTTGATGACTGGAAGAAAAAAAGCCATCAGAGCCATGTCACTGCAGTGATATGCCTGAGAGAGAGAGAGACTGATATAATCTATATTATTCTATCCACATTCACTGGATATGAGCAATTGTGTGCTCTGATTGGCTACTCTACTACTTGGAGATTAGCTCATGTACCATCAGTAGAGAAAAACAAAATGGTGGAGTCTGTTACTGAACCAACCGAGGACGAAATAAAAACTCTAGTGGTAAACAAAACCCCAAAAATTGTTAGCAAGTATTTAAAAGAAACATAAATAGTTAAAAGAATATAGTTTTCTTGTTTGTTTTTCCCCATAATATTGCTTGTTCCACACTCCAGCCCAGTCAGTCGTGGTAATGCAACTTTAAGTTGGTTTGCCAACTGCCCCAAAAAAAAAACTAAAGTAAACCCCCCAAAAAATACACACACACAAAAAAAGCAACTAAATATTGAATAAGAATATTTCATGGGAAGAACACGTCTTTATTTTTCAAGAATTATTATTGCATTTTCCACAAGTTGCTACTGTCACTTCGCCAACTTGTTTACATTCTAAGCAGAAATGATTGTCAGATGTTTTGTATAAAGTTTTAATTATCGAATTTACAAAAAATAAATAAAAATGCTCTGTTTCTCAAAATCCAGTGAATGTGGATAGAATAAAAACAGTTTTTCCACTCAATCTCGTCATACACGACTTATAGACAACTCGGTGCTATGCACCTCATCAGCTAATGTACGACTATTTTGTGGAATAACTATTAAAATACTGACTTTCACAGGTAAAAGAAAAACATTTTCTGCATTCTCAAAATGTAAAAAGACCTGAACCATAAATACAGTGTCATGTAATGATGACATATACGTACAATGTTATTACCAACAAATTGTGTTAGGGGTCGTGGAGGTGTGGTGGGATAAGGATCCACAAGCAGAACACAGACAGTTATCAAATAAATAGAGAGACTTAATCCAGGGAAAAGGGCGTGGCATAAGAGTAAACAAATGGCAAAAATAATCCAGATAACAAGAGACAGAAAACTAGACAAAAACACGAAACAGGCAAGGACAAAAAAATGCTAGGACAAGAAACCAAAAACAAGAACAAAACCCTAGTGCAAAAACCATGAACTAGAAAAATGAGCTTGAGTAAATAACCATGAAACATAACAGAGACACAGAAACGGCTAGAAGCAAAGTGAGACATTTTGGCAAAGTTCCTGTCTGAGAACGGCGTTTTTATAACAGCAGAGAAAACCAGGAAGTGAATGCAGGCATGAAGGAATTCCCGTTCCGGATTGGCGCTGGCGTGAGAGATTCATAATCTCCAGCGTGGATGTACGGAGCGGAGCATGACATTGTATTTACTTTCTTTTTTTCATTTATAGAATGACATATGGGGCGGCACGGTGGTGTAGTGGTTAGCGCTGTCGCCTCACAGCAAGAAGGTCCGGGTTCGAGCCCCGTGGCTGGCGACGGCCTTTCTGTGTGGAGTTTGCATGTTCTCCCCGTGTCCGCGTGGGTTTCCTCCGGGTGCTCCAGTTTCCTCCACAGTCCAAAGACATGCAGGTTAGGTTAACTGGTGACTCTAAATTGACCGTAGGTGTGAATGTGAGTGTGAATGGTTGTCTGTGTCTATGTGTCAGCCCTGTGATGACCTGGCGACTTGTTCAGGGTGTACCCCGCCTCTCGCCCGTAGTCAGCTGGGATAGCTTGCCTGTGACCCTGTAGAACAGGATAAAGCAGCTAGAGATGAGATGAGACATTAGAGCACAGTGAAATTCTTTCTCTGCATTTAACCCATCTAGGGATGTGAGCACACGTGGACGTACACACACACACACACACACACACCCAGAGCAGTGGGCGGCTGTGCTATAGTGCCCAGGTTAGTGTCCTTGCTCAAGGACACTTCAGCCATTCCTGCTAGTCAAAGGAATCAAACCAGTGACCTTCTGGGCCCAAAGCTACTTCTCTAACCTTTAGGCCATGGCTTCCCATTAAGCCTTTATGACATGCTTAATTCATCTCAAACAATGTAATGCTCATCTTGTGATTTCAGTTAGCAGAGAAAAGCCGAACTGTTCAGTCCAACACTGTGGACTAACACACTTACTTTAAAGACTCTAAAAGATGTTATCTGACTTTGTCCTTCCAGACCCCATACAGGATGTAGGCTTCACACTGAGCTCCTGCTCAGACCTACAGACACAGCTATATGTCAAAATATCCATTCTCCTGAGTAAGTTCACCCACATCCGTGTGTTCAGCATTACAGAGGATTTTATCATTGTGAGAAATTAAAGTAAATCATGTGTCATCTATAGGGCAATCCATTGATGAACTTTATCTAACTGTGGATTTGGTTCGCAAAGGAGTTATCATAACCCGTCATGATGAGCCCATCTGCTTACCCAATTTCCCTCGTTTCACCTTCTGTGGCAACAGGAGAGGCGGTAAGAGTTAATTTCTTGTGATATATGTGATAGAAGAGAAGAACACTTTTATTCTTGCTTTTAAGGTTACAAAGGTAGCAAACTATACATGGAGGGAGGGACGAAGGGCTTGGGTATACTCAAGGGTATGTTTTTTCACCCTTTTAATATATTTCTATCTCCAAGGAAGGTGAAAGTATCACCAATGAAATAGTTTTAATGTACATAATTAAACTTTTATGGTTCAGCTTAAAATTTTAAGGTACACTGTGTTCATTTTTTCAGGTGAATGATGAATAATAAAGGAATAAAAGGTACCCTTGAGTACCAGCACAGGGATAAGTAATGGTGCAATTTACAACCTTATTTTCTCAGAGTGGTATAGCCCAGTTGCCCAAGAACACTGAAGTATTAGTGTTTCAAAACTTTCATGTTCTTTGTGCTTTGATGCTTTTGAGAAACTTCTTGGATGAAGGCCACAATCTATGTATTTCTTTTTATTCCATCCACATTCACTGGATATGAGCAACCGCATGTTCTGATTGGCTACTCTACAACTAGGCTATCAGCTCATATACCGTGAAGAGAGAAAAACAAAATGGCAGAGCGTGTTGCTGAACCAACCGAGGATGAAATAAAAACTCTACTCGAAAACAAACCCCCCCCCAAAAAAAACCAGCCACAAAATATGGAATAGAAGTATTTGATGGTAAGAACGTATCTGTATTTATTTATTTATTTATTTATTTAATAATAATAATAATAATAATAATAATTATTATTATTATTATTATTATTATTATTATTATTATTATTATTATTATTATAGCATTTTTCATAAATTGCTACTGTCATTTCACTGGTTTGTTTACATTCGAAGCGGAAATTATTTTGTCGGACATTTTGTATAAAGTTTTTATTTATCTAATTTGCAAAAAATAAAAATGCTCTATTTTTCAAAATCCAGTAAATGTGGATAGAGTAAAACAGTTATTCCATTCAATCTTGATTTTGTGGAATAACTGTTAAATAGACAGCTGTAATCATGATATTGCCCCATATGTAAATATAAGTGAGTTTAAAATCCTGTAATGAATTTAAATGTTGCTTCAAAAAAAAGTTTTTTTTCTTTTATTTCTTAATTCATGACCCATCACTTGTACAAATACATGTTAAGGACATTTTTGCAATAGAAAATATTTAAAGGACAGAGAAAAAAGTTTTAATTATTGGTGCTGTGACGTGTGTGTGTGTGTGTGTGTGTGTGTGTGTGTGTGTGTGTGTGTGTGTATATATATATATATACACACACACATATATATACACACACACATACAGTGGTGCTTGAAAGTTTCTATATTTCTGCATAAATATGATCTAAAACATCATCAGATTTTCACACAAGTCCTAAAAGTAGATAAAGAGAACCCAGTTAAACAAATGAGACAAAAATATTATACTTGGTCATTTATTTATTGAGGAAAATGATCCAATATTACATATCTGCGAGTGGCAAAACTATGAGAACCTTTCCTTTCAGTATCTGGTGTGACCCCCTTGTGCAGCAATAACTGCAACTAAAGGTTTCCAGTAACTGTTGATCAGTCCTGCACACCGGCTTGGAGGAATTTTAGCCCATTCCTCCGTACAGAACAGCTTCAACTCTGGGATGTTGGTGGGTTTCCTCACATGAGCTGCTCGCTTCAGGTCCTTCCACAACATTTCGATTGGATTAAGGTCAGGACTTTGACTTGGCCATTCCAAAACATTGACTTTATTCTTCTTTAACTATTCTTTGATCGAACGACTTGTGTGCTTAGGGTCGTTGTCTTGCTGCATGACCCGCCTTCTCTTGAGATTCAGTTTATGGACAGATGTCCTGACATTTTCCTTTAGAATTTGCTGGTATAATTCAGAATTCATTGTTCCATCAATGATGGCAAGCTGTCCTGTCCCAGATGCAGCAAAACAGGCCCAAACCATGATACTACCACCACCATGTTTCACAGATGGGATAAGGTTCTTATGCTGGAATGTAGTGTTTTCCTTTCTCCAAACATAATGCTTCTCATTTAAACCAAAAAGTTCTATTTTGGTCTCATCCATCCACAAAACATTTTTCCAATAGCCTTCTGGCTTGATCATGTGAACTTTAGCAAACTGCAGATGAGCAGCAATGTTCTTTTTGGATAGCAGTGGCTTTCTCCTTGCAACCCTGCCATGCACACCATTGTTGTTCAGTGTTCTCCTGATGGTGGACTCATGAACATTAACATTAGCCAATGTAAGAGAGACCTTCAGTTGCTTAGAAGTTACCCTGTGGTCCTTTGTGACCTCGCCAACTATTACACGCCTTTCTCTTGGACTGATCTTTGTTGGTCGACCACTCCTGGAGAGAGTAACAATGGTCTTGAATTTCCTCCATTTGTACACAATCTGTCTGACTGTGGATTGGTGGAGTCCAAACTCTTTAGAGATGGTTTTGTAACCTTTTCCAGCCTGATGAGCATCAACAACGCTTTTTCTGGGGTCCTCAGAAATCTCCTTTGTTCATGCCATGATACACTTCCACAAACATGTGTTGTGAAGATCAGACTTTGATAGATCCCTGTTCTTTAAATAAAACAGGGTGCCCACTCACACCTGATTGTCATCCCTTTGATTGAAAACACCTGACTCTAATTTCACCTTCAAATTAACTGCTAATCCTCGATGTTCACACACTTTTGCCACTCAGAGATATGTAATATTGGATGATTTCCCTCAATAAATAAATGACCAAGTATAATATTTTGTCTCATTTGTTTAACTGGGTTCTCTTCATCTACTTTTAGGACTTGTGTGAAAATCTGATGATGTTTTATGTCATATTTATGCAGAAATCTAGAAAATTCTAAAGCGTTCACAAACTTTCAAGCACCACTGTATATATATATATATTTCAGAAATGGTGACAATCCAGACGCTTTTGAAAGAGACGAAGCTTCCACTAAAGGTCTGTTTGATTTCTCTCTCTCTCTCTCTCTCTCTCTCTCTCTCTCTCTCTCTCTCGTTATACCCCTGATTTTGTCTTTTTCTCTCCTTTTGCTCCTCTGCAGGGCCACTACAACATTAATGTACACGTCATAAACCAAAATGGTTTCCAAATTGCTTGTGTGAATGCCACCGCTATATTTCAGTGACACCAGAAAAAGAATGAACAGGTAAAAGTGTATATTATTTGGAGTTTGTTCACAAAATGCTGCCCAGACTTGAACAAATAACTTAAGTAAAATCTGTTTAAGAATAAGATTGGATTGGATTGGATTGGATTGGATTGGATTGGACTGGACTACATTACTGATATTTACCAAAAGATGGCACTACTAACCTCTTAGTCATTGCTTTCAGTGGTACATTTTAACACTCCCCTTTCTCTTATTTAGCAGACACTCTCTCTCTCTTTCTCTCTCTCTCTGGTACAACTCAGTTTATTTTTCAACCTGCTTAATTTTCAGGAATTTGTTCGAACTTTTCTTAGCAAGCAATTCTACTTTGGGTTAACTAGCTATACTAAGCCAATCCCTCTGGCTGCTAAGTGATGATTTACCTTAATTAAAGTTCATTCATTCATTCATTCATTATTCATGAATTGCTTTATCCCAGTCAGGGTCACACTGGGTCCGAAGCCTATCCAGGCAACACAGACAGGATGGGATGCCAGTTCATCACCGAGGATCTCTCTCTCTCTCTCTCTCTCTCTCTCTCTCAAACACACACACACACAATGAGTATTCTGTAATAAACACCTTTCCATGTTCTGCAACACTGGTTACCCAATCCTACTCTGTTTGGTCTTGATTGACTTAATTTCCAAATTCGGCCAAAGGTTTTATACCTCTGGCAACAAATAATAACACCAAACAAACAGTCAGTTATGTCACTTATGTTGTAACTCATGTATTCTCAGAATCACACATGCACATAACCACACACTAGATATTATTTGTGATTGAAGAGCATACTAAACACACTCAGCAATCAAGATTGTTCGACAGAATTCATAGTATAGTAGTATCTGTCTCTCTCTCTCTCTCTCTCTCTCTCTCTCTCTCTGTCTCTCGTTAAACAGTGTGTTCTCAGGGAGAATATGTCCTTTGTTCTTCTAATTGCTGTAAAATTTCAGCTATGGATTGACATATCTGAACGTAGGTTCATCCTCATCTCACGATGGTGTTAAATGGGGGTAATAATTTTTAAGATCTCATAAAAAGTGTGCATTGTCTGACCATCTAGTTTACTGAGTAATAAAAAGTTAAATAAAGCAATATACTTCAGTATGTGGATTACAGCAAATCTCTGTTTCTTGGTTGAAAAAAATGGGAATGAGACAAAATTATGACACAATATTACTGCGTCAGTGAAATCAAACTTATCAGTCATTCTCTTGAGGGTAATTTTACTATATACACAAATACAAATATTTGAATTAAACTTTTTTGTTTTTAATAAAAAGTTAAAAAGTAATATGAACCAGTTCAAGGGTGAGTTTTCCCTCAGTTCTCTGCTTTTCAAGACATCTCTGAATTTGAAATGTTAGTACTTTCTGTAAACTGGAACTTATATATATTTTACATCTTACATAATATATTTTGTTAAACATAAAATCTTCTACCAAATATTATCATTATAGAAACCAACAGAAACATGTTCAACCAAAAAAAAAAACCCTCACTAATGTTAATTTTTTTTTCCAATTTTCAATTACTAATACCTTCAGATAAGTTCGAAACATTTCGAAAAACTTGTACTAAAAACTTGATGCCTTTAGATCATAATGCAATGCACGCTACTTGGCCAGGAGTTACATGACATTAAATACTTACTACAGCCAATTAATGAAGAAGAAGACTTTATTTATCACACATACTCTCAAGCACAGTGAAATGTTTCCTCTACATGTAACTCATCTGAAGCACTGAACACACACAAGTGAGCAATGAGCACACACACATACCCCGAGCACTGGACAGCTATACTACAGCACCCAGGGAGCAGCTGAGGGTTCGATGCCTTGCTCAAGGACACTTCAGCCCAACCTCAGGCCATGTCTTCCCCATGTTAGCCTAACAACATGTCTTTAGGCGAAACCAGAGCACCCGGAGGAAACCCACGCAGACAAGGGGAGAACATGCAAACCCAGAACTCGAACCTAAAACCTTGTTGCTGTGAGGCGACCGTGCTTCCACTACACCACTGTGACCCATGCATGCAAAATCAGCATTTCATTTTTGGAGAAAAAGCACATCAATCAATGCAGTATGCATTTCTGGACTGAGACGTCTACAGAGCTGGCAATGAGTCACTGTAAGACACAACATGTTAAAGAATAACTTTTTACAATGTATGCTAGAAATCATGGTCACTGTGTATATAAAGCTTGTGCATTAGAAAGGGACCTTCATGCTCATGTGCACTGGGTGTTAGATGATTGTGTTGGAGTTGTGTTGTGTAGCTACGTGGTGAAGGGCTGCAAGATAAAACACATAGAGACAAACTGGTTTATGTGACAGACCCCCCCCACACACACAAACACACACTGACTTTCTTAGATCTTTAGGGGAACAAGAACATCCATCCATTCATCCATTATATGTAGCCACTTATCCTGTTCTACAGGGTCGCAGGCAAGCTGGAGCCTATTCCAGCTGACTATGGGCGAAAGGCGGGGTACACCCTGGACAAGTCGCCAGGTCATCACAGGGCTGACACATAGACACAGACAACCATTCACACTCACATTCACACCTACGCTCAATTTAGAGGCTGTCCACATGGCAACGGATTCAGGTGAATCTGATAAAATTGTTTATCGTTTCGGCCTGGCGTCCACACGGCACCGGCGTTTTGGGTGCCCTAAAACGATATTTTTTGAGAACGGGTTCCAGAGTGGAAAAATCTGGCAACGGCGCCGTTGCGAAGTCGTCTGGATGAGAACGGATTTGTTTACGATGACGTCACAACCACATGACTAGAACAAGCAGCACTCTCGCTGTTTTGTATGAACCACTGCATTGCATTCACTTTTGTATACAGCTTTTCTTTTAAATAAACAAGTAACTGAACCATTTCTTGAATTTCTTTTTTTTATTGGATAAGACTGCTTTTCAAAATGTTCACACACAATATAAAAAGTTATATAAATTATATAAAAATGCTTTTCAAAATGTTCACACACAATAAGAAAATTAAGTTATATAAAACTATGCACACTAATAAAACTAATTTGTACACACAGAAGGCACGATTTCCTCGCGTAGTTGCAGCCATCTTCTTCTTGTTGTTGTGTGTTTGTTCCTCTGAGTACTTCACGCCGGGTAGAAGAAGGGGTTTATGCGCATGCGTCCTACTTCTTCTATTGTTCTGGTGTCTCAGATGGGACCGTCTTACAGCGCACGTAGAGGTGTGGCATGTGTATTGCATCGTTTTCAGCAAGCGTTGCGTTGCCATATGTACCTGATATTTTACTGATCCGTTGCCCATGTGGACGCGATATTTTTTTAAATAAAATCTCATTGCCGTTGTCGTGTGGATGTAGCCTTAGGGCCTCTGCATGCTCTTGCGACAAGGCTTTCGCAGATAGCTTTTCGCAGACAGTTGTAATTTATCATTGAGTGGGGAGTAATAGGCGTGCGCGATGTTATTCACCACCACAACGCAAAGAGGCGCGAAGTCGTGAAATCACTAGGAGTAGTTGGTGGGTGTGATTAGTGGAGTGTTTATCCTCCGGTTACTTATAATGACTAGAACTGGAGTCGTATAGATGTACGTACTTCCTCACTTCCTCAATCAACCGCTCTTCGTGCTGCTCCATCTTCACTCGTGTTTTTAAAAATGCCGGTCGTGAAAACAAACCAAACCGGGAAAGTAGGGAAGCGGAAGTGCGTGTACAGCAGATGTAGAGTGGACCAATCAGAGCCCTCTTGTCTGCGACGCTGTCTGCGAGGCTTCTGTGGTGGTCACAATTTTTGGGAGGTGCGCACAGAGCGTCTGCGAAGGTGGGGGGGCTACGCAGACACCATCTGCGATGCCGTCTGCGAGGACTGGGTTGTCAGCATAAATTGGCCTTTAGAGTCACCAGTTAACCTAACCTGCATGTCTTTGGACTGTGGGGGAAACCGGAGCACCCGGAGGAAACCCACGCGGACACGGGGAGAACATGCAAACTCCTCACAGAAAGGCCCTCGCCGGCCTCGATCCCAGAACCTTCTTGCTGTGAGGCAACAGTGCTAACCACTACACCACCGTGCCGCCTTATTATTATTGTAGCAGGAGAGTTTTGTCTAGTTTTACACATTACACAACATTTTCACAAACTCTACCAAGTTGCACAAAAAGTGATGCATAAATTTAATAGGGAAGAATTGCCATACTGTATACTTGCACTTTTATTTTAAATATACCTTGATCATTTTGTTTATCTGCCCTGTCTGACTGACAAATGTTGAATTCAAATGACTGAAATTTGAGTAATCGATGTCATCCTGAACGCTACAATCTACAGTTTAGTGCTGATCATCCTAAATAATTCAAGAACAGCTTTTATACACTAAGTAGTACAGGATATACTGACCATAATAATAATAATAATAATAATAATAATATTAATAATAATGCACTTTGGGATATTAAAGGCTATCTTTTCAACTAACAGCCCTGAAGAGTTGCTGTATGAGTCGAGGCGATGGATGAAACCTAGAAATGAGTTTTTGCGACTCTGCTGTAATGTGGGATGCTCTCAAAGTTTGCTCTCCCCTGTGAGAGGTAGCTGCTCTTTCAGCCTCGGTTCATGAAGGATAAAGGAAACCTTTTGTTGCTGTGAAAGGTTGTTTCTTAGCAACAGCGTTGCATTTGGGAGCCGTGGCAACAGGTCAATAAATAACATCACTCTCAAGTTTCCCTCTCAGTCTCGGACAGCCATCATGTCTTCAGTTACTTTATAAGAACTTTTTGCAATTGTGGCATGGTATTATTAGTGGTTTTATTATTTTTTCTTCTTCTTTACCTTTCCTCTGGTGCTGCTGATGGTATAAATACCAAACTATGAAGTTACTACATGAGCTCCACCAACGGAGTTTACACTGGAAAATAGAGCACACTAACTTTATTCTGCATTCAGGTTATAATCACTGAAATAACTTTCAATAGTAGAATTATACTGGGGTTTTGGGTAAAACAGTGCATGTAATGCACACGAATAAGTTACTCATTGACTGAAATAGTTTAGACTGGACTTAACTGTGTCCTTTGCTGAGTGATTTTACTGAGAAAGTTTTGAGATCATTACTATAAAAAAAATAGATGACAGATAAATACAGAGCTGATGCACAGCAGAAGAAAGGGCTTTTATCCAAAATGGTCTGGGTTCGAGCCCCGTGGCTGGCGAGGGCCTTTCTGTGAGGAGTTTGCATGTTCTCCCCATGTTTGCGTGGGTTTCCTCCGGGTGCTCCAGTTTCCCCCACAGTCCAAAGACATGCAGGTTAGGTTAACTGGTGACTCTAAATTGACCGTAGGTGTGAATGTGAGTGTGAATGGGTGTCTGTGTCTATGTGTCAGCCCTGTGATGACCTGGCGACTTGTCCAGGGTGTACCCCGCCTTTCACCCGTAGTCAGCTGGGATAGGCTCCAGCTTGCCTGCGATCCTGCGACTTATAAATCTAATATACCTAATGACCACCCATGACTGCATTTCTAAACAAAGTATTGCTTTAGTTTTTCACAACATCAGTGTTTAACAGTTAAAGCACCTCATGCATCGAGTCTCAAACCTGACTGGTGAAGAGACCAAACAGAATAACAACATGTCTCATCTCATTATCTCTAGCCGCTTTATCCTTCTACAGGGTCGCAGGCAAGCTGGAGCCTATCCCAGCTGACTACGGGCGAAAGGCGGGGTACACCCTGGACAAGTCGCCAGGTCATCACAGGGCTGACACATAGACACAGACAACCATTCACACTCACATTCACACCTACAGTCAATTTAGAGTCACCAGTTAACCTAACCTGCATGTCTTTGGACTGTGGGGGAAACCAGAGCACCCGGAGGAAACCCACGCGGACACGGGGAGAACATGCAAACTCCACACAGAAAGGCCCTTGCCAGCCCCGGGGCTTGAACCCAGGACCTTCTTGCTGTGAGGCGACAGCGCTAACCACTACACCACCGTGCCGCCCAATAACAACATGTATATGATGAAATATACAGTATCACGCTCATGATATGGAAGTGCTTTAAAACTGAAACTATGGACATCCAGGGTTTAATCTAATCAGCTATCATACAAGAATTTCCATGGCATGTTTGATGTTGGTAAGCTGATAGATTGCAAAAAAAGTGAGACATCATTTCAGTTAAATACTTAATGTCTCAATGCATTGTGTTACTTTCGCCTAATACTCCATAAATTCTGAACTTTGTATTTGTTGACCTCTGCGGTTAAAAAAAAAATCATGGATACACATACACCTACTCATTATTAATGTAATAGACAAGTAGGATAAATATACTTTGGACGCTCATCTCATCTCATTATCTCTAGCCGCTTTATCCTGTTCTACAGGGTCGCAGGCAAGCTGGAGCCTATCCCAGCTGACTATGGGCGAAAGGCGGGGTACACCCTGGACAAGTCTCCAGGTCATCACAGGGCTGACACATAGACACAGACAACCATTCACACTCAATTTAGAGTCACTAGTTAGCCTAACCTGCATGTCTTTGGACTGTGGGGGAAACCGGAGCACCCGGAGGAAACCCGGGCGGACAACATGCAAACTCCGCACAGAAAGGCCCTCGCCGGCCATAGGACTCGAACCCAGGACCTTCTTGCTGTGAGGCGACAGTGCTAACCACTACACCACCGTGCCGCCTCACTTTGGACGCTATAGGCTTTAAAACACAATCACTTACTTTATCACCATATCAATGAATTTACATGATTCAATCACAGATGAATTGAATGCACTGTGTAAACAGGGATTAGTAAACTGAAATAGGTGATAGATGATAAATGCTGTTCGAGATGAGATTTTTTTTTTTAATCACAGTGAAAGTGTAAACAATTTTCAAACTTCTTGTTTTTTAATGGAAAACTTTGTGTGAGCATCTGATAAAATGGCCTCTAGTGGAACCTGTTTGGTCCTGTAGGCTCAGGTAGGGAGAGCTGCCAGAGTCGGAGATGGAAGAAGAAAAGAAGGGGGAGGCCTGGCACGGCGCAACTCTTCTGGTTGCCAGGTTTTGCATTTTCAATCCTTGTTTGTTTGTTTTTGCACTGTTTATATTTTAAACAGTCTAATACTCGGAGATGCAATGATTGTTTATTTATAATTCGGGTTTGACTGATTTGGGGAACTGGCTTTGAAACCGTGTATGAAATGGAGAGTCGTGGTGAATCTGGCAACCTGGATCTCAGTGGCTTTTAGCCTAGTTGATGAGCTGTGAGACACGTGGAGGGATGGGGGCTGTATCTATCAGGCATTACACTGAAATGGAAATTTGAGCATTGGGTCTGAAGTATCCAATCCAGCGTCTATAAAAAGTTTTGTTGATTTTATTATATATATATATATATATATATATATATATATATATATATATATATATATATATATATATTTTTTTTTTTTTTTACTTGAGTGAACCATGCATGTACTTTAATTGGATTATATTAGACCTCAATGGCAACCTTGTGCACATCATTGCATTTCTTTGGTTTTGTACAAAGTGCGCATCCATGTGCGTAAAATAGGTGTGAGGGCATTTAATAAACTTTTTAACCCTTTCGTTCCCATATTGGCGCACAATATAATAATAATAATTATTATTATTGTAATGATTATTATTCATAATAATAATAATAATTATTATTATTATTTGGAACATCATGATGCTACAGGTGGTTCGCTCTTTTATTGTTTGAGGAGCAAGTTGAGTTTCCTTTTCTTTCACTTGGAGAGATGACATGAGATGAGATGAGATGAGATGAGATGCTTGGAGCAGCCTCGGTCCCCTTGGAGACTCCGGCAGGAGCGCAACACGTGATGAGAGAGAGACACCGAGAGAGAGAGAGAGAGAGAGCTGAAGAGGACGCGCGGAGAGAGAGAGAGTAGAGAAGAAGAGAAGAGAAGAGAGGAGAGGAGAGGGAGGAAAAAAACCCCGAATTAAAGTGCGTTTTCCTCTCCTCCCACCCTGACACATCTCGTTCTCCTCCTGTGGGGGGATTCAGAAGAAGAGGAGGAGAGAAAACACGGAGTTAACGAACTTTTTGCACATCCTCGGGAAACGCCATTTTGATTCCTCTCCGGAACAGCTTTGCTTCTTCCCCCCCTTCTCTCTTTCCCTTTCCTTAACTCATCATCACTCCTCATCCTCCTCCTCCTCATCATCACCACCACCACCATCATCATCATCATCATGTCTCGACGAAAGCAACCAAACCCCAACAAAGTCAAACGTAAGTTACACAACTTCTATACTATTTATCAACTTTATTTATTTATCTATCAATCTATCTGTCTATCTTTCACGCACTGGTCATCCCAGTCGCGTGCGCGTTTCTGTTTCCTGTGTTGAAGAATTGAGTCGAAAACACAAGAAAGAAGTTTCTCTCTCTCTCATATACTCATACTCTCATCCTCTGCAAACCTGTCCACATCACTGCACTTGTATCCATCTCTAAAGTTATTTATTGACACATTTGTAAACTTTTTTTTTTTTTTGCTGTGGGGAAGTTTTGGTTTGAAGGATGTGGGTTCGCAGCCCCTGTTAGCTTTCCTCTGCTAATTCACTGGAGCATCCGTATCTCTGTCCGTCTGTCTGTGCGCCTCGCACTTTGATCCGACCATTATTATTATTATTATTATTATTATTATTATTATTATTATTATTTGTTTGTTTGTTTGTTTGTCCTCTTCCCGGTTTGGTTTCACTTTAGAACTGTTCAGCAAGAAAAGAAACACCACCTGGTGTTTAATTTATTGTGTTTTTGTTTATAAAATTGAAAAATATTTTCTTGCACTGGTTCACCTCAGGAGTTTGGACTCCTCCAGGTCGGTTTAAGTCCTCAGATAATTTCTGTAGTGTTTATTTGGTGAGGTGACACTTTAATTTGGATGCGGATACTTTGTAAAAACTTTCTTTGAAGCATGGCCCTTTTTTTTTGTTGGTAGCTTCCTTAAAAAAGTTACTGTGTTACTTTAAAGGAATGGATGGAGCTGCGTTCTAAATCGCACCCTCGCGCACTAAGTAGCGCGTCCTTACTAGGTGGCGTCCAAGTCTGACGTAGGCTACTATTCAGTAGGGTAGTGTGCGGTTTGGGACGTGGCCTGTGGTCTCTGGGGAAACGGCATCGCCTGAGCTAATTTGGGGATGCGTCGTTGCTAAGTGTGGAGTATTGCAGCTCAAAACGACAACAGCGCTGTTTAAAAGCGCGACTGCTGGCGATGAGGCGATGTTGTAAGGTTTACTGGTGAAACCGGTCGTTTAGTTGGCTACTCTGGGAGGAGGAGGAGGAGGAGGACAGATCCGGATGAGCAGTTCACATTCCATTACGAAATTCAACACTGCATGAGAGAGCAGGCCTTTAGCAGAAGTGTGCACACGTTCTGCATACAGCAAGCACACCATGAGCACTTTGTGTGTTTTCTTCCCAAGTTGAGTCTCCCTGCATGGTACATTATAATGTTTTCCCTGCTCCAACACACCTGACTCAACATATCAGCTCATTCCTGGACACTCCATGGGGTTAAACTGTGTGTGTGTGTGAGAAAGAGCGCACATCGGGACACTTGTTAGTCTGACTCTGTTCACACTGCAAGTGATCAATTTGGATTTATTATCCAGATTTTTTTGTCTATTCACATTTTTTTTTAATGTAGTCAATATTATATTTCTGTTTATACTCCGGGTGGCACGGCGGTGTAGTGGTTAGCACTGTCGCCTCACGGCAAGAAGGTTCCGGGTTCAAGCCCAGTGGCCGACGAGGGCCTTAATGTGTGGAGTTTGCATGTTCTCCCCATGTCTGTGTGGGTTTCCTCTGGTTTCATCCAAAGACATGCAGGTTTGTCTCTGTGTCAACCCTGTGATGATGTGGCAACTTGTCCAGAGCGTACCCCGCCTCTCACCCCTAGTCAGCTGGGATAGGCTGTGTAGAACAGGATAAGCAGCTACAGATAATGGATGGATGGATACCCAGACCTGTTTTTTTTTTTTGTTTGTTTGTTTGGCTAGTCACATTTTTTTTAATGCGGCCACTATCGTTATTCCTGTTTACGGTCCGGGTGGCACAATGGTGTCATTGTTAGCGCTGTCACCTCACAGCAAGAAGGTACCGGGTTCAAGCCCAGTGGCCGACGAGGGCCTTAATGTGTGGAGTTTGCATGTTCTCCCTGTGTCTGTGTGGGTTTCATCCAAAGACATGCAGGTTTGTCTCTATGTGTCAACCCTGTGATGATGTGGCAACTTGTCCAGGGCGTACCCCGCCTCTCACCCCTAGTCAGCTGGGATAGGCTGTGTAGAACAGGATAAGCAGCTACAGATAATGGATGGATGGATACCCAGACCTGTTTTTTTGTTTGTTTGGCTAGTCACATTTTTTTTTTAATGCGGCCACTATTATTATTCCTGTTTACGGTCCGGGTGGCATGATGATGTCGTTGTTAGAGCTGTCACCTCACAGCAAGAAGGTTCTGGGTTCAAGCCCAATGGCTGACGAGGGCCTTAATGTGTGGAGTTTGCATGTTCTCCCTGTGTCTGTGTGGGTTTCCTCTGGTTTCATCCAAAGACATGCAGATTAAGCTAATTGGTGGCTCTAAATTGACCGTGAGTGTGAATGGTTATTTGTCTCTATGTGTCAACCCTGTGATGATGTGGCAACTTGTCCAGAGCGTACCCCGCCTCTCACCCCTAGTCAGCTGGGATAGGCCATGTAGAACAGGATAAGCAGCTACAGATAATGGATGGATGGATACCCAGACCTGTTTTTTTGTTTGTTTGGCTAGTCACTTTTTTTTTTTAATGTGGCCACTATTATTATTCCTGTTTACGGTCCGGGTGGCACAATGGTGTCATTAGTGCTGTCACCTCACAGCAAGAAGATTCTGGGTTCAAGCCCAATGGCCGACGAGGGCCTTAATGTGTGGAGTTTGCATGTTTCCTCTGGGTGCTCCGGTTTCCCCCACAGCCCAAAGACATGCAGGTTAGGCTAATTGGTGGCTCTAAATTGACCGTAGGTGTGAATGTGAGTGTGAATGGTTATTTGTCTCTGTGTCAGCCCTGTGATGATCTGGCGACTTGTCCAGGGTGTACCCCGCCTCTCACCCCTAGTCAGCTGGGATAAGCTCCAGCTTGCCTGCGACCGTGTACAGGATGAATGGTTACAGATAATGGATGGATGGATGTTTATGCCGCTTTTCCACTACCAACGCGGCTGAGTTGGGCTGAGCCGTGCCGTGCTGAGTTGGGCTGAGTCAAGCTGAGCGGGGCTGTTGGAGTTGCATTTCGACTACAACCGCGCTGAACCGTGCTGGCTGGAAGTGGGTGGACACATTGGGTGGAGTTAGCGAAAGTGGGTGGACGTCACGTGATGTCGTTAGGCGGCGCAAACAGTGACATCAGTGATCTTTTAAGCGGTAGTCTCACGACCCGGATAGTAAACAATAAACATGGAGTCGTTAGTGTTGCTGGTCTTGGTGCTGTGGCTTGTTGTCACCGACAACGCCAACAGATACTGGCAAGAGCGTATAGATGAGGCGAGGCGCATAAGGCTTCAGAAATTCTCGTAATTCTTCTTCTTCCGGGTTTACGGTGTTTACAGATCCCAGCGTGCTCGCAGGGCGTGTGTGGGCGTGTGAGGACACTCCTCCTCACCAATCAGTGCACAGGGGAGTGTCTCCTCACGCCCCTAGCCCCACTCGGCTCAGTTTGGCTCGCTTCAGCCCTACTCCAAAACCGTGCGAGTTTTGGGTGCTAAGCAGGGCTGAAGCGAGCTGAGTCGTGCTGCTCTAAGGTAGTCGAAACGCGAGCCGTGTCGGGCTGAAGTGAGCTGAAAAAGGGTAGTGGAAAAGGGCCATTAGAGTCCTGAACTGACCTGCATGTTCAAAAGAACAATTACAAAGATGTCACATACAGCACACACTGTCAGAAACAGGGGTACAGTAGGAGTCCATTTCTGCCCCCTAAAGTATAATCTACACTGATGTACCCCCTAGAGCTCATTATTGGACTTCAGGGTAACTATGTGTAACTTTTAAGGGCCAGAAAGGTACATGTATGTTCCCAATCAGTATATAAATGGTACAAATAAGTACCTTAGCGTGTACTACCACAGTGACGAGCCATTGTACCTGTAAAAGTACAATGATGCACTTTGTTTTCTGAGAGTGCATAGTTGTATAGAAGTAAACATGGAGGCTTTTGAAATCAGCGTTTACGGTTTCATTTATAAGTTGATGTGCATTAGAAGATGGCGAAGCAGATGATGATGAGGAGAAAGAGAGACAGATATTAATTATGTTTTTTTCATGGAGCAATGGCTGCTACTTCTGTATAGTTTTGTGTGGATGCGGAGTCAGAGTACAGATTGGTGGGATCATGATATGAACGACTGCACCGAAACATATTTCATCCCAAATTTCAGGAGGTCAAGGGCTAATTTTAACTCCATCACAGTTGTGTATTCACCAAGTGACTCCCATCAGTGCAGAAGTGTGACAGATGTCGATCTAGAGTGATGTAAAAAAAAAATCGCATGAATTCTTAGATGACTGTTCAGACTGAGGTCACAAAATAAATAAAAAAAAGCAAAAAAAAAAGCTCTGTATCTGATTTAGGATTACGTGTGAAAGTGGACCAAATCAGAATCGAACCGTTTAGAATCCATGTGATTTTGTGCTGTTCATACGGTTATGAAGAAGGAAAGGGGAAAAAAATCAGATCCGAGTCATATCCTCCCCCCCCCCCCCCCCCAAAAAAAAAAAAAACCAAGCAAAACAAAACCCCAAAAACAGATTCGGGTCACGTTTGTCTGCAATCTGAAACTGAAGGTAGCCAGAATGAAATGATGCTTTTGATTTGTTTATTATTTGGTTTCAAACTGCACATAATTTAAGGAACCGAAAAGTAAAAAAAAAAAAAGTAAAAACATTGGAAGAGGGGAAGCATCTTTTCATTCATTGGTCAGAAATATGGTGATGGAGGAAAAAAAAAAAGTAAACCATCTGACACTTGAAAACACTTAACTGGTGCTCAGTAAATAAATTACTACATAATTACATAAAAATTCCAATATGGTCCAAATATGTAGAACACGTCACATTTGTGCAGTGCTACAGCTCTTGTCATTTGGCTCGGTTTGTGCCTCATGGCTGAGTTTCGCAGCTCACGTGTACAGAAATACGTTGCCTGCAACTCAAAATACTTGTGTTTAGTTCGTTTAATGCATTTGGGTGAATAAGAGTCTTAATTGTGTTCTCACTATAATCAAACGATACTCCTGGATGTATTCCCGGCTTGGAAGCGGACTGGGACCACCTCGCCCAGACCCTCTCAGACCAGTCATGTTTGTGGCGTTGTCACCTGCCTAAATAACCTGAATCAGGTCAGAAATTGCACCACGGATTGATTCAGACTGACGAAACATTGCATATGGATATAAAAGCATGTTCACATGTACAGCAGGAATAAGATGGCACTTTTCAGATGCTAGAAATGAAAAGATACTTGGTCTTAACGTATTTCTTTAAACCAATACCTTCGAAAGAGTGAAAGGAACTGTGTCACTTTGTTGTAACACACCCTTTGTAACCTCGTGAAGTACTGATGAGGTGTGTCAGGTTGCTGATCGATGCAGCACTCTTGGATAATGAGCAAAAGCAGATGCGTTATGATTATTTTTTTTTAATAAACGTCTGACACATGTTTGTTTTGAGGCCCTGCAGCAGTGATCATGTGAGGGCATGCAAATTTGAACTGAAGTGACAGGAGTAAGAGATTGGAGTGTAGTTCCTGTATTTATTACACACTGCGAAAACACACTGCGCTGGGAAACAATAGGCGCTAAAAACCGAAACCAGTACTCCAGATCTAGCCTTGATGCAGAGAAGTGTACCTTTTGATTGCAGTTGTTTGTGATCCCTGTGGCCTCCGGTGCTGTTAAAATAGTCTAGATAGCAGCTTTTGTTGTTGTTAAACTTTAGCTGTTTTCATCCCATAGAATAGTGTTTTTTCGTTGTTGCCTGGGAGCTGCTGTCTCTCCGTTTTTATGATTGTTCGCCATGTTTGGGTGTGCAGGCCTAGGCTGGATGTGGCCTGCTCTATTGTGAGGTCTGTTGACAAAATATACAAATCGCAGCTTTCTGCTGAGACGAACAATACCATCGTATCTGAGTGAGAGTTCAGCTTAAAATCCTCCTTACGCGTCCTTAAATACACGATTAGGAGAGGGCCAGAATGAACTTGTAAATATTTATTGTAAGATTCGGATGCACAGGATCTTGATGCCAAAAATGATGCGTCGTCGTCTTCGTTAAGAAAACTGCAGGAAGCCAGGCTGCTACAGAAAATGGTGTACACACACACTGATATTTCTATTCATTTTTTATGATATGAAAGAAAAAAGGTTGTAGTGCTTGATGTCTAAAGGATCTCTGTCTCCTTTTGGCTTAGACTAGTTAATTAAGTACACCTCTCCCCTGTAGGGATTCAGAATCACCCAGGGTACTGGCATTAGCAATTCCTAATTCATTTAAAGTCCAATCCCCAGACGCCCAGGCTACTTAACCAACCCCCTTTTTTTAGGCAGCCAAACAATTGCTGGGTATCACTTTGCATTTGCTTAATACATAGAGCCCAGGATTTACATGGACTGTTTGCTTTGTTATTCATTTATTTTTTTTCCTTTTTTGCATCTGAAAACAAATTCAGTTTATTCACCTAGCGAAGCCTGATTTGTCAGTCTGATTCCTTCTATTTTCAAAAGGAAATGAGATTAAAATGATCTGCTCAACAAAACCTAGAAACGAATCTTGGTTCAGATTGTAAATCTCTCTTTCAGCGTGTCTCGTCTGATGCAGAAGGTCCTGTGTTACCCCCGGGGTATTGATGAGCTGGCCCTTTGGCTCCCAGGCTATATTTATCTTGCCTTTTTTAGATAAGATTATATTCCTTCTTACTGACGGCGTAGAGCGGATGCAGGGACTGAATTTGTGTGTGCAGTGGGATGGAACAGGCGGGTAAATCAAAAGTAGACACGGTTTGAGTGTTAAGCTTTGTATTCATTGCTGATAAGGTGGCTGTCTTTCTGGTAAACCATAAACATATGACTAGAGCTAATGATAGTTACAGTTGATTATTGAATTTATGTTCAAAATCCAAAAGTCTTGTTTGAGGTGTAGTTGATGAAAGCCGTAGTCAAATTGATGCATCGTCGGTGTTCATTACAAGTTTATTTGTATAGCACTTTTAACAATACACATTGTCACAAAGCAGCTTTACAGAAAATTAAAGACTTTAAACATGAGCTTTTAATTTTATCCCTAATCTATCCCCAATGACCCAACCTGTGGCGACGGTGGCAAGGAAAAACTCCCTTTGACAACAAGAAACCTCAAAAGGGAACCCATCCTCATCTGGGTGATAACAGATAATGTGATTATAAATAACTCGCTTCTATAACAGTGTCCTATATCGTCACAAAGTATAACTGTGTAACCAGGAAATCCATTATAGTTTTAACATTTAGTCTGTTTTGTTGAGTTATAAACTATTCATTGATGGAAACTTGAGCGTAAAACTGTTCATGACAGCTGCAGTCCTAAAGTTAGCAAGTCAACTGTAGTCCTCAGCCATAAAAGCATTACTGTAAGAGTCCAGAGCATCTTCCAAGTGTGACTTTTGACTGTCCATATGGGGCCGCCCTCCACAGGAGCGATAATGTGATGAGACTCTAGCCAGATATAGGGCATCAGGATGGATCAGGTGAGACTGAGGAGCAGAAGAGGTCAGCATCTCGGGCTCAGGATCGACATGTAACTCAGAGAGGGACAGACAGAGTGGGGGGGGGAAGAAAGAAAGATTTCTAAGTCACTTAAATGCACACAATAGATCAACTTGCACTCTGTTCATCGCCCATAGCCTGCTGAACTGAAAAGATGATTAATTTGTGCATGATAGGCAATTACTCTGCAAAACTTAAGCACTCAAGTATGCTTTTCGGAGTTGTGAATGAGGATAAAATAGAGCGAAAGTGAGCTACAGCTGGAAAAAGTTAAAATAAAAATGTGCTGCAGCATGGTTTGTGGCCAACCCACTCTGGGGGTCCTCACAAGAATAGTGCTGGACGCAGACATTACGGCAGTGGCTGTATTTGCGGCCGTCCCTGATGGCTTCTTGTGGCGTGCACTTCGTCGGTGGTAATGTATAAATCGGGCCACATCGTAGTTTGCTCTCTCAGTAAGTCTTATTGGTATTATTCTAATTATATAAGAACATGGTTTCACTTTGATGATATTTCTAACAAGTTCCATTTTAATTGTGGTGCAAAAGTCACATGTTGTCACCTACTTTTAATCAAAACCGTGGTCTGTTTAAACGTTATTAGTGCCACGGTTGCTTGCTGGATGCCACAGATTTTTTTTTTTTTTTAAAGATGCCCTCAAAAACAGAATGAGAAGTATTATTTTTTGGCCATTCTTTGTTTCCCTCTTTTCAGTGAACTCTTAATTTGATGTGCACAGCATCTAGTTTTGAGGAACTGTATGCAGCAGTCTTTTCATTATGACCCTGACCTAATCATCTGCCGTTGAGCCGTCAACAGACCGAACTGATGTGCTCATCTTGATGGCTCATCAGCTTAGTTTTTGACGACCTGGTCACAAAAGCCTACGTGTCAGTTAGGTTCACCTCCTCCTCCTCCTCCTCCTCTTCCAGCATGTTGTGCCTCTATCACCTTTCCCTAACAACCCCCTTCAGCCTGAACAGGCAAATAGAGCAGGTATTTACTGTGGGTCCAAAGTCTAACTCAAGCAAGGGCTGTCACTGATGTGAAAGAATGCCAGCGTGGAGGAGAGAACAGAGCAGGAAAGAACAAAAGATAAGAGAGAAATGAGCAAAGAAGAAAAAATGCAGAGACGAGAAGAGGGTCATCAGGAAGTGAAACTGCCTCTTAACTGAGGTGGACAGGGAAGCGATGGAGGAAGTGGAAGAACAATGGCGTTAAAGCAGCCGGCCCTTGATCATTCAACCGTGTCCTTTGCAGCGTGTGGCTTATAATACAGCTATTTTTTTTTCCTCTCTTTCTCTCTATTTCACTCAAAGGCTATATAGTGTCTACAGTCCCATAGACTGATGGGAGAAAAACACAGAGCTAAATGGAGAGTTCATTAACGACAGTCTCTTTTGCTGCCTCCTCTCCCTCTCCCTCTCTTTTAGAAACTCTCCCTCACTCTGTCTGTCTTCTCTCAAGCCTGTAGCTCACCCTCCCTGCCTGGCTTTCTTGCTGACTAAACAGTTTTGTCAGCTGGCAGTTGTGCGCAAGCTGAGGATTTGCAATAGCTTCTGGAGGTTGGAGCGAGGGGGGAGGGGTGGTACTCCCAGGCAGCACTTGTTGCTCAGTGGAACCGAGAGAACGACGAAGGGAGGGAGAAAGAGGGTGGGAAGAAGGGAGGAAGAGAGAGAGAGAGAGAGAGAGGGAGGCTGCAGGAAGGAAGGGGGGGGAGTGGCAGCAACAGCATCGCCCAACCAGTTTCTACGAGACTGAGGGAGAGAGAATGCAAATGTTACACAGCTGAATTGCCTGTATCTTTTTACAGCCAGATTGTTGTGACCGCAATCAAAGTTATATAGTTTCTACAGAAGACAGCTTCATATTTGCGTTTGTTTTGACAGACTTGTCCTCTCGCATTCTTTTCACTTTACTCTCAAACCCCTTCAGCCAAGTAAGACCCTATATGCCTAAAGTTTACCCCTGGGTGGTACGGCATGTTTCCGCATCTGCCACTTTTGAGGACATGCACAAAAACTGCCGAGAGTCTTCATGTAAACAGTACTAATCTGGACAAGCCTGGTCCAGGAGGATGAGCTGCCCTAATGACACCCTACCTGAGAACCGTAGTGCATGCTGGGAAAAGATGTGGCTCAGCTGATGTTGACTGCATCTTGAGAAGATTGGTCTGCAGTTGTTTTCCCCCACAAGCTAAGCGCAATGTATTTTTAAAGCTCTTTGTGGTTCCGTTCTGTTGCAAAACACGTAATTATAAGGGTGGGCTTTTGGCGTTAGTCTCCTGTGGTAACCCCACTGTCTCTGTGTGTTGTTTTGTTACCTTTTCAGCGCCCTAGGTGCTCCATGCACACCCTCATACACAATGTCCTGCCTCCCCACTCACACTGGGCTGAAAAGGTACCATTGTTTGTTCTGCAAACACGGGACACACCTCGTCTCCACGGAGACAGGAGTGCATGCCCCTACTTTTGCTGCTCTTTGGTTTGTGAAAAAGTTGAGCCATGTACTATTTGCAGCCTCTCAGGGAAGAAAGCATCCCCTAACCACTGGTATGGCTAGGGGGGATGGTAGGTAAGGGTGGGGTCCATCAGGACAGGAGTACCTGAAATGGAGGTGGAGGCTCAGAGATAGGCACTGAACAATGGGATTGGGGCTTGGTGATGGGGAGGGGGACTGGGGAATTTGACACGCTGAAACATTATCTGCACTTTTTTCCCTTTTTCCAAAAAAAAAAAAAGTCTTGCTTAATGACCTGAAAGGACAAGGAACTATCAAATATGCTGCGTCTTTGCTTTCAGAAATTATCCAGAAGCAAGCCATTCTGAGAAACTGCCATGTCATTGCCTGTTGGTCACATTTTTTAAAAAACTTTATCAGCATGTTTTGCTGTTTCAGACAAAAAAAAAAAAATTGTTCATGCAAGTATTTCACAACTGAGCAATTCAGACAAGATGCCCACCATCTTGTTCATTGTAGGATAATAGGGACAAGGATTTCCAGGTCAGTTTGTCTTCATTAAACATGTATCAGCTTGGTCTTGCAAATATAAAGCAGTGGCTGAACTATGGGCTGGGAATGACTGTTATCTTAACGCCACACCCAAGCCCTCTTTGCATCTCTGACTACAGCACTAACTTCTTACTTGGTCCAAATGAAAATACAGAGTTTCAGTTAATGTGTTCATATCATGCCATTGCAGAGAAGATGAAAAACAAACACACACCCCAAAATAGTGTCATGTCAAGCAATTTGACAGAAGACTGAGAAACCCACCCCCATGTGTTGGTACAGCAGCATTAGAAAGATGGTGGATACAGATGCAGCCAGTAGCGTTTCCAAAATAAATGCTGTCCACTAATGCAGCCCGAGCTGGTGAAGAGTTCGGGGTGGGGACTAGGCTATTTCAGGGCTGTGTGTCTAGGCCTAAATTTAGGTTGTGGTTATGTGGGGGCAGGTAAAACGTAAAGATGGCCCACTAGACTAGGGTTAATGGTACACTGTCAGCCTCCCTTGAGAAACAAGGAGTCAATGGGCCTGGCTTTGCTGCCACGCCTCTAAGGAAGGAGACACAAAAGGGGCGATTTGGATTCTTTCTCTTGCTTGAAACCTGGCCTCTTGATCAGGATCTGAGCACATAAAGAACGACCACAAACCCTACCCACCTTCAACACCTATTCCATATCAGTAATTCACACATATCAAAAGAGGCCTTCCTGAACAACACGGTCTTGTTCAAGCCCAGCTCCCCATGCCCTACCTTTTACATATTTGCTCACTTGCACTCAATTTGTTCTTCACAATCCATGTAATGTAATTCCAACCCCATAATCTTGTTTTTATCAGCTCCAGAGTTGTGCACGGAATATTTTATGGTGCGGTGGGTAAGAAAGTACATGCAACACAACGAGGGCCGACTTGTCCATGCCTGCCGTCTAGATTACAAAAGGGATGAGTTGTAACCACCATTTCTCAAAACAGTTTCAGCTGAGACTTAGTCATCAGGAAGTCAGTTGGTCACCTTGTCTTTCTCCGTCACACTTTGTCCTGTGACCTCAGCATCAAACAGACCATTTTTTTCAAAGGAGTCTTATCATTAACCACTCAGTTAGGCCTTGACTCGTGAACTTTGGTATTAAGTATCGGGGGGGGGGGGGAACTAGAGCAAAGATGGTCATAAAGTTCAGGAACAAAAGAGAATGAGATAAGTAGGTTGTTGATGGGATCATAAGTAGGAAGCTGTATCAAAGGGTTCTTCAAAGACATTTTTCCACTCATTTATAGTCGGTATTTGAATGGCTTTTGCAATCATGTTTAATTTTTTGTACTGCCTTAATCATACAGGCTTACTAGGAGTTGGTGTATTGGATCTGTGTTTTTAATAGTCACATGCAACCCATTACTGCTGACCACTATTAGGACAAAATAGGCCAAACAGTTAGCTATTGTCATTGAAATTTCTGAATTATTTCAGACCACTCAGATTCAAATATAAATGTACTGCCTATTTGCTTACTATGACTGAAAATTAGACACCAAAGATTTATAGAAGTGATCCAAACTCATGCTCTTGTGTATTAAATTAAAATCAAGCCAAAGGATTGGCACACAGTTTCAGTGTGTGTGGCTCGAGTTGCGTGATTAGATGGGGAAAATATAGCTCCGTCCTTTCTCCCAGAAACCACCTCCTTGTTTTAGACAGATCTGATTTCAAGTCATAAACAGGACCTCCTACCACACATGGTCAGTGACGATAACTGTATATCTACTTTTGGCTTGTTTCTCCTATCTGTATCTGCTTATCTTGTATCTTTTAAGAAAACTCTTTGCATCTCATCAACTAGCATCAGCAGCCTGAATGCCAACGCCAACACATCACAGTCTCGGGGAGGTGTTGTGGTACGAGTTGATGACCAAGACCCTAGACATGCTTCATGTTGATCTCGGGAGAAATTAGTTCTGAACATCCGTGTGTTTCTAAGGTTGTGGTTTCCCATGTTCATTTTATCCATCAGTAAGGAAATGGCTTTTCCCACCAGACTGCAAGTCTTTCAGACGTTTGCTGAACAGGAAATGGTTGAACCCTGTTGTTTCAGGGTTTCAGGATTTCATAATTACGACTACATTTGGGCAGAGAATGAATGCAGAATGTCCTCTGGCCTGTGAGAAGTTTGCTTCAGTGGACAAAGACTGTCCCACCAAGCCAAAGTCAGATAGTGATGTATGCTCCCTTCCTGCATCTCCATGAACTGTTTCCATTCTCTCAAGGCTTCACTGTGTTGAGAGTTGGTTATAACCCACCCACCCACCAATCTGTACCCAGACTGGTGCTGGCGAACATCTGATGGAACTCTCTTTATCACCCTGTTGGCAAAACATTGAGGGGGCCCATACAGATGGAAATGAGGCCTTTACAGTCCCTCAGCCGAAATGCTACTGCCCTAACGCCTCCGCAGAGTGCCATGGGATTACAAAAGGGACCGGTTTGTCAGGACCCCAACCCATGATTGTTGCAATGCTGAATGACAGAGGTTTTGATGTTCCTCATTCGGCGATCTCTTCCTATATGTTCTTTCATGTTGGTATCGGTTTTGTTTCACATATTGCTGACTTCTGTCTTTTGAACAGAATTACCAGCTCATTAATACCACTTAAAATAACGCTAGTAGCACTGGAATGAATAGCCCAATCCAAATGGTCTCGTGTGTTGGACTATTTATCAAGTGCTAACTGCAAGGCACTTTTCTCTGTGAGGATTTCTTCTCTGAGTGATGCTCGTTCTCTTTGCAAAAGTCACAGTGGATTGGAAATTTTGTGGATGACGAAATCAGGGATGTGTAGACACAGCCTCCCCCTTCAAAGCCGCCACATTGCAATTTGGCACTTTCCTAAGAAAACCATCTACTCATTGACATTGAGTTGAATTGCATACAATTCGATCCTGGGGTGTTGCATCTCATTATGATGTAAAAAAATAAATAGATAACTATGGCTTTTGAAAATGCTCTGAAGTTCCAGAGCTGTCTTTCCAACCCCCTGTTTCAGATGAATTACTCCCTTGTAAGAGCATGTCCTCAGGCAGAGGCCTATGTACAGAGAGAGGGAGAGAGAGAGAGAGAGACTATCACAGTGACTGTGGAGTGGCAAGGAAAAAAAACAATGTGACTCTTATTTCAGCCAGAGGAGAGGAGGGGAGAGCAGAGTACGCGATGTGATGCCGCAGACTTGCTTCAGTGTAACCGAGAAGTTTCAGCATGCCCACATACCCCCCGAGTTTGATGGATAACCCCCACTGCGAAGGCTGGTCTTCCTGTCAATCAAAGCGTCCTGCCATAGCAAACAGCTGGCTGCTCAGCCTCTCATTGGCTGAATGGTAGTCATGTGATTTGGTTTTAGGGGGTGGGTCCTGAAAGGTAGGTGGGTGATAGCTTTCCCTGCAACAGTTGGCTGATGTTATGGCCTTGTACTTTGGCCTCCATCCTCACTTTGGAGTTTAGGTCATATAACAACAGAACTGGAGCCAAAGTGGTGTGGAAGGAGTGAGTGAGTGAGAAAGAGAGGACTATAAGTAAAGGTGTGTACAATGACTCATCTGAAACTGCAGATAACATTGCAGTTGTTCTGGCATTACAAGGACAGGTGCTGACTAAGTACAGTGCCATCTAGTTGCAGAATGAGTATGTTTTCCTCTTCTCGCGAGTGGCTGCTTCTTCAGCAGAGGGGGGAAAAAGGTCTCGCAGGCCACAAATCATGTGTGCTTGCTCAATGTGTGTATGCGAGTGTGTGCAAGAGAGAGACAGACATTGGGATAGCCTCGGTCTCAGTCCAGATGAAGGGTGTATTCTTCTTGCTTTCACAAAGAGCTCCATTATAGCATGCTGTAAGAGGCGTATCTGCCCACTGCTCCATTAAAACCCCCCTCCAGCGGTTTTCCTCCGCCTCGTCTCCCAAACAGACAAGGTGGAACCCACAGACGCCCGGTAGCACAACTCTACAACTTGTACCACTACTAATAGTAGTCTGGGCATCACACCCCTAAACACCAGGAAGGTTCAAGGGTTAGAATTTTCAAATTTAAGATCCAAGAAGACGTCAGGAGAGATTGGTTGGGATCATGGTGTGGGAAACCCTGCCTGACATTCATTACAGTAGAGCTTGGTTCTTTTTAAAGAGGTTTAAAAAAAAAAAAAGGGTCAGGAAAAAATATTTAGAAAGCAGAACACATAGTCGGCCAGTCTATACCCAGATTGTTATTACAGGAGATTTCCTGACAGCTACTACTTTGAGTTTATTTTAATAAGATGTTGGGAGATACAGCCGTTTGCTTCTCTTTAGCGTCAGTAACCGTAGCTAATATGGTTCTTTACAGATTCTGGGCAAAACTAAATCAAGGATGGCTGTAGATTTCAGGCTGAATTTGATGACTGACTGGCTGTTTTTGAATTTTTTTGTAGCTGTTGGTCAGCGTCGCTATTTTCTTTCAAGAGCAAAAACTTTTGAATCGGTTGAATGTCTTTGAGATCCGTAGCTCCGGGAGCACGGTGTGTGTTCAGGGCATATTGGGGCTCTGTTCACGTCGGCGTGTAATGACTTGTCAGCTTAACGGGACTGAAAAGCTCTTGGAGCACCCAATCCCTCCCGCCATCGTTTTCTTTTCAGGTGTAGGGAGGCTTTTGGGTTTTACCTCATGAAACCAGCTGCCACGCCTTAACCTTGCTTCAAAAAGAGATTATCCTAAGCATCTTTAGTCCTTTAGTTTCCAGAGACATAAAGACTGAGATGTAGCTGTGAGCTCAACTTCAGTATGACTTAACAAGAGCTAATCTTGAAATATTACATCTCTGTTTTTCAGACAGCTCTGGCCAGCACCTGATGTGTAAAACTCATCAGTAAACGTCTGACCTTCTGCTTGCCATCTTGGAGTGGGAATACAATCACACCCACTTAGTCATCACTGACACCTTTATTCTCACTGGCAATCACTGTTTTGGTCTATTTATCTATTGATTGCTGATTAAACCTGTTGTAGGCGTGTCCCATCTTTTTTTTTTTTTAACTGACATCATCTCATCTCATTATCTGTAGCCGCTTTATCCTTCTACAGGGTCGCAGGCAAGCTGGAGCCTATCCCAGCTGACTACGGGCGAAAGGCGGGGTACACCCTGGACAAGTCGCCAGGTCATCACAGGGCTGACACATAGACACAGACAACCATTCACACTCACATTCACACCTACAGTCAATTTAGAGTCACCAGTTAACCTAACCTGCATGTCTTTGGACTGTGGGGGAAACCGGAGCACCCGGAGGAAACCCACGCGGAGAACATGCAAACTCCACACAGAAAGGCCCTCGAACCTGGACCTTCTTGCTGTGAGGCGACAGCGCTAACCACTACACCACTGTGCCGCCCTAACTGACAGCATGTCATTTGCAGATTAGAGTAACTTCTTTTAATGACCGGTAAAGAAAAAAACGGACAATACCGCCAAAGGTTTAGGTTTAAAATGAAATTTCAGTGCTAAATCTATTTAACAGTTATTCCATGAAATCAAGTCGTACATGAGCTGATAGCCAACGAGGCGCGTAGCACCAAGTTGGCCATCAGCCATGTACGACGAGATTGAGTGGAATAACTGTTTTATTCTATCCACATTCACTGGATTTTGAGAAACAGAGCATTTAAAAAAAAAATTATTGTAATTTTTTTTGCAAATTCAATGAATAAAAACTTTGTTCAAAATGTCCGAGAAAATAATTTCTGCTTAGAATGTAAACAAACAGTGAAATGACAGTAGCAATGTGTAAAAAATGCTATAATAATAATTATTGAAAAATAAAATGTTCTTACCATCAAATACTTTTTATTCCTTTTTTTTTTTCATTTTTTGGGGTTTTGTTTTCCAGTAGAGTTTTTATTCCGTCTTCAGCTTGTTCAGCAACACGCGCCGCCATTTTCTTTTTCTTCTTTAGGGTTTTTTTTGGTGGTTGGAAAACCAACTTAAAGGTGCATTACTGCCACCGACTGGGCTGGAGTGTGGAACAGGAGATATGGGGGGGGGGCTATATTCTTTTAGCTATTTCTGTTTCTTTTAAATTCTTGATAACAAAGTAATATGACTATATGATAATATGAAAAAGTAATATAACATGACGCGCTCCACCATTTTGTTTTTCTCTACTCACGGTATATGAGCTGATAGCCTACTAGGAGATTAGCCAATCAGAGCACGTAATTGCTCACATCCAGTGAATGTGGATAGAATAAAATCCATCATCTCTGTGTTATGGCTTCATCCGTTGTCCATCAAAGAACAAATAGAACAAGTATCAAAACATGAATGTGAAGATAATGTTTTAGTTACTGGTTCCAAGGACATGACCTACTCCATGCTGTGGAATAGAGATGGACAGTGTGATGTTTGAAACATTTGAGGCAACATGTACGTTCCCTGAACGTTGATTTTATTGTGCTGTGCAATGTGATAAGACAGGGTGAGCTACAGGGCTTCATTTATATATTTGCTGTAATGGTTTATATAATCAATGATGATATCACAGCATTCCTACATGTTATCGTTTTCTACCAGTGAGCTACAGTACATCCACTTAGTTTCAGCTCAAACACTGAACATTTCATTCACGACTTCATGTTCTGTGTCAGAGAGCTGATTTCTTTAAGAATGTGCTCAGACAGATAACTTCAAGATAACGCCTGCTAAAGTGAGATTGGATAAGCATGTTTGGAATTAAAAACAGATCAGTCCCATTGAGAAACCACCACTATTTAAACAAAAGCTTATAGTTGAGAAAAAAATTGTTTTTAGAAAGAAAGCATTTCCATATACCATCATAAATCAGGGCGGCATGGTGGTGTAGTGGTGAGCACTGTCGTCTCGCAGCAAGAAGGTTCTGGGTTCGAGCCCAGTGGCCGGCAAAGGCCTTTCTGTGTGGAGTTTGCATATTCTCCCTGTGTCTGCATGGGTGTGCTCCGGTTTCCCTCACAGTCCAAAGGCATGCAGGTTAGGCTAATTGGTGGCTCTAAATTGACCGTAGGTGTGAATGAGCGTGTGAATGGTTGTTTGTCTGTATGTGTCAGCCCTGTGATGATCTGGCAACTTGTCCAGGGTGTACCCCGCCTCTCGCCCGTAGTCAGCTGGGATAGGCTCCAGCTTGCCTGTGACCCTGTACAGGATAAGCGGTTACGGATAATGGGTGGATCATGAAACTCTTTTAAACTTTTTTTAAACTAAAAAAAATACCCTCAACAAATATATGTAGTACAGATTTATTAAAATCTTTAACAGTTATTCCACAAAATCAAGTCGTACTTGAGCTGATAGCTATAAGCCATGTTCGATGAGAACTGTTTCATTCTATCCACATTCGCTGAATTTTGAGAAACGGAGCATTTTTATTTTTTGCAAATTCCACAAATAAAAACTTTTATACAAAACGTACGACAAAATCATCTCCACTTAGAATGTAAACAGACCAGCGAAATGACAGTAACAGTTTGTGAAAAAGGCAATAATAATAATTCTTGGGGGAAAAAAACGTTCTTACCATCAATTACTTTCATTCCATATTTTGTTGCTTTTTTATTTTTGGGGTTTTGTTTTCGGGTAGAGTTTTTATTTCATCCTCTGTTGGTTCAGCAGCACGCTCTGCCATTTTGTTTTTCTCTACTCATATCCTAGTAGTAGAGTAGCCAATCAATTGCTCATATCCAGTGAATGTAGATAAAATAATAGGTTTTTATTTTTAAATGTGTCCAATAATAGGAGCCATAGACCTTTTTCTTCCTAAACATTCCTCAGAGACATTACAAAAATTGAGGTTAACTTCAAAATGTCATCCATTCCATCAAACCTCCATCAGGCTAATATCTCTTAAGAACCCATGAACAAACATCCTGGAGGAGTGACTTATGGAGTGGAGCCGTCACTGCCGCCCTTCAGTGAATGCACCATTTGTTGCAGATAGACAACTGTCAGAGAAGAGCGCTGAGGCCAGCAGCGTCCTCGCTGTCATAAATACAGCTGAGGGAAGGAAGGAGGGAACCGGCCGAGGGAGGGAGAGAGGAGAGGGAGGGAGGGAGGAGAGGGGAGAAGGCGGGAGAGATTCCCATGTAACTTCTGTCTCTGAGTCTTGTTTCTTTGATGGACCAACTCGAGCATGACTAATCAGAAATCTGTTAAATGCATCTTGGATGTGTGGTTTTAAACCTTTGTATGTGATGCATGATGTGGGAAAAAAAAAACCCCACTCCGTGTCCATAGTCTCATTGTTGCCTTGAAAAAAGGCATGCTGCTGTAATGTCGGCCATCTGATTTTCTTGCAGGAACATGTCTGCGAAACAAAGTAATCAGAAGAACATCGGTGAAATTGGGGGAACACTTTGTGTTTTCCCCAGTTAAAGGAGAACTGAAGTCATTTTTAAACTTGCTTTATTTCTTAATTAACATGTTATTCAGTTACGTTTTCGGTTTTAGTAACCTTATATCGTGACTCGTATTGGCAACTAATTGCAATTAAATATTATATTTATCGGCCTATTCGGTTTTTAGCCACGTTTGAATTTAGTTCGTTTGGTCCACGGCAGGCGTCACTTATCCGCACGATCTTCACGAGACTTGTGCGAGACTTCGAAACGTGAAGTGTCAGCCAGGTGTCAGTGCCGCCATTTTGAAAACTGTTTTCTAAACGAAATATTGCACAAAAACGAGTTTAGTTGACGATTACTGCCTACTTTTTTCAAACCTGGGGGCAGTTGGGGGTTAGATGCCTTGCTCAAGGGCACTTCAGACATTCCTGCTGGTCCAGGGAACCAAACTGGCTACCTTTTGGTCCCATAGCTGCTTCTCTAACCATTAGGCCATGGCTTCCTCAACAGCACCTCATGGAGAATTGTTCTCTCTCTCTCTCTGTCTGTGTGTGTCGAGCTGACTGGGAGGCCTTGTAGCCTGACCTCATTGTGACCTTATTCATTTAGGATTGATCTCTTAAAGAGAATTGAACTTCAGTCCGCAAATGGCTGCAGTGTTTTAATGCATTGGAAGGATAGTGATGGTTTGTGAGCAAGACTGCCTGAGCATACATACACACATGCATGCATACATATACACTCATCCTATCTGTAGTGTGTGGTGGACAGTGTATGCTTTTTTTTTTTTTTTCCAAGGCAGCTGTCAGTGGTACACCAATCTGTCACCACACAGTCTACATCTGTACTCCTGCTTTGTAACTCACACCGTGTGTGTGTGCTAGTATGAGCATGCCTTCCAGATCGTCCTTTGTTGATCTGACCTGTAGTCAGTGCCTGGTGAGGAACCCTTGCTCTTCTCTGCTCAGTGTTGCTGTGCATTTGCATGGACATGGAGAGGAGGCTGAATTTGAGCCTGTGTCCTTCGCCTAGGCAGGCTCATATGACCAGACAACCTCTGCATCGGTGCTCCACTGTGAGCACAGCCAAGCCTGGGCAGCGTACACACTATTCAGGCCCAAATAAAGATGTAGTGGCTTGATGGAGGGGGAAAAAAACCCTTCCCGTCGCTGGCACCTGTTGCCAAGGACCGTCAGTTTGCAGCCATGTTTAATTCCAGAGCCAAGAGCTGCTGTGCCAGCAATCCCTCTCAAGTACTAAAGCACACCTCATCAGCTGAGTATCAAGCCTGTATGATGTTAAAGCAAAGGAAATATGTTCCAACATGAGTTTATGTTTGGTATAAGCCTATAAAGTTGTATGTTTCGATTATTGCCTAATCTGATTATTTAATCTGATTATTGCCTAATCGTAACAAGTCTTTAGTGAACCCGAAGATGCAGCCTGTTAGCCAAATGTATCTCTTGTTAGCGAGCACACTCACTGTTCAAAAATACTAATCTTGCTTGGTTTCATAAACTTCAGAGTCATTTAGTGGTTTTCTAACAAAATGTTGGTATACAAGGCTCACAATCTATGGCCATTCTAAGCTTAAAGCTAGACGGCCTTTCGATTTCATAAAATTGGTGAAATTTAGTTCCATCTGAAATTTGGTCATTGTGATATGTTTATTTCTGTAATATCTCACAAAATATCAGGCCATTCTGTGGTTGGGAAGGTATTTAATTTGAGGGGATTCCCAAGCAAATAATGTGCATGAAATTACTCGCTTTGCGCAGTCAAGCAGACACAGGAAGTCCGTGTGTGTGCATGCGCAGGTTTACCTTTGAGCGTGCACTGACAGTTCCATCATTCTGTCGCTAAACGAACAGCTGATCACACCGAGGTGCTCGCTGACCGCCGATATTTATTAGTTTGGTCCTGCGTTTCCTTTCCTTCGTATATAACATAATGTCTTTTCTTCTCGCTTTCCATTACTGTAGTCACTCTTTCACGTTTCATTCACACACTCGCGTCCTACATTTTTCCCTCCTGTTTCAAATTTGTATCCCACAATGCCTTGCGCGAACGGGGAAAGCCCACCACGTCATGCATGACATAGTGTCTTGAATTGGGTCATGGTGAAGCAAGAAAAAATAGCGGAGAATTTAGGGCCACGTGGGCTGAAATTCATTAATGGTTCTATTTTAAAAAATGAATAAAATTGGAAGTCTGTAATTCGAATTCAGTAGCTTTCGGTCCACTAAACAAAATTAACTGGGTGTTGGGAAAATTCGTTTTATGACCTACCTTTGAAAAATCTGAAAGGCAGTATAGCTTTAAGTGGGCCTCAAGTTTGGGTTCATAACCTCTGATGGAAACATTCTCCACCTCCTGTTTTAAAGAATTGATAAAATTGTACTTACCTGTACATTTTAACCATGAAAAAGTCTCAGCAGCTTGGCATTTAGGAGCTTCATCACACATCCTTACTAGTGTTTATTCACTATTAATCCCTAGCTTGTTGGATTGGACAACTCTAATGGTAGTAACTGATGAGAATATCATGTCAAGCTGCCGAAACGTTAAGCCCATCACGACTGGTGTGGAATGTCCATACCAGCACATCCTTACTAATGGCCCTTTTCCACTACCCTTTTTCAGCTCGCTTCAGCTCACTTCAGCCCGACACGGGTCGCGTTTCGACTATCTCAGAGCAGCACGACTCAGCTCGCTTCAGCCCTACTCAGCACCCAAAACTCGCACGGTTTTGGAGTGGGGCTGAAGCGAGCCAAACCGAGCCAAGTGGGGCTAGGGGCGTGAGGAGACACTCCCCTGTGCACTGATTGGTGAGGAGGAGTGTCCTCACATGCCCACACACGCCCCGTGAGCACACTGGGATCTGTAAACACCGTAAACCCGGAAGAAGAATAATTACGAATTACGAGAATTTCTGAAGCTTTATGCGCCTCGCCTCATCTATACGCTCTTGCCAGTATCTGTTGGCGTTGTCGGTGACAACAAGCCACAGCACCAAGACCAGCAACACTAACGACTCCATGTCCTCCATGTTTATTGTTTACTATCCGGGTCGTGAGACTACCGCTTAAAAGGTCACTGATGTCACTGTTTGCGCCGCCTAACGACATCACGTGACGTCCACCCACTTTCGCTAACTCCACCCAATGTGTCCACCCACTTCCAGCCAGCACGGTTCAGCGCGGTTGTAGTCGAAATGCAACTCCAACAGCCCCACTCAGCTCGGCTCAGCCCAACTCAGCACGGCACGGCTCAGCCCAACTCAGCCGCGTTGGTAGTGGAAAAGCGGCATAAAACATTAGCAGTCTATTGCAGAAAAATTTCAGCACCTCTACAAGTCAGGCCATGTCTCCACAGCTTTCCTTCAGACATTTCTGCAGTTGCAATCTCTCATTTTTACATCCTTTCCAATTTTCTCTCAAAGACAAAAAATGAATGCACCGCCATTTATTGAGCAGTTGAAAGTGAATTTCATTTGGCTCTTGGCTGAGGGTCGGGGAGAATATTGGGGAGGCGATGGAATGGAACCTCATGAACCTCATGGTTTCTGAAACAATATAATGAAGGTTTGGCAGCGAGACTCCTGTTGTAGGGGGTAAAGCTCTTTTCTACTTTACTCAGAAACAGCTGCTGATGGAATCAAACCTTCAAGAGTGTCTGTTTTTATATTTTTCTCCCATTTCATTTTATTTCGCTTGAATATTTTAATTATTGATTTGGTGTCTATAGACAGTATTGTGTAAAAGTCTTAGGCACTATATATATATATATATATATATATATATATATATATATATATATATATATATATATATATATATCAGCCATGCTATTTGGTCGCAGATCTGCGAAAATTCACGGATTTGAATACATTTTGAAAATTTTGTGAAATGCCAAAATACTCAAAAATCGGGAGAGGTGTTGACTTGCGGTAAATGTGCAAACGTAATATTTGCTATTTTGCATCCGATTCCGTGTCCCATTCCGTGTTTTACGGACTGACCTTGACTCCGATTATGCGTGTGTAACGAGGTTCGTGATTGGAAGAAAATGTGTCAAGCGTTAGTAATGTAGCCAGTCGGCGATGTGAATATATTGTAGCTCGTTCTTGCTTGTCTACAATGTGGTAACCGCATTTCAAAGTTAGAAAGCAAATATTTTGAACAATGGCAAAAATTATTGGTCGAAAAGAAGAAAACTGAGCAAGGGAAGTTGATAGTGGGTGCAGAGTGAAATGGAATTGGGAATGGTGTTCAAAACCATTAAAAGTTGTTTATAACGATAAAGAAATGGACACCACTGTGGGCGAATATTACCGGAAAGTTGACATTGCTGGTAAATGCAGGTGCGTCTTGTGTGATGCAGAGACTAACTATGCTGATCGTGGTTGCGTTGCCCTGGTCGACCGTATCAAAACAAAAGGACGTGCACAGAAACTGTATGAAAAGCGGTCAAATCATCAACTGCCAAGTAATTTTTTCACTCTTCGCCGGGAAGATGCACAAAAATAAGATTTGACATGTGGCATTAGCCCTGTTTACTTACAGGCCTCGGAAAAGCCTGCAGCTACACAGTCCAAGTGTCTGACACCATTTGTGGACAGGAAAGCACATGTTGAGGTAAGAAACCACTTTTTGCCAAAGTTTTTGGCACTTTCCTCTTAACTGTCAAACAATGCAAAGAATATAATGTATCCTAATTATAGAGAAAAGTTTCAAATTTACAATGAAATGCTACTGATTTGACATTTAGATCTAGTTTTGAGTTACTTACAATTGCAAAATCATGAAAATACCTCACTAAAGTAATTTTATGCAGATAAAACTTTTATTAAATATTTAGATCTACTGCAGGCTAAGTTTAACTAATCAAATGTAGTTTCGTGTACATGTGAGTCTTCGTAATACACAATAGAACAGTTAGTGAGTCTAATAGACTATAGGCCTATATGCTTTTGCATGAAACTGTTAATGTTGTGGTTTAATGCTTCTTGAATTTAAATATTGTACATGTTGATATTAGCAGATATGTACTGTGATTTTAACTTCTTTTAAAACTTATTTTTTCAGGCTTTAATCTTAGTTTTCGCTGCAGAGAAAACTCTGGCCATGAGTGATGTAGAAGATCTTGTAGCCTTGTGTAAAGAAGCAGTTAAAGATAAAAAAAGCCTTGGATGCACTTCACATGGCAAGAAGTAGTACAACTTACAAGCTGATTCATGGACCGGGGAAAACTTTGTTCACTGGAGATGGTTAGATCACAACCATTCAGACAGTGAACCACCCAAGAAAAAGAAAAAGCATGCTGCCAACTTATGATGTGTAATTTTTCAGCAATATAATAGTTATGAGTGATGAAATAATGTACATTGTGTTTTTGTATTAACTAATTTTCAAAAATGCTGTCCTGTTTCAGAAATATTTACTGAAAATAAACTTATCAAACATCATTACCATTTTTAATAAGTTTTAGTAGCCCTCCACTAGTCAGAGGAGTGGAGCCAGTCAGATGAAATGCCCCTCAGTGGTCATGAGATTTTTTGAAAGTGTGAAAAATTATGTTCTTGTAATTTGAAAGTTTGCATGCATTTTATTCTAAAAGTTTCTCAAATTTTAAAATATGTGCTACGAATTCTGTGAAAAGGTCTTGACTTTTCACAGAATTTTTTTTTTTGTGTGTGTGTGTAATATATTATACACACCCTATATATATTTTATATAAAATACACACACACACACACACACACACACACACACACACACACACACACACTTGTATATACAACCTCGATTCCAAAAAAGTTGGGACAAAGTACAGATTGTAAATAAAAATGGAATGCAATGATGTGGAAGTTTGAAAATTCCATATTTTATTCAGAATAGAACATAGATGGGCGGCACGGTGGTGTAGTGGTTAGCGCTGTCGCCTCACAGCAAGAAGGTCCTGGGTTCGAGCCCCGGGGCCGGCGAGGGCCTTTCTGTGCGGAGTTTGCATGTTCTCCCCGTGTCCGCGTGGGTTTCCTCCGGGTGCTCCGGTTTCCCCCACAGTCCAAAGACATGCAGGTTAGGTTAACTGGTGACTCTAAATTGAGCGTAGGTGTGAATGTGAGTGTGAATGGTTGTCTGTGTCTATGTGTCAGCCCTGTGATGACCTGGCGACTTGTCCAGGGTGTACCCCGCCTCTCGCCCGTAGTCAGCTGGGATAGGCTCCAGCTTGCCTGCGACCCTGTAGAAGGATAAAGCGGCTACAGATAATGAGATGAGATGAGAACATAGATGACATATCAAATGTTTAAACTGAGAAACTGTATCATTTAAAGAGAAAAATTAGGTGATTTTTAAATTTCATGACAACACCACATCTCAAAGTTGGGACAAGGCCATGTTTACCACTGTGAGACATCCCCTTTTCTCTTTACAACAGTCTGTAAACGTCTGGGGACTGAGAAGACAAGTTGCTCAAGTTTAGGGATAGGAATGTTAACCCATTCTTGTCTAATGTAGGATTCTAGTTGCTCAACTGTCTTAGGTCTTTTTTTGTCGTATCTTCCGTTTTATGATGCGCCAGATGTTTTCTATGGGTGAAAGATCTGGACTGTAGGCTGGCCAGTTCAGTACCCGGACCCTTCTTCTATGCAGCCATGATGCTGTAATTGATGCAGTATGTGGTTTGGCATTGTCATGTTGGAAAATGCAAGGTCTTCCCTGAAAGAGACATCGTCTGGATGGGAGCATATGTTGCTCTAGAACCTGGATATACCTTTCAGCATTGATGGTGTCTTTCCAGATGTGTAAGCTGCCCATGCCACATGCACTAATACAACCCCATACCATCAGAGATGCAGGCTTCTGAACTGAGCGCTGATGACAACTTGGGTCATCCTTCTCCTCTTTAATCCGAATGACACGGCATCCCTGATTTCCATAAAGAACTTCAAATTTTGATTCGTCTGACCACAGAACAGTTTTCCACTTTGCCACAGTCCATTTTAAATGAGCCTTGGCCCAGAGAAGACGTCTGCGCTTCTGGATCATGTTTAGATACGGCTTCTTCTTTGATCTATAGAGTTTTAGCTGGCAACGGCGGATGGCACGGTGAATTGTGTTCACGGATAATGTTCTCTGGAAATATTCCTGAGCCCATTTTGTGATTTCCAATACAGAAGCATGCCTGTATGTGATGCAGTGCCGTCTAAGGGCCCGAAGATCACGGGCACCCAGTATGGTTTTCCGGCCTTGACCCTTACGCACAGAGATTCTTCCAGATTGTCTGAATCTTTTGATGATATTATGCACTGTAGATGATGATATGTTCAAACTCTTTGCAATTTTACACTGTCGAACTCCTTTCTGATATTGCTCCACTATTTGTCGGCGCAGAATTAGGGGGATTGGTGATCCTCTTCCCATCTTTACTTCTGAGAGCTGCTGCCACTCCAAGATGCTCTTTTTATACCCAGTCATGTTAATGATCTATTGCCAATTGACCTAATGAGTTGCAATTTGGTCCTCCAGCTGTTCCTTTTTTGTACCTTTAACTTTTCCAGCCTCTTATTGCCCCTGTCCCAACTTTTTTGAGATGTGTTGCTGTCATGAAATTTCAAATGAGCCAATATTTGGCATGAAATTTCAAAATGTCTCACTTTTGACATTTGATATGTTGTCTATGTTCTATTGTGAATACAATATCACTTTTTGAGATTTGTAAATTATTGCATTCCATTTTTATTTACAATTTGTACTTTGTCCCAACTTTTTTGGAATCAGGGTTGTGTGTGTGTGTGTGTGTGTGTGTGTGTCTGTCTCTCTCTCTCTCTCTCTCTCTCTCTCTCTCTCTCTCTCTCTCTCATTTGGGACATTATGGTCAAAAAATACATTTTCTATTTTTACTCTTTTTTTTTTTTTGCATTTACCTAACACTCAATGGTTCTTTTGTCATGTTTAATAAGAATAAAGATAGTATCTTGCTTTATCTGGCCTACATTGTGGAATTTTTTTTGATTACAATCAAAATGCTTTTGTAAAATTGATTTACATATAAAATAACTACATCATGAAGAATTAAAGCCCCTCCTTCACAGATGAGTGAAAATATTGAATAAATTTCCTCTTTTTGATTGCTTGGGTTAAAAATGCCAAGTTATGATGACTGAATTGATTATTCACTTAAATATGAATAATATGATACAGTTTGGGTATTTGATATGGCGAAATAGGACAATAGGACACAATGGAAAAATCAGGAACACACCGGAAAGATGAGAATAACGGTGCTGATAAAAGAACAGCGACTGTACTGGCTGAAGGTCACGCGAGTCTCTGCTGCGGCACACGAGCATTGGGACATCACTACCATACTGGACGGAGTGGGGGCAGGGCAAAATGACTGGCCATAAATTCTATCAAAAGTTCGATCTAAATTGACCATGGTTGCAAAATATTGGCCAAAAATACGCAAACATTACGAAATATGAAAGTAAGATGAAAAAGAAACATTCTATTGCCTTATACTGCAAGACTAAAACAAAATAAAACTGTCAAAACTCACCTTTTCAGCGATAACGCCCGAACAGATCACCCGCGTAACAGAAAGACCGCAAATGGAAGCACGATCAACTTCTAACTGTTGGAGTGGAAAATTCCATTCTACACATGCAAATTGTTAATATGTGTCCTTCCCCGCACACAAATAACACGCTACGGTAAAAAATAGACCACAACTCATTTTATAGCTCAGAAATTCATACAGGACCAGCTACCATCGTAACATATTCTGTAAGAAACATATTCTATACCTAACTTTCAGCTTTCGTTTTAAAAAACAAAATCGCAGATTTATAACTAAATGTTTATATGGCGTAGTGATTTTAAGTTCCTACTTTTGGTGAGGTAGCGACCTTGACCCTGAGGCTTTCCGTTTAGATCAAAACACACGATCGTATTGGTTTTGGGTCTGCGGAAAACGGAGTTACAATGGTGATCAAATATTTTGCATGATGTTTTATTACGGTTATGATTATTCTGTGAGCGCACCAATCCTTAGGTGTATAAAGTTACAACTTAAAATACAATTAGTGATAACTGTAGACTTTTCAGTGGACTACGACCTTTTTAAGGGAATGCGATGTAGTCAACCGTTTATCATGTCCCAGATCAAGCCGCCATTTTTCCACAAATTTGCAGAATTTTTGCCAAATTCTGAATATTCACATCAAAGATTTAGTTTTATCTGTATGATTTCTTTCATCATTTTATTTCAAATTAAAACCAACATCACCATTCAAAACCGTATAGTTTATTGACTGTGAGTATATTTAGTGGGGGACCCCCACAGTACCCAGTTTCTGAGACAGACCCATGCCATATTAGTGTGTGCATGTATGTATTGGGGCTGAGCGATTTATAGCTGAAAAATTTCACAATAAAATGTTTCATTTAAGTCAATATTGATAATTATTGATAATTTGAATGACCTATTTTTAATAATTCCCAGCAGGAAAAAAAGTTGAATTTAACCACTTTATTTTTGACTTTAAACACCTGACTTTTATCAGCAATTTCCTCATCATCTGCAGTGTTTCCCTCATGGACTTTACTCGAGCAGGCCACCCAGGAATACTATTGGCTGCCCAAAGGATATTTGTCGACCGGTTTTCGCAAATAAATCTGAAGAACTAGAATGTTCTGTGAGCAGTAGATAAATAAAAATGAACATGGTGTACTCGATTGCTCAAAGGAACTTGTGCTGGAAAAATTGGCCAAATAGCTGACCGCTTGAACGGAGAGCTTTCACGCTGTAAACAATCTTAATTAGTGTGGATGCTACATGTTATTGTCAGTGTTACCTTGACAACATAGTGCAATGTCATGGAGCAACCAAATACCTCACCCTGTTAAACGACTGGCTGTTTGCATGTCACTTGCAGCACGTTTCACAGATATGATGGGTTGTTTATGAGTAAGGGAGGGAGCAGGCCTGGGGTTTGTTTGTGCAACCGAACTTTGTGTAATCAGAATGTGCTAAATGAAGCTATTGGGCATTCTATAGAGCAAGTTTCTTCTTGTTATCAGTGAAGTGTCTAACAATGACAAAAATATCACTAGTGTTTTATCACCCATATATGCTCAACTTTAATTTCTTCGCACCACTCTGTAATGTTCTCTTATATTATCTGGACACATCCACACACAAAAAAATAAAACCGCTAGTTAATCAAAAGAATTTTAATTTTGAACCGGTTCGCCATTTTGACCACGTGCATCTGGTCAGCAGGAAAACACTGGGAGTGACATCATCAGAGTGAAATATCGGGAATTATTATCCATACAGGACACTTTTTCGATGGAATAAAAGCATGTTCTATTCCCTTCTAGCAGGTTTCATTCATTTGGTTTGATGGCATGCAATATTGTTCGCATATCGCTTATCCTACGTGTTTTACATCACTCTACCCAATGGTGAATGAGCGCTGAATATGGTTTACGATATTGCATGGTTGTCAAGACAACATGACCTCACACGTCGGAGCTGATGCGAATATCCAATGAGAGAGGTTTCTGCTACGCAAGCGCAGAAGCATTTCTTTGTTTGCCAATGGCGCCCGCAGTAAACTGTCACAGTGAATTGAAAATGCCATAAGATACATATTACATGTAAAACTTCTGTGCTAGCGAGTGACTGTGACAATTTTGATAAGTAAACCCCCCCCATTCTTAATTTTTTGTAAAATCTGTAATTGTTCCATCGAATGTGTATGTATTATTATAATAATAATAATAATAATAATAATGGCTTTTTTTGTGGTAGATCAGATATATTCCATTCACCTAGCAGGATATTGAACTCATCTGCAACTCGTTCGGTATCATACTAGCTGAATGGAATATATCTGATATACCACTCAATGCTAGCCAATATTATTTAACTCTGAAAGTTCAAATATGTATACATTGTGTGTCATTATTATTATTATTACAATAAATAATGTAATGGGGAATATCAGTAGTCCTATATCCTCATCGAGCCTCATTTTTGCTCAGATTAACAAGTAGCTTCTCTTTTCTACCTTAAAAATATTTTACCTTAAATATTTTAGTTGGGATATATTCTTTAATAATTTAAAAAAAGGACGTATTATAGCACTGTCAATTCAATATCCTGCTGGCTGAATGGAATATATCTGATGTACCACGAAAAAAGCCAGCCAATATTATTTAAATATGTCACTCAGATCCGCGATGTATTTCGTATGAAATTCGTTTTGATGTCCCGGCTGTAGCTCGTATGAAAAATATGGGTGGTGTATTTCCCAGTAACACAGTCGTGTCTATGTAATATAAAAATATACGCGTGTGTATAATATAGTGTGATTAGATCTGTGTAGGATCAGTTTACTTTTCCTCATAGCCAACAAGGGCACCAATGATGACATTTTAACAGTCCATCATTGGTGTGTCTCGGGCACTTAAACTTGGCGGAGCCCATCCCTCTCCAAGCTTGATCAATGGACAATTTAGAGTAGCCAGTTAGCCTAATCTGCATGTCTTTGGACTGTGGAAACCGGAGCGCCCGGAGGAAAAAAACACATACGCAGGGAGAACATACAAACTCCACACAGAAAGACCCTTGTCTGCCATGAGATTCGAACCCGGAACCTTTTTGCTGTAAGGTGACAGTGCTAACCACTGCACCACCTAGTTTACGTTTTAATAAAATCCAAAATTAAGAAATGATATCCTATCTGTATCCGTTTCATTTTATGACTGAATTTCATACATTCCATGAAAAAATTGTAATGTCTCTGTGAATATCAGCACTGCACTTGGCTGTAAATTGAGCAGTTCAGATCTAACAAAGGTCGTGGGGCTAACTGAGCTAACAGAAGCCCTGGTGCTAGTCGATTTGATCTGATTCCTGCTAGTTTGCGAACCTACGTGACTTTTTTCTGATGTGCAAGTGCTGCAAGTACACATGTACTCAAGGACATAGAGACAGGATTTCTGCAAAGATTAATGCAGACTAAAAGAACAACAACAAAAAAACTTCAAACGTCAGATAGTGGGGGCATCGTGGCTCAGGTGGATAAGGCGCCATACCATAAATCCAGGGACCCAGGTTCGATTCCGACCTGAGGTCATTTCCCGATCCTTCCCCATCTCTCTCTCCCGCTCATTTCCTGTCTGTCTCAACACTGTCCTATCCAATAAAGGTGAAAAAAGCCCAAAAAATATCTTAAAAAAAAAAAAAAGTCAGATAGTGTCGCTTTAAGTTGTTCAATTCCAGCAGGAAATATTCAGATGCAGAAGTGTTTGACGCTCGGATTTCACCAAAAACATTTTTATTTCATTTTTAGCTGAGAAGAGGAGAAAGGTATTTTGGCTCTCGTGTAACATTTGAGTAAACGGTCTCTGAATAAGTGTGTGCCAGTGTGTACGGTCTGCTTTGATAAGGATGTTATTCTCCTCCCTGTTCTCCACATCGTCCTTTCTGTGGCACTTGCACAAAGTGAGAAAGCGAGTGAGTCAGGGAGAGAGCTGTTGGTATTGACGTCGCTCGGTCTCCGTAGAGAGGAGGAAACCGGACTTTCTTGTTAATCCAGATTTATGCATCAACTTTCCTCTGATGTGCTGCTGTACACTCCTACATTTACATTCCCCCCCCAACACACACACAACTTTCAGCTTTTAACTTTCAGCTCCGGCATCTGCTTTTTCATCGTCATCGAGTGCTCAGTCTGTGTCCAGCAGTCTCTCTGTGTCTCTGTCTCTTTTCCTGTGTGTGTGTGTTTAGTGTTAACACACACTGTGAGGCTGAAGATATGGGCAGGTGGAGAAACTGTGATATCTCTCTGAGCCAACTGCTCTCAAAGCCCTCGGTTCCTGCACTTGTCCGTGCCTGTCATCCTGCACAGAAACGGCACGGCAGCATTCTTTACACACTCTCACTCACTCAATCTCTCTCTCTCTCACACACACACACACCCACACACACACCGTAATATTCAGTGTCGATCAGTAATATCCACCTCACACAGAGACACTAATAATAACATTGCTGCGTCTCCAGTTACAATTATATTCTTGGCAAAAATTGCTACGTTGCTGTGTTTACACTCGTCAACATAAATAGGACGGAATAAATTTAGAATGAGTGCACAAAACGTGTAGATCATTATTTTGCACGGTGTCTCGATGCATCTATGACTTTATTATCCGCCGCCACGAACTGCACAAGGGGATATAGGAATGGAGTTTGTCTATTTGTCCGTCCATCCGTCCGTTTCAGTTTTCTCAGAAACTACATAAGCTACATCAAAGAAACTTTGCATGTTCGTATTACTATTCATGATCTAAGTTGAGTTCGAAAATCACTTACGAGGAATTTATTGTCAGTGTTATGGCCCTTGATCTATGTTATTGGACTTTGTAGAAGTGGACTCAATCTGGACGTCTTCTCAGAAACGACATAAGCTACATCAATTAAACTTTGCGTGCTCATACTGCTGAAAAAGCTGGGTAGTGTTTTATGAAGGTGTCATAGCACTTGTGACATCATAAGTCAATATTAAAGCAATGGGCTTGCGTGTTAAGAGGTCTTCATAAAATGCTCGTGGCAGGGCGTAGTGATGACCATGTCGTCTTGTTGAGTGATACAACCAGTGTTATCAACATCAGCCTGTCGAAGTATTTCCATCCAAATATATCCATCCATTGGCTGCTTATTGTAGGCTGTGGTAACGTAAACCCACAGTAACGTGTGGAAAATGAGCAAAGTACAGTGTGAGTTAGATGACTTTTCATTTCATATTTAAACACACGTTGAGCAGAAAAAGGTGCTCGTAAGTCTCTAAGACTTTTTTGTAACTTCAATTTGGCGTAAATGCAGTGTGACAAGACCTGGTATTAACATGCGTCCTGGATGATCGAATCACATGTGGACAGCCGAGACACATAGAGACGATAACCTATAAATAAATCAGTCCCCTGCAGTCGATGTGGTTGGTGGTCACACCAGACTGATAACGATACCTATAGCCCAGGCCTGGGTTTATCCGTATCGCTGAGATTGCTTTTGGAGCCGTTTTTCCAGGTCTGGACCTGATCCGATAAACATCTGCTAACCAATCAGGTAATTGTTTACATATGACGTTGTCTGAGCACGTGCTGTTTTTCCCCGGGCATCTTTATTGCATCATGAAGTCATAGAATACAGATTCATGGAAAATAAAAAATATAATACAAAGCACGGATCTTTTATTCACGGATATGTGATTTTTCCGTGAAATATCAATAATAAATTAAGAAAGTAAACATTATATAAATGCAGGTAAGATATTTTAATTATGAGCTTCGGCAGTCCAAACATTTAATTGTTTTAGACTTCTTAATTTTTTATCCGTGATGGATCACCCGTATGAAATTGGTAACCAATCTGTAATATACTGAAACGTCCATGACCAATCCGTAAATTATTAACATCTGTATTAAAATCCGTAATCACTCCGTATTTTGTATCTTTTTTTAGTAGTCTGTGATCTATCTGTCAGTGCGTTTATGTGCACATAGAGAAAATCGAATTTCTGCCGTTGCTCGACTGAAATCGAAGTTCTAAATGCCATGGAAACACCTTAGCTCAGCTGAAATCGAACCGAACTTGATTTCTTGTAATCGAGCTACACGACCTAGATTATGCGATTTTAGCCGAGCTACTTAGTGCATGTAAACCCTATCGAGCTACGTAGTCAAGCTACTTACTTCAGCACTGCCCCTTCCGGAAGTGACGAGTGACGAGACCACAAGCGGGAAACACAACAGCCTTGGTCGGCATGACAACGAATCATGACAACGTCATGAATCTTTTCTTTTTGTGGCATTGTTTGCACTGTTAAAATTTAGCTCACTTACTGCATCACCAAATACATCTGTACTGCTGTTGCATAGCTGTGAATTGTGTACATAAACAAGTCATTGTATTTGTGTGTGTGTGTGTGTGTGTGTGTGTGTGTGTGTGTGTGTGTGTGTGTGTGTATATATATATATATATATATATATATATGGGCGGCACGGTGGTGTAGTGGTTAGCGCTGTCGCCTCACAGCAAGAAGGTCCTGGGTTCGAGCCCCGGGGCCGGCGAGGGCCCTTCTGTGCGGAGTTTGCATGTTCTCCCCGTGTCCGCGTGGGTTTCCTCCGGGTGCTCCGGTTTCCCCCACAGTCCAAAGACATGCAGGTTAGGTTAACTGGTGACTCTAAATTGACCGTAGGTGTGAATGTGAGTGTGAATGGTTGTCTGTGTCTATGTGTTGGCCCTGTGATGACCTGGCGACTTGTCCAGGGTGTACCCCGCCTTTCGCCCGTAGTCAGCTGGGATAGGCTCCAGCTTGCCTGCGACCCTGTAGAAGGATAAAGCGGCTAGAGATAATGAGATGAGATATATATATATATATATATAATGTCCAACATCTGAAGAATGTCAATAAAAACAAAACAATTGAACTTTTTGTGTGTTTATTAAGACATAAGTTAAATTGTAAGCAAAAAAAAATTTTTTTTGTAAGCAAAAGTGAACTTTAGAAAAATATACAATTGTGCAAAGAAGTTGTCTTACAAAACAGTGGTCTGCGCAGGACAGTTTGTAGCCATACAGTCTGTTAGAGCAAGCCTAACAGCTTGAGCATGGAACTTGTGAACACGGAACTGCCAGTGTTGCCAGATTGGGCGGTTTTAAGTGCATTTTGGCGGATTTGAACATGTTTTGGGCTGGAAAATGTCAGCAGTATCTGGCAACACTGCTGATAACTTTGTTTATACTCTTGAATAGCTCTTCTTCATGACGACAGCCGGAAGTGTACCAACACGATGGGGCGTGTAGTGCCACCTGTGGCTCGGGTGCACAATGTACCTCACACAATAGCTCGATTTCCTTGTGTGCATGTAGGATTGGATTTCTCTGGCACCCCTGCTGGGACCCTTAGCTCAATTACCGACAGTAGCTCGATTTGGATGTGCATGTAAACGCACTGTGTGTTTTGTCAACCGGAGTATGTACATGGGCTGTTTTGAAGTCCAAGTTGTACAGTACGACCCGGAATAATGTGCTACTACTTGTAAAAAACTTCCATGACTATTCCTAAGTTGCATGCATTTATTTCCCTGAGTGTCAGGACCAAGTGATATTCTAGTCGGGATTATAGTTGTGGTGTGACTGCTCCAGACTGGAACTAAATTCAGCCAGAGGGATAGTTAGAGTTGGAGTTATAGTTATCAGTGTTGTGGGACCAGGGCCCTTCTGACTGCATCTTCAGCGAGCACTTGTGATTGGATTTTGGACATTGTTTCCACTGGCTGTTCAATTGGCTTCCACAAAGACTGTCTCACACACACGTATTCTCTTCATCTTCCTGTGTTCATTTTCAGGAAGAAATGTCTCATGAATTATATTTTATTTCCTGCACCTTTCCATTCTGTTTCAGACGATTTGTGCGGTCTTCCTCTGCATTTATTTTCAGGCATAAATGTCCCACGAATCCTACCACTGTTCCAAACAATTTTTGATGTTCAAACAGTACGGACAGTTTCAAATATTTTGCTCATGTGGTCTGCTCACAAAACCTATAAATACAAAAAGAGACGACGAATGAAGCTATAAAAAGCAGCTGCTTTCATCTCGCCTTTATCCGTTAGCCTAGTAGTCCAGGACACATCAAGACGAATTCATTTTTGCAAATGAAATGTTCTCATATGCATCCCAGACCACCTCCGAATGTGGTTTGAGCAATCGGGTCATAACGTGTCTTCGGGATGCATTTGACCTTGTTCACACCTGTACTGGGAGCTGACCGCTTGACCCAATCACTCAGGACGCGTGTTAATGCCAGGTGTGAACAAGATCCGAGCTGTTAAAAAGAGCCAAAATGTAAGTTAGAGATCTGCTGGTGCTGCTGCTTCCTTCAGACACACTTGGACTGAAAATGTGGACATCTGTGGGCCCCAAGGGCCAGTTTAAGAAACATGGCTCTAGCATGACACATGCAGACGTTATGTAAACTGTAAGCATTTATTCAAAAGGTCTGCTAATTATTTAAATATTGGCTGGCGTTGAATGGTATATCAGATATATTCCATTCAGCTAGCATGATATTGAACGAGTCGAAGACGAGTCGGTGAATGGAATATATCTGACATACCATGAAAAAAAGCCAACCAATATTATTAGCATTATTATACATACACATTCCTTTTGGGTGTTCAATGCGTCTTTCTCTTTCAAAATTCTCTCAAAATCTTCCATATTTAACAAAGCAAACCTGGCGGCCATGTTTGTTTAGAAATTATCACAGTCACTCGCTAGTGTGGAAGTTTTATGTCTCCGATGTGTCTCTTTTCCAGTTTTTCAATGTCCTTTGGTATGTTTTTCTCTTGTAAATATGCATGAAGAATATCTCAGGGTTCGAACTAGACCAAAATATCAGCATAGTGGAACCAGTCATAACGGCCAGGGGTTCGGGGCTGCTTTAGGCCCCCGAAAGCTCATGGGTTCTATATGCTTGGGGATACATTCTAGTGCATTTCCTGGCACTTACAGGCCTCCCTGTAAGTCACTCTTTTTTCATAATATTAATGAGGTTTTGTTTTGTTTTTTTGCCAAAAGTTGCTGTGATTTTATTTTTTGATTGAAGACTTATAATTAATATTCATCTATATTGGTGACACATTTATGGAATAAGAATAAAACAACCAGTTGATATTCACCAAGTGTCAGCTTTATTTTCAGCTTCAGTCATTCAATTACAATACAGGACTATCCAGATCCAACTCAGGGACTGGCACGTATTACGTGCATGGTGCGTAAGCGCCTCTTAACACGGATGGCACTTTATCGCGAATATGGCATAAGGAAGGAGGTAAAGCGGACTAGCATGATCAGTGATGATCTCCACATGGAACTACTTGGGCAGCTCTGCACTGAGCGCTTACATGGACAGGGAGTGGAGTATATCCGAATGTGGAACACTCGCATGGCGGCACACCATCATCACCACATAGGGATAACAAGAGAAAATTAAACAAAAGACCACATTTTCAAGATTGACAAGTGTTTTTATTAGCATAGCGGCAACTTTTTACAGGTGTGTCGTCAATATTGTGGGCGTAGCAGCAAGGAAACACTGCATATCATCCCTATGTACTGCAAAGACCAAGTTAGAACCCTGTATCTAATGAAGATTTGGTAGCCTTCTGGGTGTTCAAGGCATCTTTCTCTTTCCTGGCGAACAAAGAAATGCTTCAGCACATGCACAGCAGAAAACTCTCATTGGATATTTGCATCAGCTCCGGTGTGTGACGTCATGTTGTCTTGACGGTCATGCAATATCGTAAACCATATTCAACACTCATTCTCCATTGGATAGAGTGATGTAATACACGTAGGATAAGCGATATGCTAACAATATTGCATGCTATCAAACCAAATGAATGAAACCTGCTAGAAGGGAATAGAACACGTTTTTATTCCATTGAAAAAGTGTCCTGTGTGTATATTTCCTGATAAAATCAACATTGAAAGCTACACACAACGGAGCGACCTGACAGCCAAAATTATCTCAAAATCTTACATTTTTAATGAAGCAAACCTGGCAGCCATGTTTGTTTACAGATTGTCACAGCCGCTCACTAGCAAGGAAGTTTTACATGTCTGCCGTGTCTCTTTTTCAGTTTTTCGATGTCCATTGGTGTGTTTTTCTCTTGTAAATATGCGTGAAGAATATCTAATGAAGTTTCGGTCACCTTTCAGATATTCAGTGTGTCTTTAGTTTCAGATTTCCGTTCATTTGTTTAGGGTTTAATTATAGCATAGCTAATCCTAGCAGTAGCACTGGATTAGCCTTGTTTTCTTTCTTTCCTGGTGGACAAAGAAATGGTTCTGCACACGCACAGCAGAAAAGTTTTGTCATTGGATATTCACATCAGCTCTGACATGTGACATCGTGTTGTCTTGACAGTGTGAAATATCGTAACAATATTGCACGCTCATTCTCCATAGCGTAGAGTGATGTAATACATGTAGGCTAAGCGATATGCTAACAATATTGCATGCTATCCAACCAAAAGAATGAAACCTGCAAGAAGGGAATAGAACACATTTTTATTCCATTGAAAAAGTGTCCTGTATGTATAATAAATTTTCACTAAGCAGCAGCACTGGGTAATGACCCAGTCATAGGTCTAATGCTGAATACTGGCTTACCTCAGTAGCCTGTGGTATTGCGGTAATATTTCATAATTGGTATTAACTGGCAGGCTGATTTAACAAGCATGAAGCGTTTATGGTACTGATGATTCCAGATCACTGCCTGAGTTGAAAGTTGTCGGAAGTCCTTCCCGCGCCACATGGCGCATAGGGTGGCGCCGATCTCCGTTTCTATAGGCCTCGGCCTCTTGCCTAGGGCTACACAGGCGGCACAGTGGTGTAGTGGTTAGTACTGTTGCCTCACAGCAAGAAGGTTCTGGGTTTGAGCCCAGCCGCCGGCGGGGGCCTTTCTGTGTGGCGTTTGCGTGTCTGCGTGGGTTTCCTCCGGGTGCTCTGGTTTCCCCCACAGTCCAAAGACATGCAGTTAGGTTAACATGGGGCGGCCTTGGGCTGAAGTGCCCTTGAGCAAGGTACCTAACCCCTAACTAACCCCGGGTGCTGTAGTATGGCTGCCCACTGCTCTGTGTGTGTGTTCACTGCTTCAGATGGGTTAAATGCAGAGGATGAATCTCACTGTGCTTGAAGTGTGCATGTGACAAATAAAGGTTTCTTTCTATTACATAGCTAGGGTTACAATGGTGGGGCCGGTCCTCTGGTCACCACGAGAGTTTGACTCCCCACTCGCATCGGTATTACAGCATGCCTTGCCAGACAGCAGTAGGTACCATTTTTATGATGGTATGACCCAACCGCAAGTAGAACTTTGTGATCTCCCGATATAGAGGCGGACACGCTAACTACTAGGCCAGCTCGCGGTCCGCACTGCCTGAGGCCCTGTCTGAAAGCACGATGAAGTGTACTAGATGGCACATAATCGCATGTGATTGGTGGAAAGACCTGGTGAAGGATGTGCAACCGTTTAGTGAGGAGAACTCCTGCTGCCTTTTGCGAAGTAGTTTGTAAATAAACTGTAAGAAATGTCATCATTATTCAAGGATTAGAGCTGATTATAGTGAGCCGATTACGTCAGCGTCATTCCATCGCCAGCACTAACCACAGCTGCACATTCCTGTTGGCTCGTTCCCCTGCATCCTCTGTTTCACAGCCTCACACATTGCTGGTATTCAGCTGCTGAGGCTGGAGATGATGCAGAGACTGGGTGTGTTCTTTGCGCACGCATACACGCGCGCGCACACACACACTGGTGTGGCTCAAGATCTTTGCAACCTAAAATGTCTCCTCCACCCAGCCATTATAACTACCTCTGTGTGTCTCAATTAGACAGTCTTACCAGCCACTAATCTGATAATCACTGTCATGTCTCTGTCTCTCATCCCTCCCTCCCTTCATCCTTCTCTGCTTCTTTTATTCCCCTCGTCCACACATCGCTGTCTCTTTCTCTGTCACTTTTCCTTTCCTCTCAACCATTTCCAAGTTTTTGCTCAGTGACCAGTGTTTTTTCCTTTCTGATCCTCAGGGTTGGGTCTGCAACATCACGCATCCTCTCTCCCTCTCAGTCCTCTTCCTCCATCCGCCCGTCTCGTCCGTCTTTTCAAAAGCTCCTTCACAAAGACGATAAGCTGTTAGTGGCCCCGTAAATCTGCCCTCCTCCTCCTCGTCTCTGCCCATCTGTATCTCGCTGTCTTTTCTACACACATTTGCATAAACACACAGACAGGAACTGAAGCTAAACGAGGGACTTCAAAGACAAAGTAAGAAGAAAGACGTCTCAGATTAGATGTGGAGCACAGACATTGATGGTGATCTCTAGAAAGATTCAACGGATGTATAGTGAGGAGATTCAGCAATTCTGGGAACGCTTTATGTAGTGATTTAAGTTTTTACTTCACCAAAATGATTTTCGTGTCAAACTTGGGCAAGCTCTCTCTCAGAACTCAACCAAAATGTCAGACTCTGTAGATGATTTACTGGAATTTTTTAATTTAAATATGACCCAAATTATGGATGATATTGCTCCATTCAAAATAAAAAGAGTCAATGATAAGCAGAAAGCACCATGGAAGCAGTACCCGGCTGTTAAACTGCTAAAGAGAGAATGTAGAAAGACTGAAAGAAAATGGCGCAAATCTAAACTTCACATCCATTATCAAATCCATAAAGAGATGCTTTGTAATTATAATTATGAAATTCGTAAAGCAAGACAGTCTTTCTTCTCCAACATCATCAGCAGGAATATGAACAATGCCCGTGTGCTATTTTCAACAGTAGAGAAGCTAACTAATCCCCCACCACAATTAGCACCTGAACTTCTCTCGGTTAATAAATGCAATGAGTTTGCATCTTTTTTCAAAGGTAAAATTGATAAAATAAGGCAGAATATTTATCATAATATATCTCAGTTGCAAAAAATTGAAAAACTGCAATCACCAATGACACAGATAGATAACTTTAACACAATGTCAGAATTTTGTTTAATTGATTATGAGACTCTTGAAAAAACTGTACAAAATCTCAGTTCTTCAACATCTGAACTGGACATTCTGCACACCAACTTTTTTAAGTCTGTTCTTCATCTTATAATTACAGATGTGCTTCAAATTATAAATACATCCTTGGAGACTGGCGTTGTTCCCGTGTCCCTAAAAAAAGCTGTTGTAAAGCCCCTTCTTAAAAAAATAATCTGGATCCTTCAGTATTAAATAACTACAGGCCAATATCAAATCTACCATTCATCGGGAAAATCCTGGAAAAAATTGTCTTCAATCAATTAACTGCCTTCTTGATATCAAACAGCCGTTTTGATAATTTTCAGTCAGGATTTCGTGCCAATCATAGCACTGAAACAGCGCTGATTAAAGTTATAAATGACATACATCTTAATACTGATGCAGGCAAAACATCGGTCCTGGTATTACTGGACCTCAGTGCAGCTTTTGATACTGTTGATCACAACATACTGCTATATCGACTTGAACACTGGGTTGGATTGACTGGTAAAGTTATCAATTGGTTAAAATCATACTTAAAAGATAGAAGCTTCTTTGTTACCCTGGGAAATTGTTCCTCAACGTCAATGCCCTTGACCTGTGGTGTCCCCCAGGGGTCGATTCTTGGACCATTACTTTTCAACCTTTATATGCTCCCACTTGGGCAAATTATCAATAAAAATTCAATTTTGTATCACTGCTATGCAGATGATACCCAAATTTATTTTGCTCTATCACCTAATGACTATGCCCCCCTTGAATGTCTCTACCAGTGTATCGATCAAATCAATAGCTGGATGTCACAAAATTTTCTTCAGCTGAACACAGATAAAACAGAAGTAATTCTATTTGGAAAAAAAGACGAAAGACTCAGGATTACCACTATTCTTGACACAAAAGGGATTAAAACTAAAGAAATGGTTAAAAATCTTGGTGTTTTCATTGACAGCAAGCTAAACTTTGACAGTCACATGAAAGCAATCACTAAAACGGCATTTTATCACCTAAAAAACATTTCCAAACTAAGAGGACTTGTGTCAAAAAATGATCTGGAAAAACTAATACATGCCTTCATCTCTAGTAGGGTTGATTACTGCAATGGCCTTTTCACAGGCTTGCCAAAAAAGACCATCAAACGACTTCAGCTGGTTCAAAATGCAGCGGCTAGGGTTCTCACACGAACAAAAAGAACAGAGCACATTACTCCAATTCTAAGGTCCCTTCACTGGCTTCCAGTAAGCTACAGAATTGACTTTAAAGTATTGCTGCTGGTGTACAAATCTCTAAATGGTACAGGGCCCAATTACCTCTCTGATATGTTGCAGCGGCCTAACCCAATCAGATCTACCAGATCGCAACAGAAAAATTTACTATTAAAACCAGTTGTTAAAACAAAGTGTGGTGAAGCAGCTTTTAGCTACTATGCAGTACAGCTATGGAACCAACTGCCAGAGGACATTAAAAATGCTCCTGCTGTTGGCAGCTTCAAATCTAGGTTAAAGACCAAGCTGTTTTCAGATGCTTTCTGTTAAATAATTAATATTTTTACATTTTTTATAATCTTTACTTTCTCTGCATGTTTTAAATTTACTTTAATTTTATTCTATTTTATTCCGCTGGTTTCTTTTTTTTTTCTCCTTTTTTCTTTTTGGCATTTTATTATTTTATTTCTACTATTGTTTAATTCTTATTATTTTCTTTTCATTCTTTTAATTCTTTTAATTAATTGTTTTAGAATAAAAATAAAATTATTTTATGTAATTTTATTTCTCTATTGTTTACTGTTTTTGTTTTTGCTTCTGTAAAGCACATTGAACTGCCATTGTGTATGAAATGTGCTATATAAATAAACTTGCCTTGCCTTGCCTTCGGCATGTTATATTGCGCTCAGCGTTACGAATGATTTGTTTTTTTGTTTTTTTAAACTTCTTGCTTGACCCAGAACAAGTCTGGTGTTTCCTGTTTATAAGATTTGCAAACAAGCCCATAAATAACAAAATAATTTCTTCTGGTTTTATCTTCATAACAGTGCAGTTTGTGGTCATCCAGTCAGTTTATTGTGCATGTCTAAGGTTGATTTATTTTATATTATATTTAACAATTATTCCCTGAAGGTGAAGTGAATATCAGTGAATAATAATTGAGATGAAATTGAGGTTATTTTAAAAAAAAAAATTTGAAAAAAAATTATTTCAAACTTATAATAATGATGCGGCGCAGACTTGTCACTTATCCACACCAAGTCAGATAAAATAAATCCCAATTCCACCTTACCTTTGAATCGTTTTAGACCAAACTTTGTAGCATCTTTAGTGCTTTTAGGAACAACATTTTCTTTCATCATTTCTATTTCTTCCTCACTTACCGTGATGAAGCAATTAGCCGCCGTTTTGCCAAGTCGCTCGAGATGATTATCAAGAAATAGTCAAAATTTCTCAAACAATCAGCGTGTGCAATTTTCTGTAATCACCTGTGTATTTATACTAATATTATACTTAACAGTTATTCCACGAAATCGAGTTGCATATGAGCTGATAGCTATAAGGGTTGTTTTACAATCAGGGTACGCAAGCTAAAAATCACATTTAACACTTATTATCTTCAATATCAAAAGGCTTGACTAAATAAACTTGGTTGTTTATTGTAGCCCTGTGATAGCTCTATTTACCATGCAAAAAAAATTTGGTGATAACGTTATTTTTGGTGAATGTATGGCAATATGTGTCATATTTAGCAAAATTACTCGTGTCATTTAGAAAAAGTGCTTTTTTGACCACAGGTAGCTCCAAAAGGGATGCACTTAAATCATTCTTTATACCATAAAACACATATTTGGTTCCGTATCATTGGAAACATAGTTAAGTTTTAATGTTGAACGCCAGTAAGTTTTCAGACTATTTTGATCAAATTAGTATATAATTGTGTCAAAAAAAATGTCCTCTCCGAGACAGCTAATTTTTCAATATAAAATAACATATATCTAAAATGGGGTGGCACGGTGGTGTAGTGGTTAGCGCTGTCGCCTCACAGCAAGAAGGTCCGGGTTTGAGCCCCGTGGCCGGCGAGGGCCTTTCCGTGTGGAGTTTGCATGTTCTCCCCGTGTCCGCGTGGGTTTCCTCCGGGTGCTCCGGTTTCCCCCACAGTCCAAAGACATGCAGGTTAGGTTAACTGGTGACTCTAAATTGACCGTAGGTGTGAATGTGAGTGTGAATGGTTGTCTGTGTCTATGTGTCAGCCCTGTGATGACCTGGCGACTTGTCCAGGGTGTACCCCGCCTTTCGCCCATAGTCAGCTGGGATAGGCTCCAGCTTGCCTGCGACCCTGTAGAACAGGATAAAGCGGCTACAGATAATGAGATGAGATATCTAAAATGATTATTTTCATCCTAAAATGTGGTCAAGATATTGGGACATAAATATTAGAGACAACTAACACAAAGCTTACAGCCTTATATTTAAAAGCACTATGGAAGTAGTGAATTCTGAATTGTCAAAAAAAAATGTCCTCTCCGAGAATCACTTCATTTGTTTCTCCCAGCCCTGCTTAAAGCTACACTCAATCTTCTTTATCTTATAGCAGATTACACAAAACTACCATACACACGTGTCAAAAAATTACCTGAAATCTGTTCTTTAATTTGTCCTTCACTTAAAAACTGGTACAAGAACCAGTTTGAATCAATTTGAATTTTGGACCCCTGTGACACAAACTTTGTACCCTGATTGTAAAACAACCCATGATCCATGATGAGATTGAGTGGAATAACTGTTTTATTCTATCCACATTCACTGGATTTTGAGAAACGGAACATTTTTTTATTTTTTACAAATTCGATAAATAAAAACTTCATACAAAACATCCGACCAAATCGTTTCTGCTTAGAATGCCAACATACTGATGAAATGACAGTAGCAATTTGTGAAAAATGCTATAATAATAATTCTTGATAAATAAAAAAAAGATACGTTCTTACCATCAAATACTTTCATTCCGTATTTTGTTTTTTGTTTTTTCTTTGTATTTTTTGGGGTTTTATTTTCGAGTAGAGTTTTTATTTCGTCCTCGGTTGGTTCAGCAACACGCTTCGCCACTTTGTTTTTCTCTACTCACGGTATATGAGCTGATAGCCTAATAGTAGAGTAACCAATCAGAGTGCGTGATTGCTCATATCCAGTGAATGTGGATATAATAATATATTGTATTATATATTACATTTTTGCTCCAACAACAGCCTTGACTCCCGAGTCCTGATTGGTCAGTGTTACATGAAAACACACAATTTCAGAATTTAATGAAATTAAGTTGATTTGTTAAAAGCTTTGTATTAATAAAAAGTCAGACATTTAGCTGTAAACAAAATTTATTGTTCAGTGACTGCAGTGTGTGTTATTTGTTAGCTTGTTGTTTTAATTTTTCATCATTTTGGTGTTCAGTATTGTGATATTAGGCAGCACGGTGGTGTAGTGGTTAGCACTGTCGCCTCATAGCAAGAAGGTCCTGGGTTCGAGCCCAGTGGCCGATGAGGCCCTTTCTGTTGCCCCTTTTCCACCAAAGCAGTTCCAGGGCTGGTTCGGGGCCAGTGCTTAGTTTGGAACCGGGTTTTCTGTTTCCACTGACAAAGAACTGGCTCTGGGGCCAGAAAAACCGGTTCCAGGCTAGCACCAACTCTGCTGGGCCAGAAGAAAGAACCGCTTATGTCAGCGGGGGGGTGGAGTTGTTAAGACCAACAACAAGAACAAGACCACGAGAGATCGCCATTTTTAAGCGACGAGAAGCCGCAGCTGTACAAATGCGAAGTCATCCATTATTACTATTGTTGTTGTTGTTGCTGCTGCTGCTTCCGTGTTGTTTTTGCTTCGATATTCGCGCCAAGGTTTATGCAAACGTAGCGACGTAACTGACGTATACAGCGACGTAATGACATATACAGCGACGTAATGACGTAGCTCCGCAAGCTATGGAAAAGCAAACTGGTTCTCAGCTGGCTCACAAGTTGAACGAGTTGTGAACCAGCACCAGCACTGGCTCCGAACCAGCCCTGGAACTGATTTGGTAGAAAAGGGGTATGTGTGGAGTTTGCATGTTCTCCCCATGTCCGCGTGGGTTTCCTCTGGGTGCTCCGGTTTCCCCCACAGTCCAAAGGCATGCAGGTTAGGTTAACTGGCTACTCTAAATTGACCGTAGGTGTGAGTGTGAATGGTTGTCTGTCTCTATGTGTCGGCCCTGTGATGACCTGGCGACTTGTCCAGGGTGTACCCCGCCTTTCGCCCGTAGTCAGCTGGGATAGGCTCCAGCTCGCCTGCAACCCTGCACAGGATAAGCGGTTATGAGTAATGGATGGATGGATATTGTGATATTACACCTGATGGGTCAAAGTCAGAGTCAAAGTTCTGCTATCATGACAACCCTAGTTGGTTTGATCTAAGGATTTGTTTTGTTGTTTGGAACAAAAGATACTCTTGTGTATGATACTGTTGTGAGTATTATAGCACTCGTGCTCAGCTCTAATATTTACACGGTATATTCACATAGTAAGCGTCACTGTATGATTTATTACTCGATTAGACGGTCACAGGAGGTGAGAATTTAGTTTTGCTCTTGAGCCTCAGTATTATATCCCCATTTCTTCACTAGTCACATTATACAAGCAGGTCTTGTGTAATAGCTGCTTATTATATTGAGGAAGGAGTGTGTGTGTGTGTGTGTGTGTGTGTATTAAACCCTGTCTGTGGTCTTCCTGCAGTGTGAGCCGTGGGTGCTGACGCTCGAGGTGCACGGTGGTCCCTCTACAGCCTCATTCGAGGACTGGTAAATATCCCTCCCTCTCAGACCGTGCCTCCTCAACCTCACACACAGCCTCAGCACATCCTCAATTTCTGGAAAAAATTTTTTTTAAATACATCACCATTACAGCATGGATGAGCCAAACTTTTGAAACTTTGCTTTCTGGGCAAGCATGCAAAGTATCATCTGAAACTTTACCCCAGAGTGTCTGTTTTTTACCTTTTTCACACAACTTCTTGTCACCTTGACAGCTCTGTTGCATTTTTTTTTTCTTATCTTAGTTACAGTTTCAGTTCTTCACCCAGTGACATGGCTCTTCCATTTCATGCCTCTGTGTCTCTGCTTGCTGCCCTCTTTTGCACGCAGAGAGACTGCACTGTGCACGTCACGCTCGTGCTCATTCCTCCACCCTGGTCAGAGAGCATGTGCTCGCTTCTTTTGGTTGCACTGTTCAAAAGTTGCAAGCGCTATTCCGTTTTCATTATGAAACCAGTATGACTTTTTGAGGATCTACTCTGATACTGACTTTCTCACCGAAACCAAACCAAACCAAACCAATCTGCAGCCTGCTGATGCAAAGTTATGTAAAGCACTGCAGGCGTGATGAAGGTTTAAATATAATTCGTGTCCTGTGTTCACATATCATTTTGGATCTTCTCAGTCAGCAACACTAATCCCCGTCCAGGAGTTGAGTCTCATATCTGCTGGATGCTCAGACTCTGCTCCACACTACTTTCTAATTATTGTAATGGCATCATATTAAATTGTATTGACATGAGGTATAGAGTTCAGAAGCTTGTTAAAAGCTAGAGAACAGTCCTAATACTGTAGTTTTTAGAGCTGTACCAATCCTTTACTCAGAATCGATACAGTATTGAAGTCAGGATCGGTACGGAGCGAAGCTGGATCCGTCTGGAGCTCACACGAATAGTATTTTCCAGTCTACAGATGTATTTTAAGTTGCGAATGTGTGTGGTGTTGACATGAACACAGAAGACAAATTGTCTGCAAGCTCACTGCCGTTACGTCGATGATGTTTCACACAGCTCAGCAGCAGAACCTTGCAGAACACGGGCTCGGTTACTCAAAGGTTTTCTGTTATCAGATGTTACTCAGAGCTCTGAATTGTACTGTAAAATGGAAACTAGATAGATACTGTGACTAAAGTCACAGTAATTTGCGCTAGCTGACCTTTGTCAATTGAAGGTCAAGGAAAAGTTGTGCCCTGACGCCCTGAAAAAAAAAAAAAAGATTGAAAAAATTTTCATGGATCATTCCAGAGCAGTGATCCAGATCAGCATCAAAAGTCCAACGTACGTAATTCAGCCTGGAGGTATTCTTCGTGTGAAATTTGGTGATTGGTTGAAAACTGAGGAAGAAATAGCATACTGAAAAACGTTAGGAGAATAATAATAATAATAATAATAATAATAATAATAACTAGATAGATACTGTGACTAAGGTCACAGTGATTTGCGCTAGCTCTTACAAACTGGGATGTCTGGTCACTGTACCCTATAGATCTGGAACGGTAAGAGATAGAGAATGATGCTCAGTGAGGGGGGAAAAAAGCCTGTTTTTCATGGATCATTCCGGATCAGTGATCCAGATCAGCACCAAAAGTCATAGCAACTTAATTCAGCCCAGAGATATTCTTCATGTGAAATTTGGTGGTGATTGTTTGAAAACTGAGGGAGAAATAGCATCCTAAAAATGTTAGGAGAATTATAATAAAGAAGAAAAAAGTAGAAAGATCTAGAGTGAAAGCAACAATTTGCGCTACCACTGCTAGCGCAAATTAAAAAAAGTGAAATTGATTGAGAGGTTTTTTTGAGATTGTGACATGTAAGTGACGGTTTTATTTTGTTGTCATAACACTGACACTTCAGTCACTGTAATTGCTTATTTAGTGTTGTCATCTCGGCCTCAGGTGCTCAAATGTCACAGGATCTTAATTCTTTTTTTGGACACTTTTCTGGCCGCGAACTTAAGGATCATAATACATTACATTACAGGCTTTTAGCAGACGCTCCTATCCAGAGCGACGTACAAGACACCCAACACACACAGAGCAGCAGCCTGGAGAGCAGTTAGGGGTTTAGATGCCTTGCTCAAGGGCAGTTCAGCCTAGCCTGGGCCCGCCCATCCTAAGCGTGACGCAACACGAGGGCCTGTTGCGAGCTTAGTCTGGCCAGGCAAGCTATCTACAGCTCTTCCAAGCTCCGGAAAAATCGGGAGCCAATCAACTTTGAGCATCTCCAACGGCCCTGGGTAGAGGCGTGTTCAAGGCACTGACGTAGTAGAACTGCGACCGGAAGCCATAGATTGTTTACAGAATCATGCTGTATTGAAAGCATTCAACAGGAAGTTCTCATTGAAAACGGAGCAAAGAGCAGCCCTGGAGGTATTTATTGAAAGGAAGGACGTTTTCGCCTTGCTCCCGACCGGCTTCGGTAAGAGTTTAATCTACCAGTTAGCCCCGCTAGTAGCCAAATCAATGGGGCTCAGCGAGAATCCTATCGTCGCGTCACATACGTCAGAGGAAAGAGTGATGTGATTGGTTTAAGCTTCGTCACAACCTTTTCTGGCTTCGACCAGTAGCAAACTGAGGCATTTCAGGGAGGCGGGCCAACCACGGGCTCTGGGAAATGGTTGGACTTAATATCTTGGCCAGACCAATAGCTCGTAGAGCTTTGAAGTCGCGTTAGCCAGACTAACTTCAGCCATTCCTGCTGGTCCAGGGAATCGACCCAGCGACCTTTTGGTCACAAAGCTGCTTTTCAAACCTTTGGGCTATGGCTTTTTTAGTAATAGTCGCAATATGTTCAGCTGTCTGCACCTGCACTTCTGCGTGCTATTTTTCACACACACTGAAATTTTCAGAGCCGGACATCATCACTGGACTGATAGAAGTTTTAGTTGAAGCACTTATTGGTGAATAAATCTTTGAAAGTAGGCAGCTCTTGGCTGTGTTTATTGACAAAACGTGCCAAACTCTCCCTCTGACTTGGAAGACCTGTACTGTCCCAAGGATTCCCTTCACCAACTGTAACCCAAGGTCATGTGCCTGGATGAATGCACTTTTGTCCTTCGTGTAGCTGTGTGTTTAAAGGTTAAACATTTGTTTGCTCTGTCTTTGTGCCAGAATGATAGATGATCATTAGGCAACGCTGGTTTCTAGTTTTGATGCACTTGCACAGATGATGATGATTCTGTAGATGTGGTGGTGTTGTGAAGATGTAACGCGGTTGTGGCTGTGTACTGCTGCCCCTGAGGCGTGTGTGCTGTGGCATGCTGACAGCCTGTGAGAACCTGTTTAAGCAGCTGCAGGCAGAAATGCAAAGATGGAGCTCCTAGACGCAATGGTCTCATTAGGCACTTTTGGACCAGACGATCTACAGAATTATTGAGAAGAACGACCCACTGTGGACTTCCCCCGATAACTAAATACCTTCACGGCACCACCTGTAGGAATGCTGAAGTGACGTAAGCCAGCTTTCTAGCGTGACAGAAGCAGGAAATGTGAGCGAAGATTTTTTTTTTTCACTAGACACGTCAAAATCATGCTGTATTTATTTCCTCTGTCACACATGCGCTCATTAAAGCCTGGACGACTTCTCTGTCAGGTCGTTTGTCTGGGTTTTTTTTTTTATTAGTTTTTCGCACTAATGTGAAGAGATGTTATTTACACGGCTAAAGTTTTACATGGATTTTTAAAAATGCCGGTTGTCTTTGCTGCATGTCGATGGTCGAACACGAGCCAATCACCAAACACTTACATCACTCATGGTTCCTGTTGTGCTGGGAGAGTACCTCGCCTCAAGTAGGTGCTAAAAAAATCCCTCAAATTGACATTCTAAGAACTACAATCATCCTCCGTTCCTGCAGTGTGGACACACAAAAAGGAGGAACTTCTTCCTCCAACAGGTCTAAGAACTATGAAGAAGTTCCTCCGGTCCAAAAGCACCTATTAAAACACACACGGATAGCAATGGTACATATGTAGATGATATTAAATGGTGGCACGAGGATATGAAGTTTATCTTCGAGTGGTGAACGTATATATCACGAGTGAGCGAAGTGACCATGTGAAAATATTTTCAACACGAGAAGATAAACTTCATATGTTCATGCCGGTGTGTAATGTTTTTTATATTATATGGACACATCCACAAAAAAACAAAAACGCAAGTTAATCAAAAATGTAAATTTTGAACTGGCTCGCCACTTTGATAATGCACATCTTGTCAGCGGGAAAACACTGGGAGTGACATCATGGGAGTGAAACATCGGAAAATATTATACATACAGGACACTTTTTCGATGGAATAAAAGCATGTGTTCTATTCCCTTCTAGCAGGTTTCATTCATTTGGTTCGATAGCATACAATATTGTTAGCATATCGCTTATCCAGCATGGATTACATCACTCTATCCAATGGAGAATGAAGGTTGAATATGGTTTACGATATTGTATGGTTGTCAAGACAACATGATGTCACACGTCAGAGACGTAAAACTTCGGGCTAGCGAGCGACTGCGACAATTTGTAAACAAACATGGCTGCCAGGTTTGCTTCATTAAATACGGAAGAGTTTGAGAGAATTTTGAAAGAGAAAGACGCATTGAGCACCCGAAAGGAATGTGTATGTATGTATATTATTATTATTATTATTGATTGGCTTTTTTTCATGGTATATCAGATATATTCCGTTCAGCTAGCATGATATTGAACGAGTTGAAGGAGTCGAAGCCAATATTATTTAAATATGTCACTCAGATCCATGATGTATTTCGTATGAAAAATGTAAGTTTTTCGACACGAGAAGATAAACAACATATCTTCAAACCAACTTGTGATTTTCTTTTTATTATATAGATACAGGGCGGCACGGTGGTGTAGTGGTTAGCGCTGTCGCCTCACAGCAAGAAGGTCCGGGTTCAAGCCCCGTGGCCGGCGAGGGTCTTTCTGTGTGGAGTTTGCATGTTCTCCCCGTGTCCGCGTGGGTTTCCTCCGGGTGCTCCGGTTTCCCCCACAGTCCAAAGACATGCAGGTTAGGTTAACTGGTGACTCTAAATTGACCGTAGGTGTGAATGTGAGTGTGAATGGTTGTCTGTCTATGTGTCAGCCCTGTGATGACCTGGCGACTTGTCCAGGGTGTACCCCGCCTTTCGCCCGTAGTCAGCTGGGATAGGCTCCAGCTTGCCTGCGACCCTGTAGAAGGATAAAGCGGCTAGAGATAATGAGATGAGATATAGATACATTCACAAACAAAGTCGACAAATTTATCAAAACAATTCATCAATTTACTCATGAGTAACATGTAGAGATTTGTGTCATGGTTTTGGTTCTCCATGTCCCAGCTGTAACTCGTATGAAAAATACAAGTGGTGCATTTCCCAGTAAAACACTCATGTCTGTGTAATAAATACAGCTATGATCACCATTAAAAGTGCACTCTCTCTCTCTCTCTCTCTCTCTCTCTCGCGCATATATGATATATAATCATATCAACGGACAAGGCTTCCTGTTATTAAAACAGACATCAGCAAAGAAAACTCTCATGAATACTGTAAGGCAAGATCAGCTGCCTGCTTGTAGGAGAGATGCAAAAGGAGAAGCTGAAATGAGCTTTAGTGGGAAAGCTGTTTCTTCCTCACATGGGGTTATGAAGCGGGAACATGCCAGCAACCGTAATGAAACCATAAAGAATATGAGAGGATTAGCCTGGTTTTCCATAATGACAGGCACTGCATTGTGTCACTGTAGAGATGTGGAAACCCTGCTCTCTGCTGGAGACGCCGCTGTACATGGCTGCTGAGTTTCTCTGCTCTGTGGTTGGAGCACACAGACACACCCTTCATTCCCCCTCAGCACCGAACGCAAGGAGTGGAGAGAAGGACAATGCTATCTCAACAGCCTTAGATGAGTTAAACAGTAGCTTGTGTGTGTGTGTGTGTGTGTGTGTGTGTGTGTGTGTGTGTGTGCGCGCTAAGATAGCCACGTATGCTTGAAGGGTTGTTTCTGTTCTGCTCTGAGGACAATTCAAGCCAAACCTAGACAGGAAGCATTTAAATAAGTGCATTTTCCCACAGAATGAGATGGCTTACACTAATACGTACAAGTTAGTGATGGGAAAAGTAATAAATTCATTTAATCACACTTGTACATACAGTACTGTGCATCCTGTTGTTTTTTTCCATACAAACTTTGTTATAGATTTCTATCTTATGACTTTTCTACATTATTGATTCAGTAGAAAAACATTTTAGAGTCCAAACGTTCGTTTTCCAGCACAAAATTAAAGGTTACCGGAAAAAGAAATGTTTGTATCTGAGCAGCATATTACATAAGAGCCCACTTTTCATATTAAAACAGAAAACATAATGAAGGCTGCTGGGTTTTGGTGCAAAATGAAGAAGCGAGTGTGACAGTCAAAGTGTCCAGAAGAACTGTGGCTGGTTCTGGAAGATGCTCAGTAAAACCTACAGCTCATTTCCGCATAAAACTGCACTCATTGGACCTGAGACTACTATTTTTTTTTTTAAAAGCAAAGGGTCGTCTCATACCAAATATTGACGTTGTTTCATTTATTATGGCTTATTGCTTATAGTATTTTTTTTTAAATATTGAAACCTTTAATTTCATTATTTTTTTAAGCAATTTTTTTGGTCTACAGCATTTCTTTGCATGTGCCAAAGACTTTTGCACAGTACTATAGGTATATGCATGCATATATATCCAGATTCATTGAATATGAGCAATCGCACGCTCTGATTGGCTATCGGCTCATATACCATGAGTAGAGAAAAGCTAAATGGTAGAGCGTGTTGCTGAACCAACCGAGGACAAAATAAAAACTCTACTCGAAAACAAAACAAACAAGCATCAACAAAATATGGAATAAAAGTATTTGATGGTAAGAACATTTTTTTAAAGGAGAACTGAAGGCAAATTTTTTTTATTATCAAAATTCTATTTCTCTCATCTCATTATCTCTCGCCGCTTTATCCTGTTCTACAGGGTCGCATGTTTGATAGCTATTTTGTCGCTGCTGTAGCAAGTTATGAGTGTTTGAAATATGCTCTGTAATATATCAGTCCATATGTCAAAGCAATGGCCGTAAACGAGATTCGTTGAGAGCTGTGCGAGACATCGTAGGACGGAAGTAAAACATACAGCGGAAATCAAAGTGACCAACATCTGCCAATGTTGTCAAAAGACACGCGTGGCCTCTTTCGAATGCTGATGTAATCAAGCCGGAAGTTTTGTTTGTTTTGATAGCAATCAGGAAAGTTTGAAAAAAAGTAGGCAGTAATCGTCATTTAAACTCGTTTTTGTGCAATACTTCGTTTGGAAAACAGTTTTCAAAATAGTGGCACTGACACCTGGCTCATGTTTCGAAGTCTCGCACAAGTCTGGTGAAGATCGCGCAGATAAGCGCCGCCTGCCGTGGACCAAACGAACTAAATTCAACATGGCTAAAAACCGAATAGGCCGATAAGTATAATATTTAATTGCAATTAGTTGCCAATACGAGTCACGATATAAGGTTACTAAAACCGAAACCGTAACTAAATAACACGTTAAGAAATAAAGCAAGATTAAAAATGACTTCAGTTCTCCTTCAGTTTTTCAAGAATTATTATTCTAGCATTTTTCACAAATTGCTCCTGTCATTTCGCCGGTTTGTTTACATTCTAAGCGGAAATGATTTTGTTGGATGTTTTGTATAAAGTTTTTATTTATCAAATTTGCAAAAAATAAAAATGCTCTGTTTCTCAAAATCCAGTGAATGTGGATAGAATAAAAGTTATTCCACTCAATCTCGTCGTACACGACTTATAGCCGACTCGGTGCTACGCGCCGCGCCTCATCGGCTATCAGCTCGTGTACGGCTCGATTTTTGTGGAATAACTGTTAAATGTGTTAACAGTATTAGACATTCATGATAAACAAGAAACATTGACCAGTTTAAATCCTTTAAATGTTGCATTTTAATTTGAATGATTTTACTTATTAGGTTCAGGATTCAGTGCATTTAATTATAATGAACAGATTGAACTTTAGCGCTGAAGTGATCTTACTTGAAACTCATACAGAAAATTACATAACCTTTTAAGGCTGTTTTTGCTTTTTTTTAACATTTGTAGTGTTTTGTGAGTTTGAGTCAAACCCTGCTACGTTTTCACCCCTTGATGCAGTTTGTTTGGCGAGGTGAGATCGGATGCTGGTGCGGCAAAATAACCGTTCTGAGACCACCTAGCTCAGACGAGGAAACTCCTAGTGACTGCAGTGAGGAAGCAATTCAACCCTCAACCAGTTCAAATACATGAAGTAAACTAGGCATGCAGTGCGTTATGGGTGGCAGGCAGCATATTTTGTAGTTATGAGCTGTTAAACTGACTTGCAAGGAGCAAACTAAGCCAAAGAGACTTTGTACCTTCACCATATTTCCATTGAGTCTTTAAAAAAAAAAAAAACATGGACGGAGCTCCAATTTTATGTTGGAGCATTTCTGAGGTGCAGGATGACTTTAAACTGCTTACACAGATGTGTTATTTATTATTAGTAGGAATTATTTTGCAGTGTTGCAACGCTTGGTTTTGAACTGACAAGGAAAAAAGGAAACCCTTCTCTCTAATTTAACAAGCTCTCACTATTATAATTAGAAATAATCTCCACTGAGGAACACAATGTTTTCTTGCATTATACACAATTCAAGGACAAAAAAAAAAGTCCATCCAGACTTTTTTTGTCCGTGTCACTTACAGTTTTTACAAAGCCTCATTGTATTGAAGCACAAAATCAACACAAGTCGTTTATAGAGGCTTGTTCGTGCCCGAATGAGGAAAAACGGTGTGTGATGTACAGCAATTTTGTCTAATACGAGTGTTTCAGGGCAAGATGTGAAAGACCTTGTGAATAAATCATCACTGAGAGTGAGAAGAACGTGGAGGAAGAGCATGATGTACTTTTTTCCTGACACTTTGTCCATGCCTGGCATCTGATCAACCCCTTCTGCCTCTGCAAACGTGCCTCTGCATTGATACACTGATCTTTGCCCTGTGACAGAGGGAGAGAGGCTGAGCGAGAACAAGGGAGTGTGTGAGGCGAGGGAATATAGGAATGGAGGAGTGTAGATGGAGACAACAGTAAGGCGAGTGTGTGAGGGTGAAGTGACTCCCCTTTACTCTTATCGGTGTGAAAGACTGAGCAGTTGGTTGGTGGAGTTTGAGCGAGTCAGATAGGATCAGTCAGGCTGCTGGGAGTGAGTGTAAAGAATGGATTGGTGTGTGTGTGTGTGTGTGTGTGTGTGTGTTTAGGAGTTGCTGGCTTATAATTAAATTTGGCAGTACTTTAACAACGCTGACCAATATCGTGGTATTTTCAACTGTAATTCTGTTGTTAATGCTCATTCTTCTTCTTCTTAATTAGCGCTAGTGGCGCTGGTGCAAATTGTTACTCTCATTCAGGATCTTTCTATTTTCTTCTTCTTCTTGTAACGTTTTTTAGGACGCTGTTTCTCCCTCAGTTTTCAGCCAGTCATCACCAAATTTCACATGAACACATCTGGGCTGAATTACGTTGATGTGACTTTTGGTACTGATCTGGATCACTGATCCAGAATGATCCATGAAAAACGGGCTTTTTTCCATTCAATTTTCATGATTTTTTGCAATTATATATTTTTAAATTTTGTTCAGGGTGGCAGGGCGCAACTTTTCCTCACTAAGCGTCATTCTTTATCTCTTACCGTTCCGGATCTATAGGGTACAGTGACCAGACGTCCCGGCTTGTAACAGCTAGCGCAAATTACTGTGACTTTAGTCACAGTCTCTTTCTGTTGTTGTTGTTGTACTTTATTAATAATAATAATAATAATAATAATTACTTTTTATTCCGGTAATGAATGTTTCTCAAGAAGCTTCAGTACAATTTGATGCATTTGTAAGCAGGGTTGTGCAAAAATGATCACATGATCCAAGTATTGTGATAAATTCCCTCTCAGAGATGTCACTGGTGTCGTCCACACTGATAAACCCGGCGCACACGGGCGATTTTCCGTCGCAAGCCTATTGCGATTTTTGGACGCAAGTTTCCCCTCTTGTGTGCGCGTTATCTGCGACCAGTGGGCGATTTGGGGAGGGGGATGTAAGTCACATGGAAATCACGTGACTACTTTGCGGGCAGGGATTGGCTTAGCCTTTGGAGGTGATCGCTTCCTTATCGCAAAGACACGCACACGCTGCTATATCTCTGCAACAAGTCAGCGATGTATTTATTTATTTATTTATTTTTTTCAGAATATCAAGCATGTTTGATACCTGCGATCTGTTGCAGGCAACAAAAAATCGCCACAATGAAGCGATTTTCCGCTTGCATCAAAAAGTTGTGCGACCAAGCGACGGAAAATCGCCCATGTGCGCCGGTTTTTTCACACCTAACAGTTGCTGATTGAATGTTAAAATGTATTCCCCCCCCCCCCCCCCCCCCCCCGGGTTATTTCTTTCCCCCTTTCTTTCTGAAAGAATATTATTTTTCCAACCAGAGGTGTTTTTATTCATTTATTTTAAATATTACATTACATTACATTACATGGCATTTAGCAGACACTCTTATCCAGAGCGACGTACAACAAGTGCAGAAGTCAGGTACACAAAGTGCTGAATTTCTAGTCAAAAAATTTCTAGTGCCGACTGATCAAGTGACAGAATCACACTTTGTGTAATAATCTGTTGAAATACCAACAATCAGCAACCAGCCAAGGAAACAAACCAACCATACAAACAAACTGACAAAGTACAGCTCGGTAGAAAAAAATAAAACTCCAGCGGCTAACCCCAGGCTAGACAGTACACAGTCTGGGTTGGTTTCGACCGATACGCAGTTACACAGTGGAAATAATCTCTAATTATTTTGATTTATTGAAATTTGGCAGTGTTGACGTTCTGGTTTATCCAGGATATTCGTCTTTATGTGGCAGTTCTGTAGGATTCTGGTTTGGTGCTGAAAAACCAGTCCTGTTAACTGTCACGAAGCATTTTTGCAACAGCTTGGATGTGAATGAACAGAGCTCGTTTGTAACAACACGTCTTTTAACCTGAGACGTGTCCGAGACTTTAGCACTGCGTTAACAAATTCAACCAAAACAGATTCCAGTCTGTATAATGAGACGGTGAGGTATTAGACATGTAAAAGTCATGTTTTTCAGTTTAGTGGTACTTTTAAATGTAGTTTCCTTCTGTTGTCTACGTTATAATAGAAGCATTGTTGCTGCTTAACTACTTTGAGTGCAGAGCGAGTTAAATAGAATTTTGGAGCAATTTCCCCAGCACTTTGTGTGTGTGTGTGTGTGTGTGTGTGTGTGTGTGTGTGTCAGAGAGAGAGAGGACTGTTGGCATGTCGAGGCAGGATGCAGGCATGTGCAGGCCTCGGTAGCTCAGTGACTCAGTGGAGACGAGAGAACAGCAGTAACAGCAGACATGGATGACTCCAGTTTTCCCATAGGACCTCATGTGCGCACACACTGTTCCCAGCCATGTTGTGGTAAAACTGAGCTGTATTTTTGGTGGGTTTTGGTGCAGTGCTGGAGTGAGGTTGCTGTGGCCAGCTTTCTTTCTCTAAAACTGTATGAGAGTGAGATGGGGGGACGGGGGAGGGAGAGGGCAGCTTCCTTCCTCCGTCTCCTCGCGCTCACTCTTCTGCTCTGCGTTACTGTTACACAACACTGTTCGAGTGGGGTTGTATCCATCCTCCCATCCACCACCTCTCTGTCTTTTTACCTCAAGTCTGTTTGAGAAGCGTAGTGTCAGGACAGATGCACAGGAGGCTGAAATAAATAGCCAACATATGGTCATCGGATCCACAGGCCCCACAGGCCCCTCAATCCTACTCCTAACATACACCCCCCTCTCTCTCTCTCTCATCATGAAGAAACTTTTCATCTTTATATTCAGCTACCATGAGACTGACTTATTATTCATCTCATTCTCATCCCATTATCTCTAGCCGCTTTATCCTGTTCTACAGGGTCGCAGGCAAGCTGGAGCCTATCCCAGCTGACTACGGGCGAAAGGCGGGGTACACCATGGATAAGTCGCCAGGTCATCACAGGGCTGACATATAGACACAGACAACCATTCACACTCGCATTCACACCTACGGTCAATTTAGAGTCACCAGTTAACCTAACCTGCATGTCTTTGGACTGTGGGGGAAACCGGAGCACCCAGAGGAAACCCACGCGGACACGGGGAGAACATGCAAACTCCACACAGAAAGGCCCTCGCCGGCCACAGGGCTCAAACCCGGACCTTCTTGCTGTGAGGCGACAGCGCTAACCACTACACCACCGTGCCGCCTCTTTTATTATTATTATTATTATTAATTTTTTTTTTCCTACTGGCTTCCTCCTATGGTTTAAAGTTGGTATCCCCAGAAACTGGAGGCAGAGCTACTAACAGTAGGGTACTATTCAGCGCTGCTTGGTTTTGCATATGCATTGTACTACGAGCGACTATTTACACAGACATTGAATTTAAAAAAACAAAAAGAAAACGGAAAACCCAGAATCCTCTCGTTCCTTGGTGCCAAGTTTGTGGCATGAAAAACAACACTGAGTAGTTTTTGTTTCTCACCCTGGATAGTGTTTTTCAGTAAGTTCTCCCTGACTGGACCATGAACTGAAATGTAAAGTATATCCACACATCCAGCTTCAAGAAGAATTTAATTTTGTGCCGAACAAACTTTTTGCTTTTATTTTGAAATTAAAGGAGAACTGAAGTCATTTTTAAACTTGCTTTATTTCTTAATTAATGTGTTATTCAATTACGTTTTCGGTTTTAGTAACCTTATATCGTGGCTCGTATTGGCAACTAATTGCAATTAAATTAGGCTCCAGCTTGCCTGAGACCCTGTAGAACAGGATAAAGCGGCTAGAGATAATGAGATGAGATATTATACTTATCGGCCTATTCGGTTTTTAGCCATGTTGAATGTAGTTCGTTTGGTCCACGGCAGGCGGCGCTTATCCACGCGAGCTTCACGAGACTTCTGCGAGACTTCGAAACGTGAAGTGTCAGCCGGGTGTCGGTGCCGCCATTTTGAAAACTGTTTTCCAAACGAAGTATTGCACAAAAACGAGTTTAAATGACGATTACTGCCTACTTTTTTCAAACTTTCCTGATTGCTCTCAAAACAAACAAAACTTCCGGCTTGATTACATCAGCATTCGAAAGAGGGCACGCGCGCCTTTTGACAATGTTGGGAGATGTTGGTGACTTTGATTTCCGCTGTACGTTTTACTTCCGTCCTACGATGTCTCACACAGGTCTCAACGAATCTCGTTTACGGCCGTTGCTTTGACATATGGACTGATGTATTACAGAGCATATTTCAAACACTCATAACTTGCTACAGCAGTGACAAAATGGCGATCAATAGAATTTTGATAATAAGAAAAAATTTGCCTTGAGTTCCCCTTTAAGTTCTGTTTTCATTGCCTAGATTTTCACCTTTTGTAGAAATGTACAAACCCCATTAATAAAACCTTTTGCGTCAGGAATTTTGTTGTATCTAATATAAGTAGGTTCTGAGGATGTTGAATCAGTCAAAGGGACACAATTTGAGTTCACTGTTCATTAATTAATCTATTAACAAATGTCATATATGACATTTGTTAATAGATAAGGTTCTCAGCCATCCAGGTCATCGTAATCCATAGGTGCTAAAGAAGACTTCAAGCAAGTCCAGTTGCCTTCTTTAGCACCTACGGATTAACGAACGTCCTGAAGCGTTATATTAATGGTGCAATTCCTCTCGGACTAGCGAAAAAAGAACCAGCAGCCTGAGATCAGATCAAATCAGATGGCGCCTGTTTGGGTCCGTTATTGTTTTTTCAAGGTGCAGTGGAAAAAACTGCTTTTCTTCTTTATTTTTCTCTCCTCCTCCCCTTATCCCTCAGTTCTTCACATGTGGGTGCTCTCCTCTCAGCAGGTAAAAGTGTACAGCACCTCCTCCCCCTCCCCTCACACACTAGCAGCACCATCCTCGCTCCTGTTAGCTTTGAAGTGTATGTGTCACTTTCAGCAGTTTGGCTCTGAGCCATTGTCTATCAACCGTGTTTAGAAAAAGCTCACGGCAGCTCCAGCCTGGGAACTTCAGACAAGCAGGACGACTACTAAAGCAACCGCTCTGCATTTTTCTCCTGGAGCGGTTCAGCTCTCGAATCGAGAAGGAAAAAAATCCAGCACGCAATGAGAATCACGCTAGTTCTGATACTATGAAAGACCAAGTTGTGACTTTGGACCCTGGCCTGTGTTTATAGTTAAATTTAGATTGGGAATGAAGGCTGGCTAGTCTAATAAATAACCAGGTGTTGTTTCGCATGTGGCAGAGTCACATGTAGCAGTACTGGAGGACATCCTTGATATCAGTGCTGCATACGGGCACCGTGGTCAGGGGGGTCTTAGTAAAATACATAAAAATCTTACTAAAATAATAGAAAACGCTTAAATTTGTCATTTTACCAAGAATAAATTCAACCACGTGAGCTTGATGAATACACTTTAATGCCTTCTTGTTGCTTTGCGTAACTGCAGCTGATAATGATGATATTAAACAGCAATCAGAAAAGTGTCCTGTGACGTACGGTATCAGTCAAAAGTTTGAACACCCTCGAATTCAATTCAAGACACTTCTTCACGTCTTAAAGTAATGATGGACGTCGTTTCTCTTTATTTGGTTGAACTTATGAGTTCTTGACATAATATGGATTACTACACTTGTGGATGGAATAGGGCTCTTTACTGTTTGTTTATTATTTACTATTTACTGTTTTGATCTCAAACGCATTAAGAAGGTGAGAAATTGTGCTAATTTACTTTTGACAAGGCACGCCTGTTAATCAAAAAGCATTCCTCATAATGCTGGTTAAGATGATGCCAATAGTGTGCAAAGCGTCATCAAGGTAAACGCTGGACATCCTGAATAATCTGAAACATAGTTTTTATAACACACTTTCTTTGTTTACCACACAATTCCATACACGTTCCAGATGTTATTTCATAGTTTTATCGAAAATAGTCAAAATACAGAAAAACTTATGAGTAGGGGTGTACAAACTTTTGACTGGTACTCAGAGGTGGACAAAGTACCAAACTTCATTACTTAAGTCAAAGTACAGATCCCACTGGTCAAATGTTACTCCGATACAAGTGAAAGTTGTCCAGTCAAATTTTTACTTAAGTTAAAGTACTGAAGTACTTGCTTTTAAAAATACTTAAGTATTAAAAGTACATTTTCTGTCAACGCATTGTTGTATTATTGCCACAACGCTTAAAAAACCTAATGCCGTTACCAAAGACAGAAATGTGAATTCACAAAATGAACGCATGCTGTGCATCATGATGGTTTAATGTTAGGCTAGCTAGTCAGTGAAGCTCCACCTGACATGCTAGCAAACTCTTTTCAAACTCGAAATCATATTGGGTAGCTAACGCTACTAGAAAAGAAACATTTCTATAATCTGTTTATTTGGCAGGATTATGCTAAAACATATTTCTGAAAGGACTACAGATAAGTTAACGTTATTAATGTTAGCGTAACTCCGCTTTTACATGCTAATTAACATTGTCCAAGTTAACTAGCTATGTGTTAACGTTAGCCGTGGAACAAGGCGATGGCAACTTGGTGAGCAAATCCATAGAAAGTCATTTGACTAACCGGACTGCATAGCTATTGCAATGTTATCGCTAGCTCTAAAAGCACAGACAACTTCATTGCAAGCTTTCTCTTGGAATAAAACATTTATATACCTCAATAAGCTTCCGCAGGTTGGATGGCGAGGTTTTGGAGGCCGTGATGTGGTTCGTTTTCGGCAAACAAAGCAAACATTTAAAACGAAACGAATCTTTAATCCATTCAGAAAACTGAAACATGGGTTCTAGGTATAGCCATGAGTGCGTGCATTCTTCAGAAAAACCGCCTCCTTCCATTCTACCATCAACTGATCGTGTTAAATAATGCTGCTGAGAAATCATTGAACTTGATTTTATACAGTCTATGGACGTGACGTGACCCTAGTGATTACTGATAGGCTGTCTCAGTATCACCTGCAAAAAAACCAATCACGTTTAAGAAAAGAAAAAAACATCCACTTTCAAAGCCGCTTCATAGTAACGAGTAATGAGGAGCTTGACAGAAATGTAGTGGAGTGAAAAGTACAATATTTTTCTTTCAAATGTAGTGAAGTTAAAGTCATAAGTTTAAAAAAAAAAAAAGTAAAGTACAGATACTCAAAGTGTACTTAAATACAGTACTCAAGTAAATATACTTCATTATTGTCCACCTCTGCTGGTACTATACTTCATCGCATTTCATACTAATGTATCATCCACCACAAGTGATGGACTTGCAGAAGTCTTTCTTTCTCCCTCCATGATGTGTCGCATTCAACCCATCTACAGTATAGCTTGTATGGTGTGTGTTGGATGATTTAGCACTGCAGGAATCTTATCTCCTGAATGAGCCGTCTAATCATTGGAGCCCCTCCAGTGAGGGGTCTCGCACCTCCATCGTCCCCCACCGGAGACTTCCTTCACCTCCAGTCTGCTTCACAGGACGTCCGATTGGTCGGAAACATCTGGCTACTGCCGTGGAGCTCATGCCCATGTCCACACCCTGTTAGGGAAAAAAATCCGCCATGATTATTGATGACAGCTGAAATTTGGTGGTCAGGAAACAATGCACTTTGGCTGCTTTAATTCTTCCCCCTGACGCTGCAAGCTCACAGGGAATTTTGTCCACCCGTCTCGAGGGGGCTTACTCCGGGTTGGGGAAATTGTTCGAGACAAGATTTTCTGACTGTAATCCAAGTGAGCACTTCATAGATTCATTCCTTCATGCATCAGTTGTTATGTTGGTGATGCTTTCGCAGAGCTGTGAGTTTAGTCATGCCAGTTCAGCTTGTTAGAGAGAGAGAGAGAGAGAGAGGAAAGGGGGCGGAGGGCGCGCTGGTGAGGAAGGGGGCATTCTTTTCCAGAGTGTTTGGCAGCATGTGAGGACTTTTCCAGCCTCATGTGCCTCTGTTTCTACTGAACACAAACACGCACCAACACACGCATCACGCTGTGCATGACCTTTGTAGTGTCACCTGTGGATGGTTTCTTCTTACAAGGATGTTTAAAAACTGTGGTGTGTGTGTAAGTGTGTGTGTTGTGCTTTGCTTCAGTGAGAGTGATGGGTGGGAACAGATGTAGTAACAGTAGCACCCCCACCCTCCAACATGCTCCTGGCTGAGCTGCAAGAATCTAATAACAAGTCTCTCTCTCTCTCGCTTCACACAACTCCAAACCTGCCCCAGTGTTGGGAAATCCTCGACAACTTCTCTCCACCATGCACACCAGGTCCTTACTATCTTGTCTCGTCTCTACAGGTCCCCTAATTGGCCAGTTTGCCTTTTCATCATGTTTTTATCTTCCTTGTTTTCAGCATTTTCTTTCAATCTGGTACATCACTTCTTTGCTTAATTCCCGTCTACCATCATCTGTTGCTGTTCATTTTGCAGGCCATAAAAGTGCCAGACAGTGTGCTGAATGCAGATATATGCCCTCCACCGAGCTGATGGACCACTGAGCTGGTCCTCCCTGGTGATACCCTTACAGAAGTACCCTTCAGTTATAGTCTTCTATCTGGGGGTATACTGTTTTCATACGGTCAAGTTTGTGCCATACCGCGAGTTGGCCTAGTGGTTAGCGTGTCCACCTCTCGATCGGGTGATCGCGAGTTCTACTTACAGTCGGGTCATACCAAAGACCATCATAAAAATGGTACCTACTGCCGTCTGGCAAGGCACACTGCAATACAGATGCGAGTGGGGAGTCAAACTCTCACGATTACCAGAGGACTAGCCCCCTACTGTAACCCTAGCTATGTAATAGGGAGATGCCGAGGGCTATGGAAACGGAGCTCAGCGCCGCCCTATGCACCACATGGTGTGGGAAGGACTTTGATTTGATTTGAAGTTTGTGCCATGTTGAGAAGATCAGCGTTTTATTACACCTTCTGGCTGAATCCAGAAAGAACAGTGTAGTGTTGATTATAAATTGCAATCTGCATAATAATAATAAACATAAGGAAAATGGGACAATTGTGCAGTTTATTTTTGATTATGAAGATACATTGCTGGTTTCCTAGTAATGCCAGTACAGGGCTCGAAATTCATACATTTTTTTTCACCAGCCAGCCGGACTAGTTACCTTCCAAAGTAACTAGCCAAACAGAAAATCAGCTCGCCAAAATTTTTTCATGTATGAATTTTACTTCTGTCAAAAATAACACAAAAGAGAGTAGTTACCATTGTTCATGACTAATGTGCATTTATTTCAAGACCGAGTATTTTGATACTGGTTTTTTTTTTTTGCACACTTTACAAACTGGCATTTGCTATTCCACGTCCTCCTCGCGATATCCAAAAAAATGCCAGATGACTGACCCTTTACTAGTTCTTTTAGGAGCCAATTCGTCCGCTTCCATTTTTAATTTGTCGCTGAAATTGACAGAGCTTACACGGTAGCCTATGCAACGCCAGCGATTGCACGAACTGAGTCAGCGCTGTAAACCGAAACTAGGAAATCTCCCCGCAAGTTCCTTTCAGCACCGAGATGTTGCCTGAGATTGGTTGGCGAGTGCGTGACGTTATTGTTTTTTTTACCCTTAGGCAGCCTCTCACGTTACTGCCTGAGGGACAAGGAGAAAACCACCGGAAAATGTTTTAAACAAACGCAACAAACATGAAACAAACGCAAGTCAGCAGATGACCATAAAATACTCGATAGTTACAATATAATAAGTATATGTCTCTCACACACAATTTTCGGAGATATATCGAGTATATTTGATATATCGCACAGCCCTAGTCTGAATCTTCGCTTCATATATATTTTTTATGTTCAACTAGCCAGCCAGGCTGGCTAGTGACAGGAATTACCCGCCAAATGACAAATTAAGTCACCTCGGGCGACCGGACCACCGCGAATTTCGAGCCCTGCAGTACAAATGGCATTGCGTTAGCGATAACTCAATCAGAAATAGATTTATGCCGGAAATATCTGCACTCACTACTGCACTGGCAGTGTTTCAGTTCAGCGCCAATTATTTAATGCCGTATTTTGTTTAAATACTTACTTATGGCTACCTCACAACCAGTGACGGACTGTTACTATTAGAGCTGGGACTTAAGCTCAGCCAAACCTTAGCCAGACACCAAAAAGCAACAGGGCAAAGGATTTTGTAAGCGATTAGCGGCAGGCTGCCAGGTCGCTCTGTTGTGTGTAGTTGTTGATGTTGATTTTAAAAGTAACTGAGTAAATTACAGAGGGAAATGAATGCTTAAGTCTGAGTGAAAAATACTGTTGCGAGTGTGCAGCGTGGAAGAAGAGTCTGGAGACAGAAATCTTAGTTTCTCGGTCGTTAGCCTGTGCTACTTGCTCTCGATAGCACTGGCTTGACCGCTTTATTAGCATTCGCTAACACTACTGATGAACGCTACACCGGCTGGAAGGTGACTTCACCGCTGCGCTGACGGCACCGACTCATGGTTAAGCTCACGTTGGCCTTCGAGAAGGCTGAGGGCGATACATTTTTGGCCCCTCCCACTATGAATCAAAATCTGATTGGTTAATTCATCTGTTACTTCCTACATAAACATACACTGCCATGGCCTTCTGTCCCAGCAATGAAGTTCTAACCAGTGAGTGGGCAGCTCTAAACTCTTCTCAGCCTAGACACAACAAACAAAAAACATCCATCCATCCAACAAACAAATCTCATTTTTAAAACTCTATTTTAATGTTTTTAGGACAGTAGCCCTTTCATTTCTGAAGCAAATTTGATAGAAAATGAGGCCAAATTAGAAGAGAATAATTCATGAAATTATGAAAGAATGAAAGAAATGAAATATAACATTTGAAATGCTGATATGTTTGGGCCTTATCTGAAGGACTAGAAGGCCCTGATGGTTCCCCTCTGGTACCAATAAACAACAACCCCTTGGTGTAATATTTTGAATGCCATGTTTTGTGCTATTATTAGCTAGCTAGCTCTTGTAGCAGTGCTTTCCAAGGTCTTTATAAACTAGTTCGGTAGCTTCAGCGACGCGCTACCTGATTTATTAATTTTTTTTAAATGGAAAAAAAGCATAAAATAATATTGATGTTAAAAAAACTGAGACAAATGCACTTTTCAGAAATATTGCAGTATTTTTGTGTTTTTAATGGAAATTACAAGCTGATTGGAAGCTTATTTGATGTTAAAGGGGAACTGATGTAATTTTTAAACTTGCTTTAGTTCTTAATTAACGTGTTATTCAATTACGTTTTCGGCTTTATTAACCTTATATCGTGACTCGTATTGGCATATTATATTACACTTATCAGCCTTTTCAGTTTTTAGCCATGCTGAATGTAGTTCGTGTGGTTCATGTCAGGCATCGCTTATCCACGCGATCTTCACGAGACTTGTGCGAGACTTCAAACATGAAGTGTCAGCGCCGCCATTTTGAAAACTGTTTACACAGCAGCCAGATCATTCCAATTTAGATTAATTTTGAGATTTGCCAGCTTCATCAGTGATGATAATTATTCCATACGACTTTGAACCAACGTAGAGTAGAGAAGAGTTGGAAAGACGATAGGATAAGGACTTGTCCGTCGCGCTGGTATTTACGTCATTACTGTCGCACAATTAAAACGTGCCAGATCAGGCGGCTGGTGGGTTTTCAAAATAATAAATACATGCATGTATTTTTGTGATAAATACATATTATACTGAGCGCATTTCCCACATAATCCTCACCAAGGTTTCGGATAGCACTACAAAATGGCGTCCCTACTATTTCATGCCCTATATAGTGAGTAGGGAGCGATTTCGGACACGGAAAACTTCCGGCTTGATTACATCAGCGTTCGAAAGAGGGCGCGCGCGTCTTTTGACAACATTGGCAGATGTTGGTCACCTTTGATTTCCGCTGTACTTTTTACTTCCATCCTACGATGTCTCGCACAGGTCTCAACGAATCTCGTTTACGACCATTGCATTGACATATGGACTGATGTATTACAGAGCATATTTCAAACACTCATAACTTGCTACAGCAGCGACAAAATGGCGATCAAAAATGCATTCCTATATTTAATAAAATGAGAGAAATAGAATTTTGATGATTAAAAAAATTTGCCTTCAGTTCATTAATTTTGCACTGAAATTTAATTGTAGATGTGGGTGTGAGTCGAGCAGCACCCAGTGTGACTCTGATCTACAACCTGTGTGTGTGTGTGTGTGTGTGTGTGTGTGTGTGTGTGTGTGTGTGTGTGTGTGTGTGTGTGAATTTACCAACATTTGTCCTGTTGGTGTTGAGTAGCATCTCCTGATAAGCACATCCATTTCACTGCAGTGTCATGGCATTCTCATCATCTGCACCGACCAACACACACACTCACTCACTCTCTCTCTCTCTCTCTCTCTCTCTCTCTCTCTCTCTCTCCCCATCTCTTTGTCCATCTGTTTCCACTCTCTGGTGAGGAGGAAGTAGCCTGGACCGGAGAAGAGCTTCCTGTGGGGCTGTAAACGGGAAACGGCAATTAGTCGAGGGAGAAGCCTGTTACTTCACCCCTCTCCTCTCTCCCTCTTCTCACTCTCTCTGACTCTTCTTTCTCTTTCTCTCGCCTCTTGTTTTTTCTGCAATGGGATCCATTCCTCAAGTTGTGTCAAAGCTAGCCTGTTGCTGCCCAGCTCATACAGTATGTAACTGTGTGTGTGTGTGTGTGTGTGTGTGTGTGTGTGTGTGTGTGTGTGTGTGTGTGTGTGTGTGTTGCCTCTTAAGAAGCACTCAGTACTTCACATAAAACCCCATCCGCTTTAATGATGCTTATCAGTTTCTACCAGTCACATCTCTCTACCTATGAGGATGAGAAAAAAAACCCTCAAATAATTAAATTCCTTCAACTTTGGGGAAAAACTGCTACTCGTTTAATTCTTTGTTTGCAATCACATAACTTTTTGCCTCCTGGTTCACTTCGGGTTTCCAAGTGACAGGCAACAATCAAAGATGGCGTCCAAGCCAAGTACGCGTCCGTCATCATCTTGTGGAAAACATTTTCCATCTGACCATGTTAACGGACTAGAACCAAAAGCAAACTCGAGATATCAAGAAAAAATATATTTATGCAATGGATTGGACCCCTACAACTTTTTCAAGCAATTTCAGCAACTTTCCAACCATAAGAGTTTCCGGACATTTCCAATTATCTGGTAGTCCAAACATCAAGCATTGTTTTACACAAAGAATCAAATGAAAGCTTTCAAAAGTCTTGACGCTGATAACTTTTTCATTTGTGGTTGGGTTCATGATGCTGGAATAAGACTTGTAAAGGACAATAATCATTTAATTTTTGCGAGGGTCAGTAATGTAAACCGAAGTGTAGTATGTGATTCAAGTCGGAGCTGCTGTTGGCATTTTTGCAACGATAGCTTACAGTTTTGAGCTTCATGAAAAACCACAGGTTAACAGACCACGTCAAAATTGAGGATCTTCTTGAAGCTACTAAAATGACTCCCATAATGAATGTAATCAAGAGCCAAACCTTCAAACTCTTTGGCCATGTAAAACAAGCAGAAAGAAGATTTGCTAAGATCTGTGTCGAAGGCAAACGGAACAGAGGAAGATCGAGAAAGCGTTGGCGAGACAATATATACCGGGGTGGGCAATTATTTTTTCCATGGGGCCACATGAGAAACAGAAAATTTAGTGGAGGGCCGGACCAAAAGGCTGAACTAAATTCTGCATAATATTAATTGTATTTCTTTATATAAAGCAATAAATAACATTGTTTTTACAAGCTGCTAAGACTGGTAAGAGTATGGAAAAATCGAGGTTGCCATACAAAAAATGTCATTTATTCAATCAAATTTCCCAAAACAATGGTTAACAAAATGTGAACGTTTGTACCTTTTTTTTTTTTCAGTCACATTCACCCCAAAACACAATAAAGACATCACAATATTGTCTTTCTACTCCACATATCAAGCAAAATACATCATATTATAATAATGATGCCCACATTTGTAGTCTAATCACCTCATTTGGTGTTTTTCAGTTTTTTATTTGTTCAGTGAGAGAAATCTAGTCTCTGTTGGTCTTTAACGAGTGCATCAGAGTCAGGTTGAATGTCTGAGGTGGAGATGTGAAGCACAGCTGACAGATGATCATCAGTTGATTCGGTGTAGGTATCAGATCTACAGATCGGCTCGGGCTCCGGCGCCTGCTGGTGACGTCACACTATGTGATTGGCTGGACCGTTTGAAGGATGACGTACAAGTTTGTGGTTGGTCTGGACAAATTACGGAAGTAGTTATCGCGGGATTAGGTTTCGTGGGATTTCATGTCATGTTCATGTCGCGCGCATTGCGTTTTTGTTGAACACAACTTCAAAATAAAAGCAATGCACATTCAGTCCATGCATGAGGTAAAATTAGAAAATACGTTTATTTTGTAATTTCTAATTAATCTTACGCGGGCCGGTCAGAATGAACCAAAGGGCCGGATGCGGCCCGCGGGCCGTAAAATGCCCGGGTCTGATATATACCAATGGTCCGGTCTCAATAGTCAACGACCTTAACAAAGCTACACATAACAGGAAACTATGGAAGGAGAGTTCTCATATTAGTGCGCAATCTGCCGCAGGCAGAGATGGTGTTAGATGATGAACTTGCATTTTATTTCATGACATTTCAGACATACCTCACACTAATGAAGTGACATCATTGGACAACCTGAAAAAATACATAAATTTGAGTCAAGGCCGACCTGCAAACTAGTTTCATCGTTTCATCAACGGTTTGTTTTACGATATCCAAAATGTAAGAAAACTCATTTCGCATTCGAAGTTTTGATTTTAGATACACAAAGTATCATGATGTATGTACCTTTAACACAGTGATCGCTGCAAACACTAGCAATTCCTTTTGAACACAGTGAAAACTTTGCGAGCCATTTTTCATGGTGTCTTTTTGAGATTTTTTTGTTCTTTTCACCCTTGTGCACGACTTCTTTTGGTATCCTATAATACCTTTTTGTCTTTTTCTCAATTTGATCGGTTTGAACATCCAAATACAGAGCAACAATCGGGCATATTTGGAAGCAAAACACAAGAAACTACTGCAAAGCGACTAAACAAATACGACGCCTGCCCATCAGCTGGAAATCTGAATACATAATGAAGCGGATCACTATAGGAAGTGACGTCTATTGCAAACAAGAAACATTTATAAGTACAGGCCCCTGGGTTCAGTGGGGACAATATTTTGATTTTGACCTCTTGTGAGATCACTTGTGTGTTTGTGTTAGGATCTGCCACACTTGTCGTGTCATGAGATAGACAGATGCGCACACAAACACGCGCACACTCCCTCCCTCCCTTGTGCTCTGGAGTCAGGTGCTGGAGTCATAAAGCACGTACTGTGCCAGCGCCATGTCCATGTGTGAGCGGTAGGACATTCTGCTCTGTGAGGCATGCATCTCTGGAAATAAGTTTCAGACTCCTGATGCTGTCCTCTGGTTTGATGTTGGGTGTTGAAAGATTAGCCGAGCGAACCCCGAATAGATATTCTAAAGTTAAAATGTCCCCGTATCTGCTTAGTTTACTTTGCTTACTCCGGAACATGGACAGTTGTGGATGGTTTTGCTTATGGTGCAAGTGTCTAAAGATCTCTAAACACATCCATACACAAGCCTTCTCTCATCTTTTCTGTCTAAACATCTCTTATCTTCTCTGTGTTGCATTGCAGTGATGGAGAGTTCAGCAGAAGAGAAGAAGATGAGGGAGGAGGTCAGCTCCGCCATCGGCACCATGGAGGCCGAGCAGACGGAGGAGACAGATCAACACACTGGTAAGACACACACTGGAAACCCTACACCTAGAACTATCATTTTAATGCTTCAAGATATGGAACTGTGCACATCATATAATTGATATCACCACAGTATTTTGTTTTGCTCATCTTAAATCCACCAATGAATTGACAGTGCTATAATATGTCCTTTTTTAATTATTAAAGAATATATCCCAGCTAAAATATTTAAGGTAAAATATTTTTAAGGTAGAAAAGAGAAGCTACTTGTTAATCTGAGCAAAAATGAGGCTCGATGAGGATGTAGGACTACTGATATTCCCCATTACATTATTTATTGTAATAACAATGACACACGATGTATACATATTTGAACTTTCAAAGTTAAATAATATTGGCTAGCATTGAGTGGTATATCAGATATATTCCATTCAGCTAGTATGATACCGAACGAGTTGCAGATGAGTTCAATATCATGCTAGCTGAATGGAATATATCTGATATACCACGAAAAAAGCAATTATTATTATTATTATTATTATTAATTATACATACACACCCTCTTCATATCAGCATACTCAAAGGCCAATGCTAGCTTACCTGCGACTCGGTGCTGTTAGTGCGACAGTCCAGTCACCTAACCAGTGTAGCATTCAGCAGTAGTGTTGGCAAAGGCCAACACTAGCTTACCCATGACTCGGTGCTGTTAGCGTGGCAGTCCAGTGAGTTTCCAGCCAGTGTAGCATTCATCAGTAGTCTTACCGAAGGCCAGCACTAGCTTATCTGCGACTCGGTGCTGTTAGTGCAGCAGTGAAGTCACCTTCCCACTGGTGTAGCATTCATCAATAGTGTTAGTGAAGGCCAACACTAGCTTACCCACGACTCGGTGCTGTTAGCGTGGCAGTCCAGTCACCTTCCAGCCAGTGTAGCATTCATCAGTAGTCTTACCGAAGGCCAACACTAGCTTATCTGCGACTTGGTGCTGTTAGTGCAGCAGTGAAGTCACCTTCCCACCGGTGTAGCATTCATCAATAGTGTTAGTGAAGGCCAGCACTAGCTTACCCGCGACTCGGTGCTGTTAGCGTGGCAGTCCAGTCACCTTCCAGCCAGTGTAGCATTCAGCAGTAGTGTTAGCGAAGGCCAGCGCTAGCTTACCTGTGACTCAGTGCTATTAGCGCAGCAGTCCAGTCACCTTCCAGCCAGTGTAGCATTCATCAGTAGTGTTAGTGAAGGCCAACGCTAGCTTGTCTGTGACTTGGTACTGTTAGCATGGCAGTGAAGTCACCTTCCCACCAGTGTAGCATTCAGCAGTAGTGTTAGCGAAGGCCAATGCTAGTGCAGTCAAGGCAGCGCTATTGAGAGTTAGCAGCATAGGCTAACGACTGAGAAACTAAGATTTCTGTCTCCAGACTCTTCTTCCACGCACGGTCACCACAGTATTTTTCACTCATACTTAAGTATTTATTTCCCTACATAATCTACTTAGTTACTTTTAAAATCAACATCGACAGCTACATGCAACAGAGTGACCTGGCAGCCAACATTCTCTCAAAATCTTCCGTTTTTAACTAAGCAAACTTGGCGGCCATGTTTGTTTACAAATTGTCACAGTCCCTGACTCGCACAGAAGTTTTACATCTCCGATGTGTCTATTTTCCAGTTTTTCGATGTCCGTTGGTATGTTTTTCTCTTGTAAATATGCGTGAAAATTTTATAATGACGTTTTGGTAGCCTTTCGGGTGTTCAACACGTCTTTAGTTTCAGTTTTCCGTTTACTTATTTAGTGCTTAATTATAGCATAGCTGATACAAGCAGTAGCACTGGATTAGCCTTGTTTTCTTTCATTCCCGGCAGACAAAGAAATGGTTCTGCGCATGCACAGCAGAAAAGTTTTGTCATTGGATATTCACATCAGCTCCGACATGTGACGTCATGTCTTGACAACCATGCAATATCGTAAACCATATTCAACACTCATTCTCCATTAGGTAGAGTGACGTAATACACCTAGGATAAGCAATATGCTAACAATATTGCCTGCTGTCGAACCAAATGAATGAAACCTGCTAGAAGAGAATAGAATACATGATTTTATTCCATTGAAAAAGCGTCCTGTATGTATAATAATAAGCCATGTTATTCATTTATGAGAAACAGCCTGTTTGTGGAACTCCACATCAGCAAACCATCTGCGATTCTTCCTCAGAGTGTCCCAGAAAGTCGGCGGTGAGTCTAGGGTATGCACAGATCCGAGTGGAGGCAGGGAAAGAGGGAACGGATGGAGCAGACCTGTCGTCCATCACTTCGATGATGAGCACTGTGATGAAAGCAGCCCAGCTGAACGGAGGGGTGGAGGTTTCCACCAAACCCCCCAACAAGACTTCTAGTAAGAGCCCCAGTGCCAGCCGGTACAGCAGGAAGAGTCAGGTATATATAGAGCCTCGGGCACTCACATACACTAACCAGCTTGGCTCAGCCATGTTGCTCGTGCTCAGAAACTTCCATATAAACTGTCAGAGGGGGAAAAAAGTTCTGTCTAGCACAATAGATTTGTCCTGTGGCTTCTACGAAGCATTTCCTTTCACAAAAGGTTCCAAGTCAAATGCTACAACAATGAACTATTTAAAATAACCCTTAAGTGACTTTACACTCACATGCAAAGCTTTTTAATTCACTTTCATAGATGTTCTTGTTTGTTCCTTTAAAGCCTATGAAGCCTATCAGCATGCTTCTACTGATTACATTTACACCACTTAAAGGGGAACTGAAGGCAAATTTTTTATTATCAAAATTCTATTTCTCTCATTTTGTTAAATATCGGAATGCATTTTTGATCGCTATTTTGTCGCTGCTATAGCAAGTTATGAGTGTTTGAAATATGCTCTGTAATATATCAGTCCGTATGTCAAAGCAATGGCCGTAAACGAGATCCGTTGAGACCTGTGCGAGACATCGTAGGACGGAAGTAAAACGTACAGCGGAAATCAAAGTCACCAACATCTGCCAACGTTGTCAAAAGACGCGCGCTCTCTTTTGAATGCTGACGTAATCAAGCCGGGAGTTTTGTTTGTTTTGATAGCAATCAGGAAAGTTTGAAAAAAGTAGGCAGTAATCGTCATTTAAACTCGTTTTTGTGCAATATTTCGTTTGGAAAACAGTTTTCAAAACGGCGGCACTGACACCTGGCTGATACTTCATGTTTCAAAGTCTCGCACAAGTCTCGTGAAGATCGCGCGGATAAACGACGCCTGCCGTGGACCAAACGAACTAAATTCAACACGGCTAAAAACCGAATAGGCCGATTAAGTATAATATTTAATTGCAATTAGTTGCCAATACGAGTCACGATATAAGGTTACTAAAACCGAAAACGTAATTGAATAACACATTAATTAAGAAATAAAGCAAGTTTAAAAATGATTTCAGTTCTCCTGTAATTCAGCCCTACATTGGGCTTTTGTAAACTCTGAGATAAGTCAACTCAGCCAAACATCAAAATCTGATGGAGGTGATGTAACCATGGAGAAGGAACTATTTTAGGCCACACATATCTTTACATGTAAACATACAGGAAGGCACCAGGTGGTCAGAACAGGACCAGTTTTAAAAAGTGATACAACTGATGTTTCTTTGTTGGAGCTGGCATAATTTTTAGCACTTTTTTTTATTTTTTTTGTCACATGACCTGTCCGGTTGCGGTGTCGAGGGCAAATGGAAAAACCAAAACGGTGTTGAAAATGGGGAAATTTCTTGTAGGTGAATAAATATCTCTCATCTCATTATCTGTAGCCGCTTTATCCTGTTCTACAGGGTCGCAGGTAAGCTGGAGCCTATCCCAGCTGACTACGGGCGAAAGGCGGGGTACACCCTGGACAAGTCGCCAGGTCATCACAGGGCTGACACATAGACACAGACAACCATTCACACTCACATTCACACCTACGGTCAATTTAAAGTCACCAGTTAACCTAACCTGCATGTCTTTGGACTGTGGGGGAAACCGGAGCACCCGGAGGAAACCCACGCGGACACGGGGAGAACATGCAAACTCCGCACAGAAAGGCCCTCGCTGGCCACGGGGCTCGAACCCGGACCTTCTTGCTGTGAGGCAACAGCGCTAACCACTACACCACCGTGCCACCCCGTGAATAAATATAAGAATCTTAATATGCTGAAACTAACACATTTAGAGAGCAGTATTTAAATATGGCTCACTTTAAGGCAGTGTGTAATGCTATATAACTCTGTGTAACCCCCTAAGGGAGTAAAGCTAAAGGCAGCAACCTCAAATCCAGGGTAAGACTTAAAGGTTGAGAAATAAAACTAAGATTTATGAGTATTTGGGTGGCATGCTGGTGCAGTGATTTGCATGGTCACCTTCCAGCATGAAGGTTCTGGGTTCAAACCTGCCAGTCGAATGGGGCTATTCCATGTGGAGTTTGCGTATTCGCCCCATACCTGTGTGATTTAACCCCCGGGGTGTTCAGGTTTCCTCCCACAGTCCAAAGACATGCAGATTCAGGCCCTGTCCACACGGCAACGGATTCAGGTGAATCTGATAAAATTGTTTATCGTTTCGGCCTGGCGTCCACACGGCACCGGCGTTTTGGGTGCCCCAAAACGAAATCTTTTGAGAACGGGTTCCAGAGTGAAAAAATCTGGCAACGGCGCCGTTGCGAAGTCATCTGGATGAGTAGAACGGATTTGTTTACGATGACGTCACAACCACATGACAATCCCACCAGCAAAAATAGGGAAAAAAAAAGGAGTGATCTCGCCTCTTCAGATGTTGGTTTAAGTCCGACAATACATTCCTCAAAAAGGGCATAGAAGAACAAAGTAATCCATCAACGTGTAGCATTCAATTTATTCCGGACCATTCAAGAATTCTGGAGGATCTCAGAATGTTGGCGTACCGGCTTCCATCTACCCCCGTTCATTCCTCTTTCCGCATCTTTCGTTTTACACTACTGATTAATAATCAAAACTTTGTGGCTAATGCTACAGAAGAAGGGGTTTATGCGCATGCGTCTACTTCTTCTATTGTTCTGGTTTCTCCGATGGGACCGTCTTACAGCGCACGTAGAGGTGTGGCATGTGTATTGCATCGTTTTCAGCAAGCATTGTGTTGCCATATGAACCTGATATTTTACTGATCCGTTGCCCATGTGGACGCGATATTTAAAAAAAAAAAATCTCATTGCCGTTGTCGTGTGGATGTAGCCTCAGTCAACTGTCTACTCTAAATTGCCCATAGGTGTGACTAGAGGAGGGTGTGTGTGAATGAAGTTAGTCATGGCCTAATGGTTAGAGAAGCAGCTTAGGGACCAAAAGGTTGCCAGTTTGATTCCCTGGATCAGCTGGAATGGCTGAAGTGCCCTTGAGCAAGGCACTTAAAGGGGAACTGGAGTCATTTTTAAGCTTGCTTTATTTCTTAATTAACATGTTATTCAATTACGTTTTGGGTTTAGTAACCTTATATCGTGACTCATATTGGCAACTAATTACAATTAAATATTATACTTATTGGCCTGTTCGGTTTTTAGCCATGTTGAATTTAGTTCATTTGGTCCACAGCAGGCGTCGCTTATCCACGCGATCTTCACGAGATTTGTGCGAGACTTCGAAACATGAAGTGTCAGCCAGATCAGTGCTGCCATTTTGAAAACTGTTTTCCAAACGAAATATTGCACAAAAACGAGTTTAAATAACGATTACTGCCTGCTTTTTTCAAATTTTCCTGATTGCTACCAGAACAAACAAAACTTCCGGCTGGATTACATCAGCATTCAAAAGAGGGCGCGCGCGTCTTTTGACTACCCCTGTGTCCGAAATCTCTCCCTACTCACTATATAGTTGTTAGGACTAGGACTGTTTTGGCCTCTAGAGGCCGCTGTTATTTCCTTTTCATGTCGTGTTTATTTTGGCCTCTAGAGGCCGCCACTGTTCCTGTGTCTTGTGTTTGTGTTAATTGCCTAATTATCTTCACCTGTGTCCTTAATTAGTTTGTCTATTTATACCCCTGAGTTCAGTCCTCTTGTCACGGAGTCTTTGTGCTGTTATGTTTATCTCCAGTTTCCTTTGTACTATGTTTTTTGATCTTCTTAGCTTTTGAATTTTTGCACTTTGCTTTTCTTTTGGATTATACTCTTTGGTTTTTTTTTTGTCTTTTGTTTTACCCTGTATATAGTGTATATAGTTTAAATAAACCTTTTGATTCTTTTTCTACTTCCGCCTCACGCCTCTGCATTTGAGTCATCCCCCTGGTGGCCTAGTGGGGGTTTGCTGGATTATCACACCAACGAACCAGGTTCGAATCCCAGCAAAACCCTAACAGAAAGACTCCGTCATGACCGACTCAGCAGAGGCTGCTTCAACTGTCTACCCGGCCAACCTTCAGGGAATTATGGCAGCTTTGACACGCTTCGGAGCGACCATGGACGCTCATGGACGTACGCTCACCAGCCAACGTGAGGCCCTCGCTCGCCACGAGGAACTGCTTCAGCAAATTGGGAAAACCCTGGCACAGCTGACATCTCTGCCTGCATCTCCTGCTCCTGATCCAGTTCCTGCTCCTGATCCAGTTCCTGCTCCTGATCCAGCTCCCACTCCTGCTCCAGTGCCTCCTGCAATGCTGCCTTCTTCACCTCGCGAACCCAGCCTTCCTGCACCACAGAGGTATGACGGCAAGCACAGTGAGTGCCGAGAGTTCCTTACCCAGTGTCAACTCACCTTTGAGCTTCAGCCTACCACCTACACTACGGATCGCCGCAAGATTGCCTTTGTGATCACCTTATTAGCTGGTAAGGCGCGAGCCTGGGCTACTGCTATCTGGCAAAGACAGGGACCTGAGTGCTTTGATTTCCAGCTGTTTTCTGAAGAGATGCTTCGGGTCTTCGATCAGGCAGACATCAGTACCGACGCAGCCCGAAAGCTCATGTCCATCCGGCAAGGAGGAAGCGTCGCAGATTACGCCATCTCGTTCCGAACACTCGCAGCAGTAAGTGGATGGAACGAGACTGCCCTGGTGTCAGCCTTCCACCATGGTCTGTCTGACCCCATCAAGGACGGTCTGGCCTCTATTGGATGCCCAAGTGACCTCGAAACCCTCATCTCACATGCTATTCGTCTGGACAACAGGATGAGAGAACGCCACCAAGCCTTGAGCCCCCCCAGCCTCCCTACCTCTACCTGGAGACCGTCTACCTCCTTCAGTGACTGTCCAGAACCCATGCAAGTGGGTCGTACTCGCCTCTCCGCATCTGAGAGGGAGCGCAGAAGGAGGGACAAGTGCTGCATCTACTGTGGCAAGCCTGGTCACTTCCGAGCATCATGTCCCGAACTCTTGGGAAAAGGACCGCCCCGTCCAGCCGAGGGAGGGTTGTGACGGGGCCTACCCTCTCTCCCGGACTCCCTGGCCAAGGAATCTACATCCCGGTCTCCATCTCCTGGGGTGAGTCTGTCCACTCTTGTCAAGCTTTGATAGACTCAGGGGCGGCTGGGAACTTTATGGATATTCACTTCGCCCAAAGCATCAATATTCCGACTGCACCTCTTGAAGTCCCACTGTCTGTGTCTGCCCTCGATGGCCAAGCGTTAGGTGATGGAAGAGTCACCCAAGTTACTTCTCCAGTCTTCCTCCAGTCTCAAGGTCACAAGGAAGAAATATCCCTGCACCTGATTCCTTCACCTGAGTTCCCAGTTATTCTAGGCCTTCCTTGGCTTACTCGCCACAACCCTCGCATAGACTGGGTAACAAGCCAGGTTGTGGAATGGGGCCCTGCATGCCATGCCTCTTGTCTGCTCTCTAGCTCTCCTGTGTCTCCTGCCGAGCCCCCTGATCTCACCGAGTTATCTCAAGTTCCCACAGAGTACTGGGATCTCAAGGAGGTATTCAGCAAGAGCAGGGCCGCCGTTCTTCCTCCGCACCGGGCCTACGACTGTGCCATCGACTTGCTCCCTGGGACTACCCCTCCTCGTGGCAGACTGTTTTCACTCTCTCAGCCAGAACGCAAGGCCATGGAGGAATACCTCAAAGACGCCCTGGTCTCTGGGTTTATTCGACCCTCCACTTCACCTGCTGGAGCCGGCTTCTTCTTTGTCGGCAAGAAGGATGGGGGGCTCCGACCATGTATTGATTACAGGGGCCTGAATAAGATCACTGTGCGCAACCGATATCCCCTTCCGCTGATGTCCACAGCTTTCGACCTGCTCCAAGGCGCCACCGTCTTCACCAAGTTGGACCTACGGAACGCATACCACCTCATCCGTATCCGACAGGGAGACGAGTGGAAGACTGCCTTTAACACCCCGTCTGGGCACTACGAATACCAGGTGATGCCCTTCGGACTCACCAACGCACCAGCTGTTTTTCAGGCCCTAATCAACGACGTCTTAAGGGACATGATTAACCTATACGTTTTTGTCTACCTCGACGACATCCTTATCTTTTCCAAGACCGTGCAGGAGCACCGCCACCATGTCCGCCAGGTTCTCCAGAGGCTGCTACAGAACAATCTGTTCGCCAAGGCCCAGAAATGCGAATTTCATGTTCCCGAGGTCTCCTTTCTGGGATTTATTGTACGGACAGGCCAACTCCAAATGGACCCTGCCAAGACCCTGGCCGTCCGGGATTGGCCTACTCCCAAGTCCGTTAAGGAGGTTCAGCGGTTCTTAGGATTCGCTAACTTCTACCGCAAGTTCATCAGGAACTTCAGTTCTGTGGCAGCACCCATGTCAGACCTCACCAAAGAGACAGGTGGATCTTATGGCTGGTCTCCTCAGGCAGAAAAGGCGTTCAAAGACCTCAAGGACCGCTTCTGCACGGCACCCATTCTGGTTCTCCCGGACACCTCCCAACCATTCATCGTGGAGGTGGACGCCTCGGACAGTGGTGTCGGCGCGGTGCTCTCTCAACGTTCGGAAGGAAAACTGCACCCCTGCGCTTACTTCTCCCACCGCCTGAGTCCTGCTGAGTCCCGGTACGATGTGGGGGATCGAGAACTGCTAGCGGTCAAACTGGCCCTTGAGGAGTGGAGGCACTGGCTGGAGGGAGCACAACATCCATTCCTGGTTTGGACTGACCACAAGAACCTGGAGTACCTCCAGCAAGCCAAGAGACTGAACCCTCGACAGGCTAGGTGGGCCCTGTTTTTCAGTCGGTTTGACTTCACCCTCTCATACCGCCCCGGCTCCAAGAACACCAAACCTGACGCACTGTCCAGACTGTTCTCTGCCACTAACAGGGAGAATGAAGTCGGGCCTATTATCCCTGTGTCCCGGATTGTGGCCCCTGTCCGCTGGGGTATTGAGGAGGCTGTCCGACGAGCCCAACGCCAGGACCCCGGTCCTGGGATGGGGCCACCAGGCCTCTTGTACGTCCCACATCAAGCCCGGGCCAAGGTTCTCCAGTGGGGTCACTCTTCCCCTCTCACCGCCCACCCGGGAGCTCGGAGGACCCTGGACTTCCTGAAAAGACGCTTCTGGTGGCCTAACATGGAGAAGGAAGTAAGGTCATTTGTCCTGTCCTGTGAGGTTTGCACCAGAACCAAGAACCCACGACAGCGTCCCCAGGGTCTCCTGCATCCTCTGACCATTCCCCGGCGTCCCTGGTCCCACGTGGCAGTCGACTTTATCACGGGTCTCCCTGAGTCACAAGGTAACACGGTCATTTTGGTCTTAGTTGACAGATTCTCCAAGGCCTGCCGCTTCATACCACTGTGCAAACTCCCCTCTGCTCTTGAAACTGCGAAACTTTTGTTTAATCATGTCTTCCGAGTCTTTGGTCTTCCACAGGACATCGTCTCAGACCGAGGGCCCCAGTTCTCCTCCCGAGTGTGGCACGGGTTCTGCAAGGTCATCGGAGCCACTGCCAGCCTCTCCTCTGGGTTTCACCCACAGTCCAATGGTCAGACGGAGAGGCTCAACCAGGACCTGGAAACCACCCTGCGAGGCCTGGCTATGGATAACCCGACATCGTGGAGCACCTGGCTGCCATGGGCGGAGTACGCCCACAACACCCTGCAGTCATCGGCCACCAAGCTGTCGCCATTCCAGTGCCAATTCGGGTTCCAGCCACCTCTGTTCCCGGACCAGGAGGAGGACGCGGGGGTGCCCTCGGTCAACCAATATGTGAGACGGTGTCGCAAGACCTGGAGCAAGGTCAGGAAGACCCTCATACAGACCTCCAGAACCAACCAGACTCAGGCCAACCGCCATAGAAGACCTGCACACGCTTTCCGCCCTGGGCAGCGTGTTTGGCTGTCCACTAAGGACCTTCCACTGCGGGTGGAGAACCGCAAGCTTGCTCCTCGCTACATTGGCCCCTTCAAGGTGGTGCGCAGGGTGAACCCTGTCTCCTACCAGCTCCAGTTGCCCCGGACTCTGAGGATCAACCCCACTTTCCATGTTTCCCTGTTACGGCCCGTACTGACGTCTACGTATGCCCCTGCCCCTAGGAACCCCCCACCCCCCCCGCATCTTCCAGGGGCAGACTGTGTTCACTGTGAATCGCCTGCTTGACTCCCGCCGGGTCCGCGGCGGGTTGCAATATCTGGTGGACTGGGAGGGCTATGGTCCTGAGGAGCGCTGCTGGGTTCCTGCTCGGGATGTCCTTGATAAAGAACTATGTCGGGACTTCCATTCGGCCCATCCGGATCGCCCTGGGAACGTCAGGAGACGCTCCTAGAGGGGGGGGTCCTGTTAGGACTAGGACTGTTTTGGCCTCTAGAGGCCGCTGTTATTTCCTTTTCATGTCGTGTTCATTTTGGCCTCTAGAGGCCGCCACTGTTCCTGTGTCTTGTGTTTGTGTTAATTGCCTAATTATCTTCACCTGTGTCCTTAATTAGTTTGTCTATTTATACCCCTGAGTTCAGTCCTCTTGTCACGGAGTCTTTGTGCTGTTATGTTTATCTCCAGTTTCCTTTGTACTATGTTTTTTGATCTTCTTAGCTTTTGAATTTTTGCACTTTGCTTTTCTTTTGGATTATACTCTTTGGTTTTTTTTTTGTCTTTTGTTTTACCCTGTATATAGTGTATATAGTTTAAATAAACCTTTTGATTCTTTTTCTACTTCCGCCTCACGCCTCTGCATTTGAGTCATCCCCCTGGTGGCCTAGTGGGGGTTTGCTGGATTATCACACCAACGAACCAGGTTCGAATCCCAGCAAAACCCTAACAATAGTGAGGGCACCATATTGTAGTGCTGTCCGAAACCTTAGTGAGGATTATTTACACCCTATATAGTGCACTCAAAGTATCCCACAATGAATCACGAAAAGCAGTGTACAACCGATGGTCACTAACCAAAGCAATGTATCCCATCATGCATTGCGGTCACGCCAAAAGAAATCAAATTAAAAGTCTCATATTTGATTTAATAAAAGGCAGCCGGCAAGAAGAAAGTATTCAGCCTTGATTTTAAAACAAAACAAAACTGAAAGATGCAGGTGCTTTGTATTGATTAATGTGGGAAATGCGCTCAGTATAATATGGATTTATCACAAAATACATGCGTGTATTTATTATTTTGAAAACCAACCAGCCGACTGATCTGGCACGTTTTAATTGTGCGACAGTAATGACGTAAATACCAGCGCGACGGACTAGTGTCCGAAAGCGTTTTTTCATTTTACCAATGAGCTCACGATATAGTCCTCTATATAGTCATTCCCTATATAGGAAGTAGTGAACGAGTGAGTGATTTCAGACACGGAAGGTTGGCAGATGTTGGTCACTTTGATTTCCGCTGTACGTTTTACTTCCGTCCTACGATGTCTCGCACAGGTCTCAACGAATCTCGTTGACGGCCATTGCTTTGACATATGGACTGATGTATTACAGAGCATATTTCAAACACTCATAACTTGCTATAGCAGTGACAAAATAGCTATCAAAAATGCATTCCGATATTTAACAAAATGAAAGAAATAGAATTTTGATAATAAAAAATTTGCCTTCAGTTCCCCTTTAACCCCCAACTGCTCCCCAGGCTGCTCTGGGTGTGTTGTAGGGTTGGGCGGTATCCAAATTTTGATACCTTTAAACTGTCTGTGTTTTCCCGGGGTATACGGTATTACCAAGAAAAAAATATTTTGTTTCGGCCTACTGTGTAACGTGCGCCTATACCGGCGGACCTTGTCCAGACCTGCGCCTATGCCTCAAATGTACTATTTAAAAGCAGCATAGCGAATTGTGTGCATTGTGGTATGGATTAAGCAGCAAAGCGAATTTTGTGCATTGATGAATGGATTAAGAGATATTTCAAAGCATCACGCAACTCTTCCTTCATCTTGAAAATAGCATTCAGCTGTCGTTTACACATGTCTGCGTTGAAACGCCATTTGCAGCACTATTTCACCTACTCCATCAAAAAAAAGTGCACGATGAGCAGGATCATACCCTTTCAAGCATGGGAAATAAAAAAAAAGAAAAGAAAAAGAATCAACCAACACCCAAGTCCGTTTAGACTGCGCGATAAACCATATTCTTCAGCGCAAATGAGGCGAACCTAATTCAAATGCATGATAGCTGCACAAGGCAAAATCATATGGGCCCACATCATGCCATGGCGGGGAAATTAATAATCAAATGGCCTTACCTTGCTTAAAACGTTGTCTTGATCACATAACTCCTTACAATTATTCCACTTAAATCCATACGGTTTAACACACCCAACAAAGATAGCAAGCGCATTGCTAATTCCCACCAGAAACCTAACACTTTACGCTACGATGTTTTCTTCCGTTTCTTCAGTAGATGACATTTCAAACGTTTATTACCCACATCCCAAATGTCATACGTTATATTATTTTACCTTGTTGTTACTCATGTAACCTACTCAAAACACTCAGATTGGAGGTGTTCCCCTCTCGCGCCGTGATCGTCTTCTTACATACTTTACACACAGCTTCATCTGTGTTTGCTGGCTCTCCCTTTTCGTTTGGTTTGAAACCAAAATACTGCTACACTGCCGATGTTGTATTTTTTTTGCCACTAACTCGTTATCTTGACTTGCCATCTTTCAACCGCGGTCTCAGTCTCTTGCAAAGCTTTCTGTCAGACTCCAAATATCACGCAGGGTTGCCATGGTAACGACATAAACAACCCTGCACGCAATGAGAACTTCTTTAGGAAATTGATAGAATTAGTGAAAATACGATCACACAGTTATTCGGGATGATCTTCAATTTATTATTTTATATTATGACCTCATGTACTCCATATTTATTTAGATATTATATATTTTTTTTAAATGATGGTAATGAGACCGATACCGTTGGTACTTTTGGATACCTCGGGATACCTTCTTACCGTAATACCGCCCAACCCTAGTGTGTTGTACGTTGCTCTGGATAAGAGCGTTTGCTAAATGCCTGTAATGTAATGTCATGTGAGTGTGAATGGCTGTCTGTCTCTCTGTGTTAGAACTTTGATAGACTGGTGACTTGTCCAGGTTGTGCCCCGCCTCCTATCCGAAGTCAGCTGGGATTGGCTCCAGCTCCACCACTAGGGCTGGGTATCACAGTCAATTTCCTAGATCGATTCGATTTCGATTCTTAGGGTTTTAAATTGATTAATCACGATTCGATTCGATTCAATCTGAATCAATTCAGTCTGCTCTTAAATAATGAAAATATCTCCATACAATACGTTGCAAAATACACATCTTTATTTTGTAAATTTGACAGTTCACATGTAACTGAGCTCTGCTTGGCATATCTTGCAAACTACCTTGGTTTTATCAAGCTCTTTGTCCTTTGTCGTTTTAAATTTGAAGTGATTCCACACGTCAGATTTCATTTGAGACGGCTTGCCGAGCGGTGTTTTCCCTGCCTCAGCCATGGCTCTGGCCTCAGCCATTTTGTGTGCGTGCTTGAACGTCACGACGTACGACTGCGCAGCTGCGTCATCACGCACGAGACGGCTGAGGGAGGAAAATCACACAACACACGAGATTGTGTTGTGGGAAAAAAAAAACCAAACTCGATCTCATCCCCTGTGAATCGATAGTGTGAAATTTAAATGAAATCGATCCAAAATCGATTAAATCGATTTTTTTTACCCAGCCCTATCCACCACAACCCTGAATGGATAAGCAGTATAGAAAATGAATGATAAAATTATTATTATTATTATTATTATTATTATTAAGGAGAAAAGCTTGCAAGCTAGCCAGTATAATTGGATAAAATCCAGAATGGTAATACCATTTCTATGGGTTCACTGAACTGCTTATTTCTTCTCAGTTCAGTACAAAATGTGTTCTAGACAGAACATGTTCTATATAAAAATGTGTGCTTGTGTATGCACATGCATTTGTTACCCAGACTATAAAGTCATTAACCAGATATACGTAGTAGGAGGTGGATAATGACGGTGTTCTATGCTGGTGTCTGGTATTTCAAACGTGCAAGTGAGCTCAACAGATATATGAGATGTCCATCAGAGTAGCAGCTTGGCAAGAGTCTCGCAGCTGATACGCAGCATACGGGCACAGATAAACCATAGGCGTCAGCTGGAATGATACAGCATTGCTTTTGTATTGTTCACTTGACCAGTAGCAGGTGTGTGTGTGTGTGTGTGTGTGTGTGTGTGTGTGTGTGTGTGTGTGTGTTTTTCTGCATTGAGAGTGGGGAGGATGACGCAGGTGAGTGTGTGCGTGTTCATGCAGACAGTGTGTCCTCGTGAGTTGAAGCAGAAGGACACATGGTCCTCAGCCCCTCAATCCTCCTTTTGTACCCGAAGCTCATCATCACATGGTGCCGATTAAAGCGTGCACTTCAGGCCTGGAAGTGCCCTCATGTGGGGATAACAGGTGTTAATTCTGACCCCTTGGTCCCCACTAGTCCTTTAAACTCATCTCAGTGAAATGGATCAGAGGTGGACAAAGTACCCAACTTCATTACTTAAGTCAGAGTACAGATCCCACTGGTCAAATGTGACTCTGATACAAGTGAAAGTTGTACGGTCAAATTTTTACTAAGTTAAAGTACTGAAGTACTTGCTTTTAAAAATACTCAAGTATTAGAAGTACATTTTCTTCACCGCGTTGTTATATTATTGACACAATGCTTATTAAACCTAATGCCTCTGAAGCAACCGACTAGATTTACTGACTAGCTTGTAGAACCTGTAGAATAAACGCCTTTAAACACAGATTTCTACTTTCTGTTTATTTGGCAAGATTACGTTAAAACGTATTTCTGAAAGGACTTCAGATAAGTTAACGTTATGTTCGCGTAACTCCATTTTTACATGCGAACTAACAGCGTCCAAGTTAACTAGCTACGTGTAAACGTTAGCCGTGGACAAGGCTACTGCAGCTTGGCGAGCAAATCCATAGAAAGTCATTTGACTAACCAGACTGCATAGCTATTGCAACATTATCGCTAGCTCTAAAAGCACAGACAACTTCATTACAAGCTTTCTCTTGGAATAAAACGTTTATTTAGATCAATATGCTTCCGCAAGTTGGGCGGCGAGCTTTTGTAGGCCATGATGTGGGTCATTTTAGGCGAACAAAACAAACAATTAAAACGAAATGACTCTTTAATCTGTACAGAAAACTGAAACATGGGTTCTAGGTATAGCCATGGGCGTATGTGCATTCCCCAGAAGAACCGCCTCCTTCCATTCTGCCATCAACTGATCTAGTTCAGATATTTTTGCTGAGAAATCACTGAACTTGATTTTATACAGTCTATAGATGTGACGTGACCCTAGTAATTACTAATCGGCTGTCTCAGTGTCACCTGCGAAAAAAAGATCACGTTTTAGAAAAGAAAAGAAAAAACATCCATTTTCAAAGCTGCTTCATAGTAATGAGTAACGAGGACCTTGATAGAAATGTAGTGGAGTAAAAAGTACCAATATTTGTCTTTCAAATGTAGTGAAGTTTAATACTTGAGTAAAGTACAGATACTCAAAAAGTGTCCTTAAATACAGTACTCAAGTAAATGTACTTCGTTACTGTCCACCTCTGAAATAGATGAATGGATAAACACAGGTTTGAACATGCATTTTCAAACTATTAGATAGTAGGAATGGTATAATCATTAAAATTAGCATTTTAGTTACTTATGAGTTTTATACTTTGACTGAAAGTAATAGCATTTGTATCATGTAAATCATGGAAGATGAAACTGCCTTCAACTGAAGTTTTGACTTAAGTAAAGAATATTATAAGGAGGCAGTGGCAGTTCTATCATAAAGGTTTCGTATGCATTTGCATTTTTATTTATTCTTCTTGCCACTAGATTTTACATTCCTCGTTATCTGAGATCTTTAAAGGGCATATTCTGGACCAATTTTGTGTTGTTTTTTTTTTGTTTGTTTTTTTTATATGAAAGTATGTCCCTTTTACACACTCATCCAGAAGGGTAATTTTGCACAAGGCCATCTGTCTACAGCAGAAAAAAATAAAATGACAAAACGCTTCTGGAAAAATCCCAAGGGAGTCTGGAGCCAGACTCGTGACGTCACCTGCGGAAGTGCCAGCAGGCTGCGCGAGCTTTGCACGGTTTCAGTGCACAGCCTGTGTAGACCAAGCGCTCCCGTTTCTCTCTCATTGTCCGGTCTTTTGGGAAACGATGAGTACTAATCCTATCAAGATTGGTGTTGCTACACCCTTCTACGATACATCTGTTAACCATTTTAATAATTACGTTATCATGTTGAAGAAATTTGCAGAAAACCACCAGGTCGTTTTCTCAGAAACAAACCAGCGCTTACGTAGGATTCAGAAGGAGGCGTCCCGCAGATAACGTCACGAAAATCAATGTTTCCCAGGAAATTCAAATGCCAAGTTTTTTCAGAGGCGGACCAATTCGCCTCAAATGGCTCGATTTCAACTGAATTTTTCTGGTATTGTGCAAGGTAAAAAAAAATGCAGAGAATGTAGAATGTTACAGATATTTGATCAAAGTTTAATATAAAATAGGAGAATTACATTGATCTTGCTCCTAAACAGGGACGGATCCAACCCAAGAATCTGACAGATACACATTTGCAGAAATATTTTCACTAATTTTACCAGATCGCTATGGATTTTCACAGGAGCATAGAGTATACCGAACCCTTTCCGAAGAGGGCAGCCATAGCCCGCTATGATCGCGGCTCGGCCTGCTGACACCCCCCCCCCCCCCCCCCCCCCCCCCGGCACTAGTGCGACTCGCTGAAAGCTTTAATATGAGCCCTGGCTCCAGCCGCGCGCACACAGGGATTTAAAAATTCATAACTCAGCCACTGAAAGTCCTAGCTCCCCGAGACCTTTCGAAACAGCTGAGGCACGGTCTGCTACAACCGTGGCTCAGCCCGTTATTCGTGGCAAATTTCAAATTTCGACCTCTTTCTGGAGCATTTTATTGGTTTGACCTAGATCCATTGTCTCAGGTCACACTATACAAAGCATCATGAGAATACAGGTAATTAGGTCAGGTGAGCATTACCACTTACCACAGGTGGTCGGATCCTGAACCATTGGTCTGTTGGTTGAGCCTGGCCCATGTAGTCGGCTAGCGGTAAAGTAAACAAACGCTCCGTGACCGATGCCAAGTGGTGCACATATATTCCTGACCGATGCATCTGCATCTGTTGCATTGGTCTGGATCCATCCCTGTTAAAGAAGATTTGAATTCTGACTTTTTTTTTTTCCCATTTGTCTACACATAAATATAAGTTGAAAAGTATTTAAAGAGTAAAACTTGTCCTGAAAGCCTTCTTAAAGCAGATACACAGAACCTTTATTTTTAAATACATTTCTAAGTTGATAGTATCTCCATCCTTGAATCTTGCATGCTGCATAAATGGGAATAAAAAAGTATATATTTTTGAGAGTTAAAATCGACCGCAAAGTTGGCATTCGAGCTGCCCCGCTGAGCCAGCCAGCCCTGAGTGCGTGACGTCACAGTAGGAACCGGTTTTAAGGCCGAGGCCTTTTACAGCTATAGACCAAAGTCATATAAATAAAAATTGATGGTGAAAGTAATAAATACCGTCACCGACTTGCTCAACTAAGACTGATTTGACTTCACTGATTGTGGGTTGACTCTCATTAAAACAGGATAGGTGTTATAACTTATGCAACACACATGTACATGCATGCATTTTCACTGATAAAATGTAAAAGGCTAATTAAATAATCAGATGAACTGAGACAATCGCATTCTGAAGCAAATTAAATAATCTCATACCGGTCACTTAAATACACAATACAAGTTATATGTATTTAGGGTTGTTTTACAATCAGGGTACAAAGTTTGTGTCACAGGGGTCCAAAATTCAAATTGATTCAAACTGGTTCTTGTACCAGTTTTTAAGTGAAGGACAAGTTAAAGAACAGATTTCAGGTAATTTTTTGACACGTGTGTATGGTAGTTTTGTGTAATTTGCTATAAGATAAAGAAGATTAAGTGTAGCTTTAAAGTGCTGATGACACGTTTTTGACGTCTTTGGCGATGTTTTATAACATAAAAAGTAATTCCCGATGATCCATATATTAATTCACGAAGGCGCCTATTTTACAAGTTATGATAAACGCGGTTATTTGGGCAAATTTGACGGGGCTGCAGCACCCAGGAGACGAAAGAGGAGGAGGAGCTATATGACGTCAGCGAAAGAACCTTCCTCCTAACTTACCAGTTTGTTGTTGATGCGACAGGTGTTCAGTTTGTCATTATTAGTATTATTATTATACATTATTATATATATATATATATATATATATATATATATATATATATATATATATATATATATGTGTTATTATGCTTTCACGTTGTGTTGCCGGCTTTTGCTCCAAAACCCACAAGGATGGGGTAAGTTTATTCAAGTTTCCCAGAGATCCCGAGCTGGATGCGAAGTGGGTGAAGCAAGTCAGGCGCACTCGTGACAAGTGGGAGCCCTCACCAACATCCGTTCTGTGCTCTGAACACTTCGATTTGGATTGTTTTGACACCCTTCCCAGCTTAAAAGAATCTCTTGGATGTTCAGTTCAGCACAAACGTGTGTTACTACCATCAGCAGTGCCTACACAGTGTTGCCAGATTGGGAGGTTTCCCGCCCAGTTGAGCGGTTTCAAGTGCATTTTGGTGGGTTTTGAACATATTTTGGGCTGGAAAACGTCAGCAGTATCTGGCAACAGATACTGCTGAAGTTTTCCAGCCCAAAATATGTTCAAAACCCACCAAAATGCACTTGAAACCGCCCAACTGGGCAGGATTCCTCCCAATCTGGCAACACTGCCAGTATTCCGGAGGGGGTCTACTAGTAGCTATGCCGGATCCAAAGACTGTCCTCCTGTCAGAACATGTGTTGTGAAACGACATAAGATAAAGGTACGTAGAGCTATAGATTCTACATGATAATCATAAATGTAATCATAAAGTTGGCGTGATATCAGTCATGTATTTGCTTGTGAAAGCTTGCGGCTTTCATGTAACTGCCGCCTAGCAACGAGAGGCAAAGGGTAAAGAGGGTAGGCTATCATAGATTCTATTCGGAAGAGATCAACACAATTCGAGACTCCCAGAAGAGGAAGAGCTACCACTAGAGAGTTCACCGGCGTTTTCATGCGCCATTTCCATTGAGTAGAACCAGAGTAGAACAGCCAGTGAACCGCAGCGTGTTCTCCCGCTGACGTCACAACATGGCCGCGAGCCACGGACCCAGTTTTCTTGCGCTGTGCAATTAAAAGTTGGATATTTGCGTAACAACAGCTTCTTTTCACGTAATTATAACAGAAATCTAACATGTTTGCCATGTTGTATAGTTTATTTAAGAAATTGCATAGAGTCATTTTCGTGTCATCAACACTTTAAGCAGGGATGGGAGAAACAAATGAAGTGATTCTCGGAGAGGACATTTTTTTTTTTTTGACAATTCAGAATCCACTACTTCCATAGTGCTTTTAAATATAAGGCTGTAAGCTTTGTGTTAGTTGTCTCTAATATTTATGTCCCATTATCTTGACCACATTTTAGGATGAAAATAATCATTTTAGATATATTATTTTATATTGAAAAATTAGCTGTCTCGGAGAGGACATTTTTTTGACACAATTGCATACTAATTTGATCAAAATAGTCTGAAAACTTACTGGCATTCAACATTAAAACTTAACTATGTTTCCAATGATACGGAACCAAATATGTGTTTTATGGTATAAAGAATGATGTAAGTGCATCCCTTTTGGAGCTACCTGTGGTCAAAAAAGCACTTTTTCTAAATGACACGAGTAATTTTGCTAAATATGACACATATTGCCATACATTCACCAAAAATAACGTTATCACCAAATTTTTTTTTTGCATGGTAAATAGAGCTATCACAGGGCTACAATAAACAACCAAGTTTATTTAGTCAAGCGTTTTGATATTGAAGATAATAAGTGTTAAATGTGATTTTTAGCTTGCGTACCCTGATTGTAAAACAACCCTTAATCTAAATGCAGGTAACCAAAGGAAAGTCGCTTCTTACCTGTCTGTGTTCTCGCTTCTTGAAGGCCGATCTTGTGGCCGATTTGTTTTGAAACAATCTGACTTTCAGTTGTTCGTTCATTCACTTCTTCCACGTAAGGGCGAGATATTGCTACTGAGGCAAGCATATCCAGCAGAAAAATCAGATGACTGGTCCACTCATTCTCCATTTTCTCCATACTGAGTACTCTGCGATTACTGCTGGGCTCAGGCAATTACTAAAACCCGGGACGGGACGTCACCGGTTTTAGCAACAACCGCAGGGAAGTCACTGCCTGAGTGATAATATGTCCCGTCCCGTCCCATTCTGTTCCAGGTTTTAGCAACAACCCTCGGCTCACACTCCGGGAGAACTGGTGCAACTGAACTTACTTTCTTTTTCTTGTAGTTTTCTTTTCCTTTAATTGTTGATCCTGCACCCTCTTTCAATACGGGCTTATAGCCAACGCTCCTCAACAGATCAGAGGTTTCGTACGAGTCTTCAGTAAAATGTGCAGAGCAGAGGAGAGACCACTTCATAGGCGCCCAATGTGCCTGTGAATTTCTCGCAAAACGCGTCCAAATCTTTGCAGTTTGAACATTCCACGAATGCAACGTAAATCCACCTTCTGTTGTGTTGCTGCACCGGCCAGCAACACATCTACATGGTATGGCGATAAATTAGCTCAAAATGGAAGCTCGAAGTTCCAGTTAGCTCTGTTTTAGTATAGTGGAAATGGTGATGAGACCGATTAGCCTTCCTGCGGTGACGTCACAGATGTCAGGGTCATTCACTCAGACGGCTACTGATATGCATCATTTTAATCGTAAAAATTACTTAATTTATTGTTAATGCTTAAAACTATTCTTATGCCATTCTTGAGGTTTCAAGGCATTTATAAACAAAAAGTGAGGCCATGGTTCTGCGTATCTCCTTTAAGTAGTGGTTTATTGAGAAAAAAGGGTGACCTTATGGTCTCTCTCTTGCTCGCTTGCTCAGGCTTCTCTTATTTTTTGGAGAAATCAGAAGTGGCTTATGGTACATTGTCTGGATTAACTTTGCATCAATCAGCATGCATTAATCAGCATACACAAACTGTGTGTAGAGGACCTGTTCAGCTCAGACATGATCGTCTCTCTCACTCACACACACACACACACACACACACACACTGACAAGTGACCCAGCAAGTATAACAGTTCCAATTTTTCCATCTTAAACTAAAATAAATAAAACATGGAAAAGTAAATAGTATATATTTGGAGAATGTAAAAATGTAATGATTAGCTTTGAGGCCTTGGCTCTTTTGAATCCTTTTCAGTTTGCTATTTGATCTGTGATTGCAAGTCACTATAACTAGCAACTCCTTTTTTTTTTTTTTTTTATAAACTCTTACAGCAGAACAACAGCACCTCTCATCACACAGAGTTGCCAGAATTGTATATTTTGTTACGGATAAATATGGGAATATACCAAATAAGTATTTTTAGAACTGAATCAAAGAATTTAAGCTTCTTTGAAGGATTTGGCCCAAGAGCAACCAGTAAAAACGTAAAAAAAATGGCTGCTCTCAGATCCTAAAGCTTTCTAAATAAGTGTTTTATTTAAAGACAGTGATGCTTTATAATGGGGCGGCACGGTGGTGTAGTGGTTAGCGCTGTCACCTCACAATAAGAAGGTCCGGGTTCGAGCCCCGTGGCCGGCGAGGGCCTTTCTGTGTGGAGTTTGCATGTTCTCCCCGTGTCCGCGTGGGTTTCCTCCGGGTGCTCCGGTTTCCCCCACAGTCCAAAGACATGCAGGTTAGGTTAACTGGTGACTCTAAATTGAGCGTAGGTGTGAATGTGAGTGTGAATGGTTGTCTGTGTCTATGTGTCAGCCCTGTGATGACCTGGCGACTTGTCCAGGGTGTACCCCGCCTTTCGCCCGTAGTCAGCTGGGATAGGCTCCAGCTTGCCTGCGACCCTGTAGAAGGATAAAGCGGCTAGAGATAATGAGATGAGATGAGATGCTTTATAATATAAGCCTTCTAACCCTGAAACGATCCTGCGACTTGACCTGATAAAGCTGGTGAAGTTGTTTTAGGAGAAGTGTTGCACACAGTTTTTGAGCAGTGAACAATTTATTTTTGAGATGCTGATGGTGTGTATCATTTTCTGTTGGTTTGATGTGAGTTGGCCTTTATCCTGTGGGTCTGTATGTTACTGGAGGGAAAACCTATATAGCATACGAGTCACAGTATCTGAAGTGCTCATGTTCTTGATTGTGTGATTTTGTTCTGGAGTCGTGTGTGTTTGCGATGGCATGGTGTGCAACTTGGATGCGGCCTTGTGGGAGTGCAGTAAGAGTCGAGCAGGGCTACACACCGAACTCCGAGTTAATGATCTGCTCTACTGTCAACATTAGTGGGAGGGAGCACAGGGTGTTGGGTTACAATGATCTGCCACTCAAGGTGAAAGAGGAACACGCGCACACATTTGACACACATTCGCACAAATGTACCTTTAACTTGTTTTAGCCACATATTGGAAAATGGACCATTCCTGTGAAAAGAATCTGGTTGAAACAAAAGTAAGATGTAAAGTAAGAGAGTTGCATAGTACACAGTACCATTCTAAAGTTTGGATGCACTTTCTAATTCAATGCCATTACTTTATTTTTATGAATTAAACGACACTTCTTCATGTCTTAAAGTAATGATGGATGTCGTTTCTCTTTACTTAGTCGAGCGGTGTTTGACATAATCTGGATTACTACAGTTGTGGTGTTGAATAGGGCTATTTACTGTATTTTTATTATTTACTATTTACTGTTTGATCTCAAATGCATTAAGAAGGCAAGAAATTGCACTAATTAACTTTTGAAGAGACACATCTGTTAATTGAAAAGTATTCCAGGTGACTACCTCATGAAGCTGGTTAAGATAATGCCAATAGTGTGCAAAGCGTCATGAAGGTAAACGTTGGCTACTTTGAACAATCTAAAATATGAAACATATTGAGGTTTTATTCCCTGCTGGTTGAAAGGCCCGAATGGGGATTATGTCGTGGCAATTTCCGTCTGTCCGTCCCAGGAAAGGGTGCTCACCTTCTGAAATCAACTCCTCTCATAATTTTTGGAGGAATTTCACGAAACTTGGCAGGATTCTTTGTTGTATATGGGTAATACACATATTGTAATTTCATTAAATTCGGTCACATTTTATCAGAGTTACAGCCCTTGATTAACAAAATTATTCTTTGACAATTTCATGAAAGTGTGTTTTCCTTCTGAAATCAACTCCTCTCGCAATTTTTGGAGGAATTTCACAAAACTTGGGAAAAAGCATTGTTATATGACAGTAATACGCATATTGTGATTTTGTTCAATTCGGTCACATTTTACCAGAGTTGTAGCCCTTGATTAACAACCTTGTACTTTCACAATTTCATGAAGATGTGTTCGCCTTCTGACATCAACTCCTCTTACAATTTTTGGACGAATTTCTCGAAGCTTGGCAAAAGGCCTTGTTGTATGACGGTAATATGCATATTGCAATTTAATTTCATTTGTGAAAATTTTCCCAGACTTTTGACCCTTGATTAAATAACTTGTGCTTTGACAATTTCATGAGGGTGTACGCTCTTCTGAAATCAACTCCTCTCACAATTTGTGGAGGAATTTCACGAAACTTGGCAAAAGGCTTTGTTATATGACAGTTATACGCATATTGAAATTTCTTTTAATTTGGGCAATTTTTACCAGAGTTATGCCCTTGATTATTAACAAACTTGTACTTTGGCAGTTTCATCAAGGTGTGCTTGCTTCAAATCAACTTCCCTCACAATTTTTATGCCCGTCTGTATAATATTTTGAATTTGTCAAAGTATAATTTAACAAAATTATACTTTGACAGTTTCAAGAGAGTGCGTTTTCCTTCTGAAATCAACTCCTCTCACAATTTGTGGAGGAATTTCATGAAACTTGGCAAAAGGCATTCTTATATGTTGGTAATACGCATATTCCAATTTTGTTCAATTTGGTCACATTTTACCAGAGTTACAGCCCTTGATTAACAACCTTGTACTTTGACAATTTCATGAAGGTGTGCTTGCCTTTTGACATCAACTCCTCTCACAATTTTTGGACGAATTTCTCGAAGCTTGGCAAAAGGCCTTTTTATATGACGGTAATAAGCATATTGTGATTTAATTTCGTTTGTGAAAATTTTACCAGAGTTGATTACCTTTTGATTAAATAACTTGTACTGAAGAGGGATTATATCTTGGTAATGTCCGGCCGTCTGTCCCGGGAAGGGTGCTCACCTTCTGAAATCAACTCCTCTCACAATTTTTGAAGGAATTTCAGGAAACTTGACAGGATTCTTTGTTATATGTCGGTAATACACATATTGCAATTTTGTTCAATTCAGTCGCATTTTACCAGAGTTATGGCATAGTTTCCAGCGGGGGATATTAAATAATGTGTTATAACACATTTTTCTTTGCCACATAATTCCATATACGTTCTTTCATAGTTTTGATGTCTTCAGTCTTGTTCTACAATGTAGAAAATAGTCACAATACAGAAAAATCTATGAATGAGTCGGCACTGGTACCATGTATAGGGTTCAGAAAGGCTTACAGTTTGTTTCAATCTGACTTCACACTGATGAATAAGATATCTGGATTAATTCTGTAGGCTCAGAGTGTCCCATAGAAGAGCAGCCATGCATGTGGCTGAAAGGCCACATCATCATATTGTCTTATTTATGGAGCTGAGTATTTATTTAGCCCAGAATCTACATACAGCAAGGATTAATGAAACAGTCAAACGCAGAAGACAAGGCCACCAGATGGGATTTTACCCACACTCCCTTCTGTTTTTAGTACAGGCAGACAAAAACAGACATGCGGCACTTCTGTCAATTCTGGGATTGTATTATATACAGCCATGGTTCTATTGTTGTTCTAAATTTAGTATCTGCCAGACTGAGACATAAAACCACAGTCTTAATTTTATGTTGTATTGGTGATTAATCCTAAAAAAACCACTGACCTACCTGTGTTGTCTCACTGTCATCATATGATGTGTTGTGTGGACATATATATGTTATTTACCAGCTGGGAGGGCCATATCGTGAAATACCGTGACCGAGGTCTTGAAAGTACTGATCGAGGCCCTCTGGGCCGAGGTCAGTATTCAAGGCCGAGGTCACGGTATTTCACCATACGGACCGACCTTAAGCTGGTAAATAATATATAATTTTTTTTCTTTACCAAATTCTAACAGAAAACGAGAGCTCCCGAAAGGGAAAACCGAGCCGATGCGAGCCGGCATTTTGAATCCTCATTCACGGCTGTAATGCAAATGGCTTCCTCCTCGGTATACAAGTGCACTTCCATGGCAGGAAAAAAACTACATTTTGCCGCCTATGTAGTCCCCTATTTATACAAAATTGAGTCATTCAGGATTCAGCCATGTTTTTGCTTGGCGTTAGCAACAGTTAGAGGTTTTTAGCTTTCTCCTGAAATGTTTTCTTTTATTTCTTCTTCCTCAGGGTAGTAAAACTCGCTTTCGCTGTGAACACTGTCGTTATCGCTATCCATGATGTAAAATTAATGCTATTCTTCTGAGAAATGCGAAAATAAATGTTGACAAAAATTGCTACTATGTTGTTTGTTGTTGTTGTGAACAAGCGAGTCGCCAGAGGTCCATATCCGGGGTCCGTAACCGGGGTCCGTATCGTAGGATACGGACCTGCTCGCCAGCCAATCGGAGCGCAGGATTTGATGGAAACCGGACCGCGAAAAAAATACGTTTATTTATTCTATCCACATTCACTGGATATGAGCAATCGTGCACTCTGATTGGCTGCTCTACTACTAGGATATTAGCTCATATACTGTGAGTAGAGAAAAACAAAATGGTGGAGCGTGTTGCTGAACCAACCGAGGACGAAATAAAAACTCAACTCCAAAACAGAACCCTAAAAATAAAAAAGCATAAGAATATATATAATACATATATATTATGAAAGAAAAAAATATATATAATATATATATATTTTTTTCTTTCAAGAATTATTATTATTGCATTTTTCACAAAGTGCTCCTGTCATTTCGCTTACATTCTAAGCGGAAATTATTTTGTCGGGCGTTTTGTATAAAGATTTAATTTATCAAATTTTCAAAAAAATTAAAAATGTTCTATTTCTCAAAATCCAGTGAATGTGGCTAGAATAAGACAGTTATTCCACTCATATGTAATTTTTTTATGTGTTTAGGATGCCAAGGATGACACCTCATCTCTCATCTGCCCACTGTGTGACAAAAATTGTCAAACTCAGCACCAGCTTACAATGCATATTCGCCAGGTAACACACACACACACACACACACACACACACACACACACACACACACACACACACACACACACGTGTATGTTTTAAGCCACAGTTGAGATTCAACCACATTATGATTATAATGAGGTCTTTCTTTCTTTCTTTCTTTCTTTCTTTCTTTATTTATTTATTTATTTAGCATAACTCTGATACTGGAGCTTCAGATCACTCGTGCAGTATCTGTGGAAAGTGTCTGAGCTCGGCCAGCTCTCTGGACCGCCACATGTTGGTGCACAGCGGTGAGAGGCCATATAAATGCTCTGTGTGTGGCCAGACCTTCACCACCAACGGCAACATGCACAGGTCAGACACATGGCAAAGTCTTTCACGTTTTTGTTCAGCAAGACGGCTACCATAAAACAACTCCTTCTCAGGGCATTGGAAGCTGCTGCGTGTCTGAGGCCTTCAAAACTATGTGTTAGTTTAACACTCTCTTTTAGAGAGTTGAAGTTTGGATGGATTCTGCTGTACTGTATCTTCACTTCTGCAGAGTTTAGTCTTTTTCATTTGAACCCTGGCATACGGGTCATTTGGGAAGGCGTGAACACAACAGCAAACACATTTGAATAAGGACCTTGAATTGGTCTGATCCTTTTTCACTGCAGTGAGATGATGATTCATCGGGAACTGAACCAAATATGCTGTTTTACAGGTTGAGAGTATTGAGCATGCAATATGCAAAATAGGTGTTGGAGGACAGTGTTCTGGGTAACTGAAGTGAGAAACAAAAGGAAATGCTGAATACGGTGCATGATAATACTGATAGTTTTAGATACTTGCAAAAATTAATTAATTATTTAAGCAAGCCATAGTTTATTACCACATCTTTGTGTTCTGTTGATATCAGTGTGCATGCTTCCAGGTTTTTGATTTCAGACCAGAGATTAAGGGTGTAATACACACTAGGCAATGTACTGTACCTGAGCACATTTGACCCCCAATGTCCGGTTTGTTTGACTAATTTGATTGCCATGTGCCGGCACCGTTCAGCTGGACTCGGGCACAGTACGCATCAGTCTGATCGTTACCCGTGCCCTAGCACAGAATTCAAACCCTGTGACATGCACTTTTCAATTCATTTGTGAATGTTTGGGTGAATAACTGGTCTGGTTCTCACCTTATTAATGAATGCGAATTTTAGTTGCCGGGTAAAGCTGCAAATCCTTCCCTCAACATCAGCTGCCTCTGTAAAAATCTGCTTATGAATGCAGCATGATTTAACGAAAATCAGTGTGTAGTCCTATGGCATGTGAGAAGGCTGTGTGTCACCAGACCTGAAACAACTCCAAATAAGCCACAATGTAAAAACAGTCTCCATCATCTCTATCCTATGTGAGTGTTTTGCTTCAACATAAAGTTGCATTGTGACGATGTAATCCAGAGTTTCACCTAGAAAAACTGAAAAGAGTAGTGGTCCCCTGAGTGCAGCGAGGTGCAAAGAACACGCCGTCAGAGGCGGTGTGTAAGCTAGGGGGTCCAGGGGGCATGCTCCCCTGGAAAATGTTGAAATAGAAGGGTTCATTTCGTGGCTTCTGGTGACGTGTAGAGCTGATTTTTACTAGGTCAACATGTTGGGGAAAAGGCTATATTTTACTTAGAATTTTACTGAATTCCCACCCTACAAACAAGAAAAAAAACCCAAATACAATACCCATTTGAATCTCATGAGCAGTGTCCTGTTCCAAAGGAGACTGCAGTTTATTTCACATCAAACAAATTGAATGGTGAAATGTTTCCCACACATTGACGAGACTATGGCGGCCCGCCACAGTCTAATTTGGGCCGCCATAGTCTCAGTCCGCGCCTGCCCGCACGGTGACACTGACGCACCCGGCCTGACATTGCGTGCGTTGCCTATCTGAGACAGTGTGAGGAGACAACTCTGATAAGCTACATCCTGTCTGCATCTACATGTTAACGTAAGTTTATGCAACTTTATGTAGCCTTTGACACGATTGAGAAGGTGACATTTAGGCTATGCTATTGCGCTTTATAGGCATATGGAGAGCGCATTGATCAGACCCTCCAGGATTTCGCGATATTGAGATTTGCAACTTCAACGCAAATTCAACCAATCCCCACAAATTCAGGGCGGGGTTGCAATTATATCCAATCACCGCAACTTTCCCACAAATTTGACCAATCGTTGGCGTCGTCTTGAGGTGACGTCGACAAACTACCTTCCGCCTTACTTCCGTGTATACGTTCAAGAGAAGCAGCATGTGCGCAGTGTTGCCAGATTGGGCGGTTTTAAGTGCATTTTGGCGGGTTTTGAACATATTTTGGGCTGGAAAACGTCAGCAGTATCTGGCAACACTGCATGTGCGAGTCAGTGTTTACATAGGCTTAAATTCTGTTACTGAAAGTGTGTTATGTTTACAGTGAAGGACTGTGTGCACTTTACATTATTTTTTTACTTAATACAAGAAATTAATGGATGCCAACGTTTTTGCCAAAATGGTATTTTATTTTCCATTGTTTAGGCAGCTTCAGCATCATACTGTGAGATTCTGTTCAAATTGTTATTTTTTTCTTCTATGAAGCCTGAGGCATTTATTTTATTAGTTTATAATTATTGTTTAATTTAGTCTTCAGGAGAGACTGCCTGCACACAGTACTAGTATTAATAGTTTTTTTTTCTTACATGAAAGCTGAGGCATTTATATTATATTTTAAGGTAACTTCATGTTGTGCTGTGAGGTTCTATGCACTTTAACTTTTGAACCAACAGGTGCATTTGGATAAGTAAAGCCTATTTTTCTGCATTTTTGTATTCCTGGTAATCTTTTATATTGGTAAAGTTGTTTATAGGACCATTTCTCAGTGTCTGGTTTTTTTTAATTAATAGTTTTTCAGTAATAACTTAATATTTAATATATCACTCAATTTTAATCACAAAAAGAGAAAATCGCAGCAATTTCTCGCAACTTTCACTTCCTCCCGCAATGTAATCGCAACAAAAACGTAAAAAACACCGCAACTTTCATCACAATTTTTTTGGAAACCCCCGCAACATCAGACATTTTAGCCCGCAACAATCACAGAAAAGGCCTGCGAAATCCTGGGGGGACTGATTGATGGATGATGTTAAGTGTGTTGTTTCAGTAAAATTACTTTGTTCATTTCGTACTGGCAAACCTACCTTTTCTGTAAGGCAACAGTAGGCTATTTTGAGGGAATATTAGTTAGCCCTACGTAGTTATCTAATTCATCAAATTAACTTTATCATCCTACCAGGATCAGGTCGTTTCCAAATTCACCGGCGAAGTGCTTCCCGCTTGACATTGTATGTGCGCAGTCTATCCAAGTGATGGAGACGTGAAGTGACAGCAGTGATAAACTAATCTAGGTCTGCATGTACATGTGAAAAGGGAAAAGTAGTCTATTCTAACAGAGAGCGAACTTCGATGCCACTTTTGAGAATTAGTGCTAGTAGCCTTAACGCGATTTGTTACTGGTGAGACGGAAGACGTTAAATTATTTTTAGCCTTTTCTAATAGGCTACCTTCTAAAGGTGAAGCTATTAGGCCACATAATTAAGGGAATGTAATGTTAGTTACCTACTTAATTAAATTAACTTCTTGACTCGAATTTGATCGTTTTCAAATTTACTGATGAAGAGTGTTTCTCCACTAACGTAGGCCTTAATGCAACATGGTGAATGTCAGGTGACGATGTCAGCTTTATTGTAGACGCTACAGCTGTAACAGAAAATTTCCGATCCTTATTAAACTGATGCTAAATTTGTTTCGTTAATTCAGATCATGAGCATTTTGAATTATTTCAAAAAGAGGGATCGAAATTCACCTCAGGATGAAGAGGTAGTGACTGAGGTAGGCCTAACATCAACTGCTTTCTGTCTTTGTCAGGATGTCAAATTGGTATTCATAGGCTTTTTAAATACATAATTTGAGTAATTGCAATTGTAATTATGTAATTTATTGCTTTGTACCAGAAAAGACAGCTTCTTCAGGTAGTAGAAGAGACAGCAGGGGCAGAGGAAGCAGACTCTCGTATAGGGACAGACATACAGACAGGGGCAGCAGGGCCAAGTACCATAGGGGCAGCAGGAGAGACCGTCTCTCCTGAGGGAGGGAAAACAGGTAAGTTCAACTCATGAGAGAGGAGCAGTAATTGATTCTTTCAGTTGTTTATGTATATTTTCTGTGTTATTGGCAAACCAGTGATGTGAATTTCAATTTACATTTACCCATTGTTTTTATGCTCAAATCCCACCCAAGTTCAATCTCACATTCACTTAATTAAATATTTGAGTTAGCTCTACAATCACATGACTCATTGTAGTAACAAGTTGTTTGCCATTTTAGGTCAAAACAGACCTTCGTAACAGACTGCAAAGAAAGCACCTGGCCGCCTGCTTGAGGATTTCCATTAACGGGCCACAACCAGAAGATATAAATTATGAAGGGGCACTCAAACTCTTTTTTTTTTTTTTTCCTCAAAGCCAAGAAAAATCAAATGCAAAAGTGCAGGATGTGGCCTTTGTAAATAGCGCAGGCATTTGTCAGGGTCACTTTTGACATACAGCAGAGCTAGAAGTCATTGTTTTGTAGGAGTTCAGGGTGTGAAGTATTGTAGGATTTTTGGTTTGGTTTGGTTGCTATCTGTAATATGTTGTTCTTGTAGGACTGCCCTCTGTAGCAACATGCTAAAATACAAGGTGCATAACCAATACCAACGTATTTGTTCTTTGTTAGTCTTAGTTTAGTAGTATTATGCCGCTTTTCCACTACCAACGCGGCTGAGTTGGGCTGAGCCGTGCGGTGCTGAGTTGGGCTGAGTGGGGCTGTTGGAGTTGCATTTCAACTACAACTGCGCTGAACCGTGCTGGCCGGAAGTGGGTGGACACATTGGGTGGAGTTAGCGAAAGTGGGTGGACGTCACGTGATGTCGTTAGGCGGCGCAAACAGTGACATCAGTGACCTTTTAAGCGGTAGTCTCACGACCCGGATAGTAAACAATAAACATGGAGGACATGGAGTCGTTAGTGTTGCTGGTCTTGGTGCTGTGGCTTGTTCTCACTGACAACGCCAACAGATACTGGCAAGAGCGCATAGATGAGGCGAGGCGCATAAGGCTTCAAAAATTCTCGTAATTCTTCTTCTTCCGGGTTTACGGTGTTTACAGATCCCAGTGTGCTCGCGGGGCGTGTGGGCATGTGAGGACACTCCTCCTCACCAATCAGTGCACAGGGGAGTGTCTCCTCATGCCCCTAGCCCCACTCGGCTCGGTTTGGCTTGCTTCAGCCCTACTCCAAAACCGTGCGAGTTTTGGGTGTTGAGTAGGACTGAAGCGAGCTGAGTCGTGCTGCTCTAAGGTAGTCGAAATGCGAGCTGTGTCGGGCTGAAGTGAGCTGAAAAAGGGTAGTGGAAAAGGGCCATTAGTAGGCTAAACAACCCCCGCGCATGCCTGCAATTCAACCGGACACGCGCGCCACGCGCTAAACAACCCCCCGCGCACCCCTGCAATTCAACTGGACACGCACGCCATGCCCCCCCCCACGCCCCAATGGGCTGCCCCCATAGTCTCCAAAATTTCTGTGGGAAACACTGTGGTGCTACAACATGGCACCTTTTGTTCAAAATACTGATCATTAAATTTGGCCAATAGTGCGGGTGACTAAATACTCTCACTGTCAGACTCAAGCTGGTCAGCAACATGCAGCGAACTGGCCATCGCGGTCTCACAACTATGGTCTACCACTGTTGCTGAGTTGTTTTCCGCAGTTTTCTTTGTGAAAAACTCTAAGTTGCAACCTGTCAATGTTTTGCTCACTCGTGGTGGAGCTTGACGGCTCCACAATTTTTGCATAAGTTACCTATGAATATTAATTGCGCATTACTCATCCAATCAGGACGACACAGTGGTGTAGTGGTTAGCACTGTCGCCTCACAGCAAGAAAGTTCCAGGTTCAAGCCCGGTGGCCGACGGGGGCCTTTCTATGTGGAGTTTGTATGTTCTCCTCATGTCTGTGTGGGTTTCCTCTGGGTGCTCCGGTTTCCCCCACAGTCCAAAGCAGGTTAGGTTAATTGGTGGTTCTAAATTGACTTTAGGTGTGAGTGTGAATTGTTGTTTGTCTCTATGTATCAGTCCTGCGATGATTTGGTGACTTGTCCAGGGTGTACCCCGCCTCTCACCCATAGTCAGCTGGGATAGGCTCCAGCTTGTCCGCAACCCTGCACAGGATAAACGGTTATGGATAATGGATAGATCATCCAATCAATGCGGGATACCGCACACACTCAGCCAATCAGTGTGGAATACCCTTCTCTGACATCAGCTGTGAACTTAGGCCAAGTTCAGGGCCATGGGTTTGCATGGACTGTATTGATTACCTGCTCAAAGGCTACAAAGCACATGCATGTTGATTGTAGCTTTATTCTGTAGGCCTAAATTGTAAGCATCACAGCATGTCACTAAGCGTATCGGTCAATAAATTAAACATAGCAGGGCCACTATGCTATGATACATTAGGGGAAACCCTGTAATCGTACTCGGGCCCAGAGCAGTGTGAGTGCAGCGAGGATGATGGACGATCATACTTGGGCACTGTACGAGACAACTGTGCCCACCCTAAAAGACCCACACATCCCTCAAATGCAGCTCAATCCAAATAGAAACAAACCACTGAGATTCCATTTAAGGCCATTCTGATCCAAGATGGCTGGCACTCGTTTACCACATTATATTATTCACGTTGAGGACTGACAAATTGCTCAATACAAGGCACTGAAACTTTTCCATAAAAAAAAACAAAAAACAAGCAAAAAAAAACATCCAGGTTTATATTGATGGGAAATGCTGAAATGGTTTTGTGATGGAGCCAAGGGCACACGTCTGAACAGTGCTGGTGAGTATTTGTACAGGTGACTCATCTGTGGTGGTTAAGCAGGAGTTTGTGTGCGTGCGTGTGTGTATGACAAAGAGAGTGTGAGACAGGGATGTGAGTGAGTGAGTGAGTGAACTGGACCATCCAGACAGACACCTGTGGCTTTCTGCCTCATGCTTAGGCTCCCAACAATGAGGTCTAATCCCAAGATTAGCAATGACTGCGTATCCTGGAGGATTCAGCATTTGTGTGTGTGAGGGAGACATCTCCCACTGTGATGCAAGATTCTTAGTGGCTCACATTTTCTAGCTCCTCTCTGAAGGCACTCGGTAGACGTGACAAGTCAGGGCTGGTTTATACCTCTCCGTTGAAGCGGTTTTGCATTGGGACATGGAGAGGAGGGGGTGTAAGGGTATGCATGGTGTGTACAGTGGTGCAACAGGGCACAATCTGCTCCATGGAGAGCATGTTATCTCAAGGGTTCCAGAGTAATATTGTTTATATAATTCATGGTCATCTGGTAGTAAACATGAATGTTAGGTGAGACTTTAAAAAAAAAAAATGCCGCTCAAGGGAAGGGTTAGGGCTGCTTATAAAATTCTATATTAAAGGGGAACTGAAGGCAAATTTTTTATCATCAAAATTCTATCTCATTTTATTAAACATAGGAATGCATTTTTGATCGCTATTTTGTCACTGCTATAGCAAGTTATGAGTGTTTGAAATATGCTCTGTAATATGTCCATATGTCCATATGTCAAAGCAATGGCTGTAAATGAGATTCGCTGAGACCTGTGCAAGACATCGTAGGACGGAAGTAAAACATACAGCGGAAATCAAAGTCACCAACATCTGCCAACGTTGTCAAAAGACACGCGTGCCCTCTTTCAAATGCTGATGTAATCAAGAGGGAAGTTGTTTGTTTTGATAGCAATCAGGAAAGTTTTGAAAAAAGTCGGCAGTAATCGTCATTTAAACTCGTTTTTGTGCAATATTTCATTTGGAAAACAGTTTTCAAAATGGCGGCACTGACACCTGGCTGACACTTCATGTTTCGAAGTCTCGCACAAGTCTCGTGAAGATCGTGCGGATAAGCGACGCCTGCCGTGGACCAAACGAACTAAATTCAACATGGCTAAAAACCGAATAGGCCGATAAGCATAATATTTAATTGCAGTTAGTTGCCAATACGGGTCACGATATAAGGTTACTAAAACCGAAAACATAATTGAATAACACGTTAATTAAGAAATAAAGCAAGTTTATAAATGACTTCAGTTCTTCTTTAATATACAATATTCCACAGTTGACTTCCTGATCATTGTCTGTGGAGAAAATCTGAACAATCTCAAACTGTTCCAGGTCTTTTCTAATTTAATACCTTCCAGTATGTTATCTGTGATTTTCGAACCAGAAAGTAAAGGGCTGCTGCTGCTCCTCCATTCATTCTGCAGTGAAATTAATTTTTGAATTTTTCTATTTTCTGCCCCCTAGTGGACATGTTCATGTTTCACTTGTGCAGAGTACATTCATGTGTTCATAACTACACGGGTGCAGAAGGATAATCCAAGCCTCAGTGTGTTGTGAAGAGATAAAGACATGATGCTCCTTTTCCCTAGTGTTGGTTTGGCAGAGCAGCACTGCTCAGTGGTTCAGCTTCCTCACTCTTCTAACACAGCTAATTGACTATTGAAAGGCTCTCATTAGCTAATGAGGTTAGTCAGGAATGGTTGAGGAGGGGAATGTTCAAACAGTGTACACTGTGCTTGTGTGTGTGAGCTTCTCTTAGACATGGAAATGAAAATATCTGCTTGATTTGCTTTCTATAAAAAGTGAATAGAAATTACTTGCTTATTGGACGTGTGCAATGAAATTTGATATGCAATTGCCAGAGATTGAAGCAGAGTAATATCATATTTGATTGAGTATGCGGACATATCTCTGTATGCATGCAACATGCACAGGAATTGGATAGAAAAGCTGACATTTAGATATTAATAATTATTTGTTCTATCCACATTCACTGGATATGAGCAATCACGCGCTCTGATTGGCTGCTCTACTACTAGGATACAGAGGTGGACAGTAACGAAGTACATTTACTTGAGTACACTTTTTGAGTATCTGTACTTTCAAATCAAAGTCCTTCCCACGCCATAGGGCGGCGCCGATCCCCGTTTCCGTAGCCCTCGGCCTCTCGCCTATTTCACAGCTAGGGTTATGGTGGGGGGCTAGTCCTCTGGTAACCGCAAGAGTTTGACTCCCCACTCGCATCTGTATTGCAGCGTGCCTTGCCAGGCGGCAGTAGGTACCATTTTTATGATGGTCTTTGGTATGACCCGACCGTGAGTAGAACTCGCGATCTCCCGATCGAGAGGCAGACACGCTAACCACTAGGCCAACTCGCGGTATCTATACTTTACTTGGTTATTATTTTTTGGAAACTTATGACTTTAACTTCACTACATTTGAAAGACAAATATCGTACTTTTCACGCCACTACATTTCTATCAAGGTTCTCGTTACTATGAAGCAGCTTTGAAAGTGGATGTTTTTTTCTTTTCTTTTCTAAAACATGATTGATTTTTTCGCAGGTGACACTGAGACAGCCTATCAGTAATCACTAGGGTCACGTCACATCCATAGACTGTATAAAATCAAGTTCAATGATTTCTCAGTAGCATTATTTAGCACGATCAGTTGATGGTAGAATGGAAGGAGGCGGTTCTTCTGAGGAACGCACGCACTCAGGGCCCATGAACCCATGTTTCAGTTTTTTGAAAGGATTAAAGATTCGTTTCATTTTAAATGTTTGCTTTGTTTGCTGAAAACGAACCACATCACGGCCTACAAAAACTTGCCTTCCAACCTGCAGAAGCATATTGAGGTATATAAACGTTTTATTCCAAGAGAAAGCTTCCAATGAAGTTGTCTGTGCTTTTAGAGCTAGCGATTAATGTTGCAATAGCTATGCAGTCTGGTTAGTCAAATGACTTTCTATGGATTTGACCGCCAAGTTGCCATCGCCTTGTCCACAGCTAACATTAATACATAACTTGCACACTGTTAGTTAGCATGTAAAAACAGAGTTACGCTAACATGAATAACGTTAACTTATCTGAAGTCCTTTCAGAAATATGTTTTAGCATAATCTTGCCAAATAAACAAGGTAGAAATGTTTCTTTTCTAGTAGCGTTAGCTACCCAATATGATTTCAAGTTTGAAAAGAGTTTGCTAGCACGTCAGGTGGAGTTTCACTGACTAGCTAGCTTAACGTTAAACCACCATGATGCACAGCATGCATTCATTTTGTGAATTCACATTTCTGTCTTTAGTAATGGCGTTAGGTTTTGTAAGCGTTGTGGCAATAATACAGCAATGCGTTGACAGAAAATGTACTTTTAATACTTAAGTATTTTTAAAAGCAAGTACTTCAGTACTTTTAACTTAAGTTAAAAATTGACTGGACAGCTTGCACTTGTATCGGAGTAACATTTGACCAGTGGGATCTGTGCTTTGACTTAAGTAACGAAGTTGGGTACTTTGTCCACCTCTGCTAGGATATCAGCTCATATACCGTGAGTAGAGAAAAACAAAATGGTGGAGCGCATCAAGTCAGATATATCACGTTATCAAGTATTTAACAGAAATAGCTCAAAGAACATAGTCATCATGTCGTTTGCACAGTTAACAAAAGCAGCTCAACACTCAGTTCACCCGCTGCTGTTCTCAAAGCAATTCCAGTATTCTTGGTGTGTTCATATTTCTGATGCATAAATGCATCACCCTAGACACTGACATTCCATTGTAATGCGTCACGCCTTTGGTTGTGGAACGCCGGCTAACGATGTAAAACACACACACTGGTGCGGCTTCGTGCCGGCTTTATTTGGGTCAGTGTACAGGGTTAGTCAAAATTATGTTAACACTTAAATGGTAGAAACCAATCGGATCTGTCGTGGAAGTTCATCAATGGCGTACTGCTGCACCATCTATAAGTAGACGTCTGACGTCACTGTTGGGGTGTCAAAATAGTAGGGCCCAATTACACCAGCAGCGGTCACGGCGCACCACACATTCAGGAGAAAAATAATCCCTTAGTGTTAATATAATTTTGACTAACCCTGTATGTCACGAAAGCTGGAATATGGAGGTGCCTGATTTACTCCAATATTATTGAATTTATGTGTCAAAAGTGACGATAGTGCCATCATAGATGAAACCCAAGAGCGGCTTCAGTATTCCACCAGTCAAATAGAAGAAAAAAGTGCTAAAGTTGGTCTCCTGCTAAACTCCAAGAAGACAAAAGTTATGTCAATTGGACAAGAAAAAAAAACACCACTTAGTATAATGATAGATAATAACATCATATTGGAGAATGTGGATAGATTTGTATATCTTGGAAGTTTTAATGGGGCCCTAACTTTGGAGGTGGACAATCGATTAGGAAAGGCAGCGGATGCTTACAATAAAATGGAGCCTTTGATGAAACATGCGTCCATCAATTTAAAACCTAAACCCAGGATATTTCAAGCGGTAGTACTGTCAACACTGTTGTATGGAGCTGAGGCATGGAACATCACCATAACAGATGAGAAGCGACTATGTGCGTTTTATAACAGATGTCTAAGAAGGATACTAGAAGTTACTTGGAGAGATCGAGTGACAGGTGAAGTATGGAGAAGGACTAAACGGGTTCCACTTATCACCCACCTTAGAAGAAAGCGATTGACATGGTTTTGGTCATCTGCTAAGAATGCCACGAAGATTACTGTTGTGGGAGCCTAGCGGCAGGAGAAGAATTGGGCGTCAAAAATTAAGTTGGAAGGACGTAATTAAAAGAGACCTAAAAGAGACATCAGTTAATTATAACGAGGCACTGTGTATGGCTGCTAATAGGAAAGAGTGGATTAAACTTGGATCAGCGCAATGTGGTTCTTCCACGACAGCATAAGAGAGTTATAATGACTTCAGTGTTACTCACTGTGATTGGTTCCTGATTATTTATTTACATGCATTTAAAAAAAAAAGTTTAAACAGCCTTCTTTTTATAACTGATTTGCTGTCGCTTTGGTAGCAAAACCTCAATAATTAGTAAATAGTTTGACATGGATATTGTGATGCATCATATAATGTTTTTTTTTTTTTTCCTGAAAGTTATTTAATTAAGATCTGTTTAAAAAAAAACCCAAAAAACAAAACTGATCATTAATTCCTGATTCTGGCTTTCTGAGTAATTTGTCAGAACCTCACCCTGATGCTGCACCACCACCCTGCCTCCATGGATTACACACACACACACACACACACACACACACACAAAAAAAAAAAAAAAAAAAGGGTGTCACTGAGATAGTAGATGGGCGTTGGTGTGTGTGTTGTGCATGTTAAGGTACTTGTGAATGTGCACAGGACAGAGACAGTTTATTATGAAAGAAGGACTGCGCACAGGAAATGGACGTCTTTGAAGCGCTTCCGTCTTCGTTGTTCACATGTGGTATCTTCTTCCACCAAGCTGTGGTGGTGGAGGGGGCAAACACCAACATCCTCCCCGAGGCTCAGGGGCTGATGGTGTTGAGGCATGGAGGACAGAGAGAATGTTACCCCCAACAGTTTTCACCTGAATGAACATTAAAAAAAAAGAAATATGAACCTGGTTTTCAGTGTGAGGCTGTTAATCAGGCCAGAGCTGCTGAGAGTTTGTGCTTCCTGATGAGTGATGAGTCAAGAAACTGGTCTGTTTGCCTCCCTTTACTGTGTGTTCTTGTCTCTTGGTGTCTGTGTGGCTGTAAGAATGTAATCTTCCTCCCTTTTCTTACTCATTGTCTGATCGAGCTCAACAGTATTGTTCGTTTTATTTATTCATAATGCACAGTCGTGAACTCATGACAGTTTATGTTAAAGTTTTCATGCTGTTGCAAACTCTGATGCATGAGGAAGTTGTCTATGTTGTTGGCAAGGAGGCCACCATTTTGTGCCAAGCATCACATGGAAATGGGGGCAGGGAGGAGGGAGTCGCCGTTGTCAAGGAGAGAGACAGAGATCACAACTGACAGAGGAGGGTGGCCACACGCGAGCTGATTGGCTGCTTTTATTTGCTTAAACTCCTCCGGCGTTGGTTACACTGCTAAACAGGCACAGAGTTAAGAGTAGTGCCTTTGATGTGACATTGCACTGGGAACCTGACCACACAGCGCCCCCTGCCTTCCACCGTGGTGCTGTGTTGGAATGTCAGGAATGGACTCATTGAGGCATCAACAAGTTTTATGATCCTTTACAGATTAGCTAGCTGACTCCTATAATTTCTAAAGAAACACTCATGATCCAAGGCCAAGAAGCTGAGAACAAATAAAACTGGGTCTGAGTTTCACTGGGGAAAAATTTGTACACTTGATTTTTACATTACATTACAGGAATGTAGCAGACACTCTTAATCTTATCCAGAGCGATGTACAACATACCCAGAGCAGCCTGGGGAGCAGTTAGGGGTTAGGTGCTTTCCTCAAGGGCACTTCAGCCATTCCTGCTGGTCCAGGGAATCGAACCGGTGACCTTTTGGTCCCAAAGCTTATTATGATTTCTTTATGTAGTTTAAATAATATGTTTAGCATGGTCAATGCTTTTCTGCTATTAAAGTATGTTCAAACAGCTTAAACGTATGTACGTCTGGGACGCGTTTGGTGATCTCCATCCAGTTGTGGTTCGCTGACTTGGCAGTGCAGGTCTGCTGTGATTTGTTGTGCTTGAGGTCAGAGTCCAGAGCAGAGAAAGAATCAAATCCCAACATGGGTAGCCAATTCACAGCCTGCTATTAATAAACTAGTGAGTGAAAGATGAAACTTGCAGGACTACAGATTGCGATGGCTGACCTTTTTTCACACATGCACAAGTGCAGATCTAATATTTATATATTTATATGCACAAATCTAGCCACAGAGGGTTAATAGAGACATTTGTAAAAGATGTGCACAGGCAATACCTGTTTTGATGCTCTGTGTTATTGGAAATATGTTCTTGTCAGCACAGGCCTGTTACATAACACTTTCTATAAACTTTGATTCTTTGCCCAAGTTGAATTGCTTTAGATCTTTTTTTTTTTTTAATACCTCTCATTGGCATGGAGCGTGGGAGCCGTAGTAGAAAAGACAAGGGAAAAGAGAGCGAGAGATGGTGGTGTCATTAGAGGGTAGAAGCATGCTTTTCCTACATGTTTACAAATCAAAAAGCTCCCATTTAGTTTCCTGACTACTAAAATGAAGAGGACTTGCCTCTGGATCTCTTCATGGAACATTGCCTGTTCCTGTGCATGTTATCCATGTAAGGGCATGCACATGCACCGGGATAATTGCAGGGGGTTTTAGCCCATTAGTACTTTTCCTCTTGGTGCCATTTCCATCAGGAAGCATGAAAGATTCCTCGGTCCAGTTGTACTTGGAGATTATCCATCAACTAGGCACTCCAAACGAGCAACCCGCCCAGTGGGCTCAGATATCTGATTCGCAAATAAACTGCCATTCTAATGGAGGCCATGAAGGTCATTTAAGCATCAAGCTCAAATCTCAGCCACAATGAAGTGTAATTTATTCAAGAAAATTAGTGACTATTGATATTAATGTAGGTTCTAGTTTCCGTTATTAAAAGTAATGCATTTAAAAGATGCCAGTTATTTATTTTAAATGCATGGAGAAGTTCTACCATAATTTTTTTTCCTTCTTAATTTGCAGGCACATGAAGATCCATGATAAAGATCCTTCCCTCTCCAGCCCCACCAGCCCTCCATCATCCGGTAAACGGAAACGCCCCTGTGCTGTTATTTCCAAGAAGAAACCCAGCCAGAGTGATGATGGAGAACAAGCTGATGAGCCATCCAGCAAACGGGTTAGATTTGTGGCTGTTTTATTTTAAATAAAAGTAGGCGCAGATTTCAAAAATCAAACTTTAATTTTCAGAGAACAAATAGTGTTTGAGAAAAAATAATTTACTTTAAAATGCCAGAGGGGTTTCCTGTGGTGGTGACGTATGTCAGCTAGCGGTCACTTGGAGCAACTCTGCTGTTTATATTCTCTGTTTACATCATAGTTTTGCTAGTTTTAGAAGTATTTTTGCCATATTTAGTTTTTAAATAAATAAGTATGCCTCACTGTGTAGCATATAAATGCCACAGTGATGCTAAAAAGAAAGCACAAGCTGGAACTGGACTGCATTTCCACAGATAAAATGCAAAGTGTGCTTGTTCAGCTGTAGCAGAGGCTCACCGAGAGAAACTGGATCAGATATGAGGCCTTGCGCTGTAAAATCTTTTTTTCACGTAATCTACAGAAAGTGTGTGTGTGTGGCAAAGTGTGTGTGGTTGCGTGCTCTAAAATCTCGGTTTAAAATGGCTCAGCTCGCAGTGTGACATGATGCTTCATGCTCTGTTTTAAACCATGCCACATCCACTCTCTGTTAATCTACCCAGCACCAGCTGTAGATCATGTAAAAAAAAAAGATTTTAGAGCACAAAGTGCCATGTTAAGCTGCAAGCTGAGCCATTAAACCGAGATTTTAGACCACGCAACCACACACACACTACACACACTTTGCCGCGCACACATTTTCTGTAGATCATGTGAAAAAAAAAAGATTTTACAGCGCGAGGTCTCATGTCTGATCCAGTTTCTGTCAGTGAGCCTCTGCTACAGCTGAGCAAGCACACTTTGCATTTTCTCTGTGGAAATGCAGTCTAGTTCCAGCTTGTGCTTTCTTTTTAGCATCATCGTGGCATTTATATGCTGCACAATGAGGCATGCTTATTTAAAAACTGTTAAAGTCGGTAAAAATACTTGTAAAACTAGCAAAACTATGATGTAAACAGGGAATATAAACAGCTGAGTTGCTCCAAGCGACCACTACCTGACGTCATCACATACGTCACCACCGCAGGAAGCCCATCCGGCACTTTAAAGAAAATTCATTTTGCTCGAACACTATTTGGTCTCTGAAAATGAAAGTTTGATTTTTGAAATCTGTGACTACTTTTACTGAAAATAAGTTTGAGAATAAATCCGCTGGAGGAAGAATGTTATGCATATGGATTATGTCTGGCTGCCTAAAAATCTGTGTAATTTGCATAATCGATTACTCATTACATCCTGACCACCCATACCTTCTAACATCAGCAAGTGTGACCGACACTACTCTGTCCTTGCTGTAGCAGGTTTTAGAAGATAGTGGAGTTGATGATCAGACGGTGAGCAAGGTGCAGGAGGAGCAGCTCCCATGCCCCATCTGCTTCAAGACTCTCAGCTCCAAACATGAACTGGAAACTCATATGGAAACCCATCCTGACACTGCACTGAGGTTCGAACAGCACCTCTACACAACAAATATATTCTGTTTTCCCAACCTGGATTGTAGTAAACCTCAAAAGTTGTAAACGGTGATGAAAAGTTTAGATTAGTCCCCATTTATTCAGATTATGCCAATTTTTCACTGCTTTTCGACAAAATGTAAATATCATTATGGTCAGGAAAGACTGCATTGTCCTTGACCTGAGAGCCGTGTTGAAAGAGGACTCGAGAGGTTGGAGGTTTGGGGAGGACTGCAGCAGTTGCTGGGAGATTATAGAGGCATTCTTTGTGCTGAAAGATGGTCATAATTTAACACATCCGAGCAGAATCTTCTTGCATACCAATTGGGGTGTTGTTTCACAAGCTTGCTTATAGCTTGGTTCCTATAGTTGCTGCAGTTTTCCTCATCATTAAACATTTTAAGGACTTCTGATGTCCTGTTTGCATTCTAAATTGAATTAACAACGAAGCAGAAGGTCTTATTTCAAGGTCTCCAGGGTCAACTCAGAGTTTAATGAGTAATGTGTATGGAGAAGGGTCATACCTGAGTTGCTTCTAATGGTGTTTGTGTGTTCTCAGTCACAAGAAGTTTAACGGATTCATCCCTTCCCCCCCGTTTGGCCCCTAGGCGCCAGAGTAGGGAGTGGTGTTGAGAAGAGAGAGGGAGGAAATCGGGGAGGAAAGAGGAAGGAGGGGGAAAGTACCATGATGGTTGTGTGTGTGTGTGTGTGGTGAGGGGATTTAATGAGTCACAGAATTGGACTTCAGGACGCAGTCGGCTGGACCTCTCTGTTGGGGGGTAGGGATGAGTATCCTTGGAGACATCACAGTCCACAGACTCCAGCCCTAAAACCCACTCATGCAATGACCAACTTCTCTGAACACAAGTTAATGGGTAGCTTCATGGAGTTGGTTCATTGTGAGGTGAGCCTGCCTGGATTCGGTTTCACAACACCATTATTGTATGGAAGCAAATTTAGGACTAATCCCGTGTAATCACTAGAGCTAAGAGAGCTAGTTAAGAGGATCTGAGCTGCAGTGAACCGGGTGCTTAATACGGCTGAGTGTAGACCACAAGCATGCAAGTACAGGGATGCTCACATGATGAGGACTTGTCATCTGTCTCTTTCAGTTGCACACTGTTACACGTCTAGTCACGCACTCAGAGGCATCCAGTAATGAAGGGAGTTAGCACTTCGGTTATATGAGACTCCCTTCGGGGACACACACACACACATGCACAATATAAACAAAATGTCTCACTGACTCATTACACAAGCGGAGAACAGGTTTGGCAGTTATGTTGCTGTTTTTCATGACTAGCACTCACAAAAATGTGCACCTATGTTTGCTAAAATATAAACTGACATTAAAATATATACAGTGAAGGCACACCTGCTATGTTGTTGGCCTGGTCACACCATTCTGTGTGTGTGTGCGCTTTTAGATAAAGCAGCTTACGGTCACCACATGCACCTTGGGACAGTATTGAGAGGTGTGGCCATTGATAAGAGCTGTGTGCAACGTCATAGACACCAGCCAGCTGTCTCTTATAATGCCTGGCAAACAGAAATGGAGAACTGTCACAGTTATTGTGGAAGCTGTCTGTCACCAACCGTCATTCATTATACCAACCAACCATTATTCATTATTTGCAGCTCCATTTTTACCCAGATTTTACTCCATGTTTTCACTGACATGTTTGCAATTGTCAGTTGTAATCAGGCTTGTAGTACTCGAGCCCAGGACTCAGACTCGAGTTCGACTCATGCCCTAATTTTAAGGATTTGTGACTTGACTTGGACTTGAGCACTGATGACTCGGACTCATGCATTAACTGCATTCGGACTCGTACGTTGGAGATGAGGACTTGGATTTTTTTCTTTATTTTTTGTAACTTGCCATAATAATCTGGTATAAGATATTTATCCATCCATCCATTATTTGTAGCTGCTTATCCTGTTCTACAGGGTCGCAGGCAAGCTGGAGCCTATCCCAGCTGACTATGGGCGAGAGGTGGGGTACACCCTGGACCAAGTCGCCAGATCATTGCAGGGCTGACACATAGAGACAAACAACCATTCATACCTACGGTCAATTTAGAGCCACCAATTAGTCTAACCTGCATGTCTTTGGACTGTGGGGAAACCGGAGCACCCGGAGGAAACCCACGCAGACACAGGGAGAACATGCAAACTCCATACAGAAAGGCCCCCATCGGTCACTGGGCTTGAACCCAGGATCTTCTTGCTGTGCGGCAACAGTGCTAACCACTACACCATCATGCCACCCACCACCAAACCCCTACATGCTAAAACACGGTAATACAAAGATTACACTGTAAAAAGACACCCGGAGGAAACCCACCCAGATATGGGAAGAACATGCAAACTCCACACAGAAAGGCCCCCATCGGTCACTGGGCTTGAACCCAGGACCTTCTTCCTGTGAGGCAACAGTGCTAACCACTACACCACTGTGCTGCCCCATAAGATATTTATATCGACATTAAAATTTATACTAATTTCGTGCACATTCACCTGTTCATATGTCATTTTCAGGATGAAACTAATGTTAATGGTGCTAAAATGCCTGGAGAGAACGCCCATAGGTTTGTCCACTTTGCTTATACAGACTTCTCGTGCAGTGGGGAAAAAATGCACTGCTATGTGTTCCATATGTAGATGAACTATTGAGGAGACGACGGGGACAACCTCGAACTTCAGTTGTCATTTGGTAAGACTCCACCCGGAGAAGTAAGTGAAGTGCTATGTTCATTGCTCTGTTGATAACGGGGCTTGCTTACTGAGCGATGAACTAGCTAGTGTTAACCCTCTCTCATGTTATTTGCTCTGTTGATAGTGGGCGGGGCTTGCTGAGCGATGAACAAGCTTTTTGTCTGTAGCCTATTAACTAAAATGGGGCAGTCAAGCAGTAATGTTAGTCCAACACAGTAGCAGAGAAGGTTTCACATAAAGGCAGCAAAGGCCACCGTCAAATGGTCTTGTTCTCGGAGTCGACTTGGACTCGACTCGGACCAGTAGTGAACTCGATTCGGACTCGACTCAAAATTTTCTTTAATGACTTGGACTTGAACACTGGGGACTCGAGACTGGACTCAGACTCAAGGTTTAGTGACTCGAGTACAACACTGGTTATAATTCAGTAATACTTGTTTCTAAACACAAACATCTGAGTGTTACTCAACAGTCACAAATATTGGTTAAATATTTTGTATTAAGGGTTAAACAGTCTTTGTTTAGTGACAGTCCTTTTTCTAAAAAACGTTCTTACTCACAGGTGTGAGAATTGTTGCATCTCATTTCGGACACATCGAGGTTTGCTCCGTCACAATGCAGTTATCCATAAGCAGCTGCCAACTGACCCCGATGGACACCCATTCATTCAGAACAACCCTTCCATACCGCTAGGCTTCAATGATCTGGCTTTCATTGACTTCTCCTGCCACAAATTTCCTCACATTGCCCAGGTAATTACTTGCATCAAATCTGCAAATACAACCCCGATTCCAAAAAAGTTGGGACAAAGTACAAATTGTAAATAAAAACGGAATGCAATAATTTACAAATCTCAAAAACTGATATTGTATTCACAATAGAACATAGACAACATATCAAATGTCGAAAGTGAGACATTTTGAAATTTCATGCCAAATATTGGCTCATTTGAAATTTCATGACAGCAACACATCTCAAAAAAGTTGGGACAGGGGCAATAAGAGGCTGGAAAAGTTAAAGGTACAAAAAAGGAACAGCTGGAGGACCAAATTGCAACTCATTAGGTCAATTGGCAATAGGTCATTAACATGACTGGGTATAAAAAGAGCATCTTGGAGTGGCAGCGGCTCTCAGAAGTAAAGATGGGAAGAGGATCACCAATCCCCCTAATTCTGCGCCGACAAATAGTGGAGCAATATCAGAAAGGAGTTTGACAGTGTAAAATTGCAAAGAGTTTGAACATATCATCATCTACAGTGCATAGTATCATCAAAAGATTCAGAGAATCTGGAAGAATCTCTGTGCGTAAGGGTCAAGGCCGGAAGACCATACTGGGTGCCCATGATCTTCGGGCCCTTAGACGGCACTGCATCACATACAGGCATGCTTCTGTATTGGAAATCACAAAATGGGCTCAGGAATATTTCCAGAGAACATTATCTGTGAACACAATTCACCGTGCCGTCCGCCGTTGCCAGCTAAAACTCTATAGTTCAAAGAAGAAGCCGTATCTAAACATGATCCAGAAGCGCAGACGTCTTCTCTGGGCTAAGGCTCCTTTAAAATGGACTGTGGCAAAGTAGAAAACTGTTCTGTGGTCAGACGAATCAAAATTTGAAGTTCTTTATGGAAATCAGGGACGCCGTGTCATTCGGACTAAAGAGGAGAAGGACGACCCAAGTTGTTATCAGCGCTCAGTTCAGAAGCCTGCATCTCTGATGGTATGGGGTTGCATTAGTGCGTGTGGCATGGGCAGCTTACACATCTGGAAAGACACCACCAATGCTGAAAGGTATATCCAGGTTCTAGAGCAACGTATGCTCCCATCCAGACGACGTCTCTTTCAGGGAAGACCTTGCATTTTCCAACATGACAATGCCAAACCACATACTGCATCAATTACAGCATCATGGCTGTGTAGAAGAAGGGTCCAGGTACTGAACTGGCCAGCCTGCAGTCCAGATCTTTCACCCATAGAAAACATTTGGCGCATCATAAAACGGAAGATATGACAAAAAAGACCTAAGACAGTTGAGCAACTAGAATCCTGCATTAGACAAGAATGGGTTAACATTCCTATCCCTAAACTTGAGCAGCTTGTCTCCTCAGTCCCCAGACGTTTACAGACTTTTGTAAAGAGAAAAGGGGATGTCTCACAGTGGTAAACATGGCCTTGTCCCAACTTTTTTGAGATGTGTTGTCATGAAATTTAAAATCACCTAATTTTTCTCTTTAAATGATACATTTTCTCAGTTTAAACATTTGATATGTCCTCTGTGTTCTATTCTGAATAAAATATGGAATTTTGAAACTTCCACATCATTCCATTCCGTTTTTATTTGCAATTTGTACTTTATCCCAACTTTTTTGGAATCGGGGTTGTATATTCAGCTCCAATTGAATGTTAATCATAAAATTTTTATTATGTAGTATTCAAGTTCTTGGTGTTTCTACTGTATATTAGTCATACTTAATTATTTAATTATTCAAATTAATAGGTTTGGTGTGAAACCAATCTACGCCGCTGTTCCAGCCAGCTTCATCGCTTTGTGTGTGAGACCTGTGACAAAGCTTTCCCTTTAAATGTTGCATTAGACTTGCACAAGTTCACGCATGACACTCCTGAAACCAAGGAAGAGTCTGTTTCCTGCCAGCCTTCCAATACAGAGTCCCCTGTATCTGAGAAAAATAGTTTCATGGCCTCTATAGGTTTGCAACACATTGCTCAGGTCAAACCTGTACCCTCAAAGGAGGATGCCTTACAAGCAGAGCTAGATAATATCCGTGTAATTCATGTGGAGCCATCGTTGGTCCAAAAGGAGTCTAGCTTTCTTGGTGGGATTAGTCTGTCTCTGGTGGATCCAACATCTCTCCGGGGTCTGCCTCAGCATGAAGCACTTAAACTCCTTTCTTTACAGCCATTTCAGACTGGTTTTCTTGTCCAGCCGGATGGTGGAATGGTAGTAAAGCCAGTTTGTGGTGAGACTGGAATAGAACTGGCTGACATACAGCAGATCCTCAAAGTGGCTTCTGCTGCCCCAAACCAGATCAGCCTCCCTCCCCTGTCCAAAGCACCATGCAGTGCAGTGCAGTCAAACTACAAGCAGATGCCCCCACTCAAGCCAAAGCCTCTGGTGGCTCCCAGGACCAATATGACAACCTCCACTCCTCCTCCCCTTTTAAGCACCCAGCAGGCATCACTAGGTTGCATCAGCCCCAGTCTACCACCACCTGCTGGCCAGTTCCCAAAGGCTGCCAAGGAACTGTCTCCATCTTCCTCTTCATCATCTTCTACTTGCAACCAGGCTTCTATGGAAAAAATGCAAATGGAAGCTGATTGCATGGGTGATGCCCACACACCCATGGACACAGATGACCAACAAATTAAGCCGGCAGAAGACAAGATAAGGGAGTCATCTGGAAAAAAGGGAGCAGGTCGCAAAGGGTCATACCCCTGCCGCTTTTGTGACCAGGTCTTTGCATATTCAGGGGTACTACACGCACATATGCGTTATCATCTGGGTATCTTGCCCCATCAATGTAATATTTGTGACTATGTTGCTCCTGACAAAGCCACACTGATTCGTCATCTGCGCACCCACAGTGGTGAGCGACCTTACGTCTGCCGAGTCTGCCATTACCCATTCACTGTTAAAGCCAACTGTGAGCGCCACCTTCGCAAGAAACACATGAAGAACACTCGTAAGGAAATTGAGAAAAATATCAAATACATTACCTCATCCACGTCAACACCTGATGCATTAGAACGAACTGGCTCAGGCGACACAATCTGTCGTTTATGTGGTGAGGACCGTAAGACCTACCGAGCCCTACAGATCCACATGCGTGTCCACAATGGTTTCCAGAGAAAGCCATTTGAGTGTAAATGCTGTGGAGCAACCTTTTTGGCTAAGCGTAACTGTATCCACCACCTACTGAAACAGCACCCTGAGATTAAAGAGCAGGACATAGAAGAGCATATAGCTACCATCACTGTTCCTCTTCCTCAAACAACTCCCAAATTTCCTCCACTCAATGGAGTGCCACTAAGTGCTTCGCTCTGTCCTGTTAAAGTGGAGGATCTAAGCCTCTATGGTGCAGATCAGGATGAACCGCTGGACTTCTCAAACAAAAACCGGATAGGTAACAATGCTGGAAACATCAGTGTTTCTCCTAGAATCAAAATGGAGTCTTCCACTTATGATGATTCCATGGAGCCCATTGATCTATCTATTCCCAAGAATCCTGATAAAAAGATGAAGGTAAATACTGATCCAGTGTTGCAAAGAGAAGTAAAAAATGAACAAACATCCCTAAATATAATGGATCACACTCTTGCCCCAGGCCTGGTAACAGATAAAGCTATTGATGAGAAACCACAGCAGTTTGGATGCTACCATATTCCCGCTGTCTTGACCACCATTGGTACAACCAGTTCTGCAGGTCGTGCCTTGCGGCTAAAGCCCCTGCTACCTAAACCCAATTCTTCTGGTGTGAAGGAGCTCCCACCATTGGCCTCCATTGCCCAGATTATCTCCTCTGTCTCTGGTGCTCCCGACCTCCTGAAACGAGACAGCCCTAATGGCTGTCCTGAATCTGTCTCGGATACCTCAGCTGAGGAGTTTCTCCAAGAGGGATCCAAAAGGAGAAGCAATAAAAGGCAAGCCATAAACATGGCTAGGGAAAAGCCTGCAATGAATTCAACAGACCCGAGTGTTGATCTTGAGTCCAGTGGGGAATTTGCCAGTGTGGAGAAGATGCTGGCTACCAGTAATGCCAATAAATTTAGCACCTACTTAAAAACCAACATAATGGAGCTAGAAAGGAAAGAAGGAGACCAATCATGCAATGGTGACAAGAAAGACGCAAAAGATGAAAACCAGACGCACATCAAGCAGACCTCACAGCCCCAGCAGTCCAAAGGGAAGAAGAATGCATACTCAAACTCTGTGCAAAAGATGACTTGCCCATTCTGTCCCAGAGTCTTTCCATGGGCCAGTTCACTCCAACGACACATGCTGACACACACAGGTAACATGCAAATCATCTGTTTCTAAGGTCTTTGGATGTCTCGATATTTATTTAAATATCGTTTAGTTTTAAAAATAGTGTGATATGAATGTGATGTGAATTTAGCGCTTTTTTTTCCCATGTGGCATAATTTGGTCAAATAATTGTGTGGTTTAGGTCAAAAGCCGTACCCTTGCCCTAAATGTGAAGCTCTGTTCTCAACCAAGTCCAACTGTGAGCGCCATCTTTTGCGCAAGCACGGTGTAACCAATAGAATCCTCCGGCAGAATGGTGCAATAACTAAAGCCAAGGAGCCAGAGGAGTGCTCACAAGAGAGTGCAGGTAAGGAGAGAGAGTAAGATCGAAATTTTTTTTATTATTATTATGTTTTTAAATAACAATTATCGAGGCCAGTGTCCTGGAAATTATAGGCAGTAAAATTTTGTGGTTAAACTCGTCTGTAAATTTCATCTTAAATAAAATGAATAATAGAAATCACTGTTGTATTAAGTGACATAATGTAAGCTTTAAAGATACTGAGTCATGTTTGGGATTAAATGGGGACAAATTATGAAATACAGTAGATACAGAACATGTTTATTGCCTGTAATTGTTGACTGTCAGATTGCTGTTTGTAAGATAAGCTGCTTGTTAGAATATTTAACAGTTATTCCATGAAATCGAGTCATACATGAGCTGATAGCCGATGAGGTGCGTAGCACCGAGTTGGCTATAAGCCATGTATGACGAGATTGAGTGGAATAACTGTTTTATTCTATCCACATTCACTGGATTTTGAGAAACGGAGCTTTTTTTTTCCCAAACGCGATAAATAAAAACTTTATACAAAACGTTCGATAAAATAATTTCTGCTTAGAATGTAAAGAAACCGGTGAAATGACAGTAGCAATTTGTGAAAAATGCTATAATAATAATGATTCTTGAAAAATTTAAAATAAAAAAAGTTATGTTCTTACCATCATATACTTTTATTCCATATTGTGTTTCCTTTTTTTGTATTTTTTGGGGGTTTTGTTTTTGAGTAGAGTTTTTATTTCGTCCTCGGTTGGTTCAGCAACACGCTTTTCTATTTTGTTTTTCTCTACTCGTGGTATATGAGCTGATAGCTTAGTAGTAGAGTAGCCAATCAGAGTGCATGATTGCTCATATCCAGTGAATGTGGATAGAATAAATATTTATATCAGGGGTCTTCAATCCTATCCGCAAAGGGCCGGTGTAGCTGCAGGCTTTCATTACAGCCAAATTGGAGGCTCACTTGATTGTTGACTGGAGACGAGGGTGAAATGATTAAACAAGTGAAATCAGGTGTAGCTCCTGCTTGGTTGGAATGAAAGCCTGCAGCCACACTGGCCCTTTGTGGATAGGATTGAAGACCCCTGATTTATATTCTACAGTGTTTAGGGTATGTTGGATATTACAGTATGTCTTGGACTTGCTTTGGGATAAAGCTAGACATGTGTTGAGTAAATGCAAGAAAAAATAAAAATATTAAATTTTGTATAATATCATCACAGACATTATTCATTTAATTTTCTTTCCAGGCATAAAATGTGACCCTAGATTTTATATGCTTTCAGTGGCAATGTTTAATGTATTTTAAATTTGTTTTAGAAAGCATGTCTGAAACAGAGCTCCCTAGTGGTGAGGCAATGGAGCTGACGCATTCTGGAGCTGAAAAGCCAGGCGCATCGGATGCTGAGAAACCCTCCCCAGCCAAGCCCACAGAGGCAGCTGCAGTAAAGCCTCTCCTCCACCAGGGGGAGCCCGAACACCAAGATGTGCACGAGTCATTGAAGAGAAAAAGCACAGTCACTGATGAGGATACCCACAGTAATAAGAGCCTGGACCTGAACTTTGCCAGCAAATTAATTGACTTTACATTCTCAGAGGGGGAACAACAGAGGTCCTCTCCTGCTGTAGACAGCGATTCACATGAACAGGAAGAGTCCAAGCTGATCTGCAAGAGCTGCAACAAGAGTTTCAGATACGCCGCCACTCTGGCGCGACATGAAAAAGTTCACGTGTTAGAAAGTGCAGCCGACATCACTAACGTGGACTCTAAAGTGGACGATGCAGCGGAGTCTTGTGAACTGAAAAAGCATGATGTAGAAGATGAGGTGGAGAAAGTGGAGCGAAACGGGATGGCAGAAAGTGAAGGAGCAGGCAGTGTGATGGACAGTGGCTCTGAGGAGGACAGGGAGGAGAGGAGTGATGAAGACGGAGGTGTGACTGAACCAAAGATCTGTGAAGGGCGCACTGGATTGTCGAGGAGCAAAACTGACAAGAGGAAGAAGATATGCGGGGTGTGTGGCAAACGCTTCTGGAGCCTTCAGGATCTGACGAGACACATGCGCTCTCACACGGGTAAGAACAATTTGAATGAATAAGGGCTGAATTTTATAACCTAGGTCTCTTTGATTCATAGAGTATGAGTAACATCAGATGCTTCAACCATCATATTTCACAGGTGAACGGCCGTACAAGTGTCAGACCTGCGAGCGCACGTTCACTCTGAAACATAGCCTGGTCAGGCACCAGCGTATACACCAGAAACCCCGTGGTGCAACTGGAGAGGAGGAGGGATTCAGCGGGGGCTCGGCTAGCGAGAGGGAATCCACCCCTAACAGCACGAACCCTCCATCTGAAAACGAGAGTGAAAGCATGAAGGAGAAAGAGCAGGAGTCTGCCTCTGCTACAAATAGGAAGCGTGAACTTAATAAAGAAGCTTCTGTCACAGAGAAGGCAGAAACCACACCAGTTACAGAAACACCCAAAGAGGACCTCGCCTCGGATTCGCCCTCAGAAGCGGAGCAACCGGCCGGATTTCTGCAAGGCCTGCTGGAGATCCATTCCAAGCCCGACATTGAGCGCATCCTCCCTACCAGTGAGCCTCGTCTCCTCGGGGTCGAGTGAAAGAGTAACTCCAAATGCGAGTGCCATACAATAAGTACTTTTGTACTGCAGGACATTTTTAAACAGCAACAAAAAGACCATTTACAAGTGCCTTGCTACTTTTTTGGCTATATCTTTATCTACTACTAGTTGATTTTTAGAGTATTTTATAAAAATCTTTTTTTTTTTTTTTTAAATGCCACATTAAGCAATAAATAAATGAACAATTGAGTATAATGATTTGTATATGATTTAAGGGACAGAACAGAGAATGATCATATGAGGCTGCAAACAAGCTGGCACATGGCTACTGAGACTACTGTGTGACGATTTGTGTATAACTGGAATATGTACAACTGTGCTTATTTTTCAAAGAAAGGGCTGTTCATGGACTCCAATCCACCTTTCAGCTTTAGTAATAGAAAAGTCTCCAGAATGTCTGAAACAGTGAATTGTTTGTGTTCTGGCTTTTGTGTTACATCCCAGAGGGCACAGCGAGTTACAGAGGCTTGAGTCTGGAAGGAAAAGCTGCATTATGGGTAACACTCTGAGCAGTGTGCAACAACTCTCAGCATCTAATATCTGGGCAATATTTGCCTATAATAGCATGATTTTGTTTCCAGCTACGCTGACCATGTCAGATGTCCTGTTTTTAACCTTCGTTTTTTGTTTTGGAAGAAAGTGAAGGACAGGGTTTTATTTTACTGAGGGAAGCGTATTTTTATTTTTTTTTAATAATCTTGAGGGCTCAAGAAGAAGGGCTCTAGCTCCAATATCACCTAGAACACACAAAGAGAGTTAAAAAAAAAAAAAAGAACTAGTCCTGTATCCAGATCAAATGTCTTCCAAAACTCTTCTACTTCAAGCCTTACTTGTATTCCTGCAGAGGTTTTAGACAAGCCTCTTGTGTCCAAATGCTAGTTTTTCTCATCTCATTACTTGAAAGCTGTCACCCTGCTGCCTCCTGTCTGGATACAGCACCAGTTCCAGGATCCTCCTCCTCCTCCTGAGCATCTCTCCTGGTAGGATATCAGGTCAATCATATGTGGAGTTGGGTATTTCTGTAACTTTACATTTCTTTTTTTTTTCCATCAAATGTGTAAACCTCAGACTCAAAGTGAACCTCACCTCAAAGAGCAGCAGCAAACCGAACTGGCAGAGTAATTACGGCGTTTTTCCAGACTAGTCCTCGCTGACTGGACAACTCCCATTTACCACAGTCACCTCTGGTGTTTTACAGGAAACAAAAAAAAAATGAAATTGTGGTGAGAGTGCTATGAAAGAGTATTAATAAGCGAGCATTTCTTTGACAGGTGATGAGCAATCCAGTATTGGATGACGTATTTCCTCACCACAGTGGCCACTGGTGCAAGACTAGTGTTGGATGAACTTGAATGAAAATAATGCAATCTCTTTCTCAGTCTGCGTTTTGTATTCTCAGACTCTGTTTCTCCTAATGCCTTTTCCTGGGTTGTTGTGTGTGAGTGTGTTGTGTGTGTATCCACATGTGTATATATTCCTGTTGAGAATGCACACGGACTGTTTTAAATGTATTTATTGTAGCCCAGTGTGGGTCAAGAAGTAAAAATATGGAGAAGCCATGTATTAAATATGCTGCAGAGAGAAATGATTCAAATTCAATACTTTAGTCGCCCAGCTGATCTGGGTGTTTATTTTTTTTCCCCCCCAGCAATAATCACTATTGATCCAAAGGCTTTATGTAGATGTTTTTATGTTTTATAGACTCTGATCTATTTTGTCTCTTTTTTGGGGGCTATTATTATCACTATTATATCAGTTTGGATGAGATATGAGTTCATGGTTTTGTTTTGGTTTTCTTCTTTTTCTTTCTTTCTTTGATATACGAGGCATATAAAACTGTGAAATTTATTGTTCTGTTCTGGGTAAATCTTTAGGATAGTTTTGCATGTTAACCTTTTTATGTTAAGTGGGTATTTTTCTGTCCCTTCCTTCTCACACTGTTTTGCTCTCAGGGTTTTTACATGATGCTTATTTGTAATGTACCTTCCTGAGTTGCAAATATTCTCCCCAACTCTTGATTTTGGAACAAGTTGAACTGTCAATCACTACTTCTAGCACTTGACTGTGAATTAAAACGAGTGGGGTGGATATACTGAATCCATGCACACCCACATTCCTCTCATCACTTTGCTTATTTTCCATGTTTTTTCCCCCGGTTGTTTTTCTTCCTGGTTCCTCCATGCCCTTTTCTCCTTCTCATATGGCAAAAACTACAAAATGTACAGTCTTACCCACCTGGTTGATATTAAAGGGAGCTTTGTGTCGCTGCTACACACAAAAAGTAATTCTACTGGACTTGAACGGAACCAGAATCATGGATAGTATTTTGGTACACTACTCCTGCTCTTCACATGAGTGCTTTGAAATCAGAAATTTAAGCTGTTCTGTATCAAACCTTTAAAGCAATAAAATTGTATTAATGCAAACATGTCTCATGTGCCTGCTTTGGTTATAGAGAAGTGATTAAAACTCCCGGGGCGCTAGAACATTACTTTGACTCTTAATACGTGAAGAAAGGAATTCGACTGTACTTATAAAACTAATGAATTTTAACTAGTTATTCTCCTGGCTGACAGATGCATCGACGTGCACATGTGTGGCTCATGAGTGTCTGAGGAGAAATATTCTCAATCTCAGTAGCCCAACTATAAACTGTGAGGCGTTCACTCTTGGTTGTAGTGTCAATTTTCTTTAGTCATTTCTTATTTTCCTGAACAGCATCTGAATTTATAGGGCATGCACCAGAATGACAATGATTGCAGCTGTAGGGACTCAGGCTGGGCAATATGATTGTTGAACTTTGCGCGGGTGGGTGGAGCACAGAAGTACGGCAGGCCAGAACTGAGTTTACAAAAACTCTTTATTTGCACTTTTCAGTAGCAAACACACTCTCCAGGCCATACGCATACGCACACACACAAGTCATCTGGTTGGGGAGAGAGCTCTCTTCCTCTGCTCTCTCCTTATATCGGGTGTGGTCGCTGGGAAGACACACAAACACAGGTTAATTGACATCAGGTGTAGTGATTCTGCCACTTACCTTCCCTGACTCTGCCCTTCGGTCACAGACCAACGCTTGACCACGCCCCCGCTGCCACATACCCCCACTGCCCGACTCAGGCCGGGCAGCCGTCCGGCCTGCAGCTGACTCCCCCCCCCGACGGGAGAGGAAGTCCGCCACAACCATCTGCGCCCCCGGCCTGTGGATCACCTTGAAGTTAAAGGGCTGGAGTGCCAGATACCAACGGGTGATCCGCGCATTGGCTTCATGCGGTGGAGCCACTGGAGGGGCGCGTGGTCCAAACAGAGGGTGAAAGGGCGTCCCAGCAGGTAGTAGCGGAGGGCAAGGACCGCCCACTTGATGGCTAGGCACTCCTTCTCGATTGTGCTGTAGCGCCCCTCACGCACTGACAGCTTCCTGCTGATATACAGCACAGGGCGGTCCTCCCCCTCCACCTCCTGGGACAAAACAGCCCCCAGCCCTCTGTCCGATGCATCTGTCTGCAACATAAAGGGGAGAGAAAAGTCAGGGGAGTGTAACAGTGGCCCCCCACACAGTGCAGCCTTTACCTCAGAGAAAGCCCGCTGGCATTGCTCCATCCACTGGACCGGATCTGGTGCCCCCTTTTTAGTGAGATCAGTCAGCGGGCTGGTGACATCTGAATAATTAGGTATAAACCTATGATAGTAGCCAGCCAGCCCCAGGAACTGTCTCACCCCCTTTTTGGTCTCGGGCCTCGGGCAGGCCGCAATCGCTGCTGTCTTATTAATTTGGGGACGCACCTGCCCATTGCCCAAGTGGAAGCCCAGATACCATACTTCCACCCGCCCAATTGCACACTTCTTCGGGTTGGCCGTGAGACCCACTCGCCTCAGTGACCCAAGGACGGCCCTCAGGTGCTGCAGATGCCGCGGCCAGTCATTACTATAGATTATTATGTCGTACAAGTATGCGGCCGCGTAGGTGGCGTGGGGACAGAGGACCCTGTCCATGAGCCGCTGGAACGTAGCGGGCACCCCAAACAGCCCCAAAGGAAGTGTGACAAATTGGTGTAAGCCAAACGGTGTGGAAAAGGCCGTTTTTTCTCGGGATAATGGAGTCAAGGGGATCTGCCAATAACCCTTTGTCAAATCCAGTGTTGAATAAAAGCGAGCCGTGCCTAGTCGATCCAGCAACTCGTCAATGCGAGGCATTGGGTACGCGTCGAATTTAGACACCGCGTTGACTTTTCTATAGTCCACACAGAACTGGACCGACGCGTCGGCCTTGGGAACCAAGACCACCGGGCTGCTCCAGTCACTGTGGGACTCCTCGACGATGCCCATTTCGAGCATGGCCTTGAGTTCTTCCTGAACCACCTTTTTCTTGTGTTCAGGTAGCCTGTAAGGGCGGTGGTGCACTACCACCCCCAGGGGTATCTCAATGTGGTGTTCTATGAGGCGGGTGCGGCTGGACAGGGGCAAGAACACGTCCGAAAATTCGGTCTGCAACTGGGCAACCTCCATGAGTTGGGTCGGGGAGAGGTGGTCTCCACAGGGGACCGGAGAGGTAAGCGATGTCAATGTTCCTTTTTGAACCTCTGGCCCCAGCTCTGCCTTCTCCAGAATCACCGATACCAATGCCACAGGGACCTCCTCGTTCCAGGGTTTAAGCAGATTGAGGTGGTAAATCTGTAGCGCCCCACCCCGTCCATTCGCCTCACCGCATAGTCAACGTCCCCGACTCGCCGTGTGACCTCAAAGGGTCCTTGCCACTTGGCGATCAATTTGGAGCTCGACGTGGGCAACAGTACGAGTACTTTATCTCCCGGTGCGAACTCCCTAAAGGCACGTACCCCTGTCGTACAGGCGGATTTGCTGTTCTTGGGCCTGCTGCAAATTCTCCTGGGTTAGGTGTGTGTGTGTGTGTGGTTTTGCACGCAGGTCAATAACGTATTGAATTTTGTTTTTGCTTGGTGAAGGTCCCTCCTCCCAATTTTCCTGCAGTACATCTAGGATGCCGCACGGCTTATGCCCATATAATAATTTGAATGGGGAGAACCCCGTGGAGGCTTGTGGGACCTCTCACACTGCGAATAGCAGGGGTTCGAGCCATTTATCCCAATTGCGTGCGTCCTCGCTGACGAATTTTTAAATTATATTCTTGAGGGTGCGGTTGAACCGTTCGACTAAACCGTCCGTTTGTGGGTGATAAACGCTGGTGTGGATCAGCTTAATTCCCAATAACCCATACAGTTTGCGCAGTGTGCGTGACATAAACAAAGTGCCTTGATCAGTCAGAATCTCTTTGGGGATTCCGACTCGGGAGATGACGTGGAAGAGTGCTTCCGCAATACTGCATGCTGAGATATTGCGAAGAGGAACTGCTTCCGGGTATCGCGTTGCATAGTCCACCAAAACTAAAATAAAGTGATTACCCTCGTGTTGACCGATCTAATGGCCCGACGAGATCCATCCCAATTCTTTCGAATGGGGTCTCGATTAATGGTAGAGGGCGCAAAGGCGATTTTGGAATGGCCACTGGATTTACTAACTGGCATTCGCGGCATGCCGTACACCACCTACGGACATCGCTGCAAATCCCTGGCCAATAGAACTGGGCCATTATTCAGGCTAGTGTCTTATCCTGCCCCAAGTGTCCAGCCATGGGATTAAAGTGAGCCGCCTGGAAAACCAATTCCCAGCGGCTCTTTGGAATCAAAAGCTGTGTAATCTGCTCCTTAGTCTGAGTGTCCTGCGTCACTCAGTATAATCTCTCATAATGGAGAAATGGGGGAAGGACGGGGTGGCGTTTGGCTGGAGCATTTGACCATCAATTACGCTCACTTGGTCAAATGCATGCTGCAGAGTCTCGTCTCGTGACTGCTCTAATGGGAAATCTGCAAGGGATTCCCCGAGAGAGGGAGGAGGAGCCTGCGGCTCCTCACTCTGACGCGAAGATGACGTAGACGGCTCTGTGACAGCTGCTCCTGCCAATGCCACTCCGGGACCTCCCCCCGCTGAACTACAGCAGGACCCACTCTTTACTAAATGAGTCATTAATTCCCGAAATCCCGGCCAATCAGTCCCCAAAATTATCGAGTGGGTAAGGCAAGGATTAACCGCCGGCTTTACACTAGATTTCTCCCCTCGAAATTGAATGTGGACCGACACCAAAGGGTAGTTGTGAACATCCCTGTGCACACACAACACCTTCACCAATTGTGCTCCCCCTAATGCCTCGCCTTGCACCAGGCTTTGGTGGATTGAGGTCTGATTACAGCCAGAGTCCACCAAAGCCTGATACGAATCCCCTTGGACACTCACTGGTATGCGATACGTTCCGGCCCGATCGAGAGCGGTTCCTGGCGCGTCGGGGATCCGGACCACCACACCCACCTCCATTACTGAGCACTGATGCTGGAGGTGCCTCGGCTCCCCGCAGTGCCAGCAAACCGGCCCGGGCTTTCTCTCTGCACCGGCGCTCTGGGGCTCACTCACCTGAAGGGGGGGAGAGACAGACATGGAAGCGGGAAATGGGAGGGCACCGCAGGTGCGGCAGGGCGGCTGGGGTGGAGCCGGCCCCCGCCTCCATGGTGGGGGAACGGAGCGAGGACAAGACACAGAAGGGGAGGGGGAGAGAGAGGAGAAAAGATCTGCTGTCCTGCTGTGGGAACAGCCACCAAATGATCCTCCACCAACTCGATGGCCTGATCCAGCGACGCCGGGTGATGGCACTGGACCCACTCCGCTGTTCCTTCGGGAAGCCGGACGATGAACTGCTCCAGTGCCACCAGATCGATGATTCCCTCGGCGTCGCGGTTGTCAGCCCTTAGCCATCGCCGGCAGGCGTCCCGGAGTTGCTGGCCAAACGTGAATGGCCAGCCAACCTCCTCTAGGCATAGAGCGTGAAAGCGCTGGCGTTGTTGTTCGGGGGTGCGCCCCACACACTGGAGGATGGCCCGGCGCAGGTCCGCATAGACCAACCGGCTGTCGGCGGAGCTGTAGCGTGGCCAGCTGCGCCTCGCCCGTTAGCAGGGAGAGGAGGCGCGCCGCGCGTTGTTCCACCGGCCAGCCCGAGGCCTCTGCTGCTTGTTCGAATAGTGTGAGGAAGGCCTCGGGGTCGTCGTGCGGGCCCATCTTCGTTATGGTGAGGTGGGGTGGGCCCGTGGAGGTGGTGGACCCCGCCGACGCGAGGAGGTGCTGGAACGCCTGATGATCTTCCTGTTGCGCCAGCACCAGGGCCTCGAACTGTTGTTCTTGCTCCTTTTGGAGGGCGAGCAGCGCCTGGTGCTGGCTCTGTTGGGCCGTGGCAAGGGCGTGGATCAGGTCTACGAAGGGGGAGGACTCCATGGGGCTGTTCTCCTCTGTGCTCCGTTCCCGGGTTTCGGCACCACTGTTGAACTTTGCGCGGGTGGGTGGAGCACAGAAGTACGGCAAGCCAGAACTGAGTTTCCAAAAACTCTTTATTTGCACTTTTCAGTAGCAAACACCCTCTCCCAGCCACACGCATACGCACACACACAAGTCATCTGGTTGGGGAGAGAGCTCTCTTCCTCTGCTCTCTCTCTCCTTATATCGGGCGTGGTCGCTGGGAAGACACACAAACACAGGTTAATTGACATCAGGTGTAGTGATTCTGCCACTTACCTTCCCTGACTCTGCCCTTCGGTCACAGACCAACGCTTGACCACGCCCCCGCTGCCACAATGATGAATATATATCATCATGATAAATTATAGTGCCTTTAAAAATATTCATACCCCTTGAACTTTTTCACATTTTTCCACCTTACAACCACAAACCTAAGTTTTTTATTGAGATTTTATGTGATAGACCAACACAGAGTAGCACATAATTGTGAAGTGAAACGAAAATGATAAATGGTCTTCAAAATTTTAAAACAAAAGTCTGAAAAATGTGATGTGCATTAGTATTCAGCCCCCCTGCGTCAATACTTTGTAGAGCCACCTTTTGCTGCAATTACAACTGTAAGTCTTTTGTGGTATGTCTCTACCATAGACATTATTATTATTATTATTATTATTATTATTATTATTAGATCAAAGAATATTATTCTTTGATCTAATAATAATAATAATAATAATGCATTTTATTTAAAAGCGCCTTTCAAAACACTCAAGGACACTATACAAACAGTAAAAACAAGAATAAAAACAACAGTAAAAACAGTAAAACAAAACACAATAAAAGCACAGAGAAAGTAAACAGAGAATTTAAAGATGGTAAAAGTCACAGTGAATATGCTAACTGAAACAAGTGAGTTTTCAGTCTGGATTTGAATAGAGGTAGAGAGTCGATATTACGTATGTCGGGGGGGGGGGGGAGAGAGCGACTGAAAGCTCTACTCCCCATAGTACTGAGACGGGCAGAGGGGACAGTGAGGAGGATGGAGGAGGAGGATCAGAGGGAGTGAGAGGGAGTAGCAATGTGGAGAAGATTGGACAAATATGGAGGAGCAAGATTATGGATGGCCTTGAATGTGTGGAGGAGAATTTTGAAGTTGATCCTGTATTTGATAGGGAGTCAGTGGAGAGTCTGTAGTGTTGGGGTGATGTGATGAAAAGAGGGCGTATTGGTGATGATACGGGCAGCTGAATTCTGGACCAATTGGAGCTTATGAAGGGATTTTTGAGGGAGACCAAAGAGGAGAGAATTACAGTAGTCAATGCGGGAAGTGACAAGACTGTGTACAAGGATGGAGGTGGTGTGGAATCTAAACCATTCCATTGTAGCTCTGGCTGTATGTTTAGGGTCATTGTCTTGCTGGAAGGTGAATCTCCTTCCCAGTCTCAAGTCTTTTGCAGCCTCCAACAGGTTTTCTTCCAGGATTGCCCTGTATTTAGCTCCATCCATCTTCCCATCAACTCTGACCAGCTTCCCTGTCCCTGCTGAAGAAAAGCATCCCCATAGCATGATGCTGCCACCACCATGTTTCACAGTGGGGATGGTGTGTGCAGGGTGATGAGCAGTGTTAGTTTTCCGCCACACATAGCGCTTTGCATTTAGGCCAAAAAGTTCAACTTTGGTCTCATTTGACCAAAGCACCTTCTTCCACATGTTTGCTGTGTCCCCTACATGGCTTCTGGCAAACTGCAAACGGGACTTCTTATGCCTGTCTTTCAACAATGGCTTTCTTCTTGCCACTCTTCCAAAAAGGCCAGATTTGTGGAGTGTATGACTTATAGTTGTCCTGTGCACAGATTCTCCCACCTGAGCTGTGGATTTCTGTAGCTCCTCCAGAGTGATCATGGGCCTCTTGGCTGCTTCTCTGACCAGTGCTCTCCTTACTCGCTCTGTCAGTTTAGGTGGATGGCCATGTCTTGGTAGGTTTGCAGTTGTGCCATACTTTTTTCATTTTTGAATGATGGATTGAACAGTGCTTCTTGAGATGTTCAGAGCTTGGGATATTTTTTTTATAACCTAATCCTGCTTTAAACTTCTCCAGAACTTTATCCCTGACCTGTCTGGTGAGTTCTTTGATCTTCATGATGCTGTTTGTTCTTCAGTGTTCACTAACAAACCACTGAGGCCTTCACAGAACAAGTGTATTTATGCACCATATGATTTACACAACATGTCTACCACTTTAAAGGTGAAAATTTTTATTTTTTTTATTGTGACACAATAATTAAGATGAAAAAACAAATCTGGAGTGTGCATAGGTATTCACACACCCCAAAGTCAATACTTTGTAGAGCCACCTTTTGCTGCAGTTACAGCTGCAAGTCTCTTGGGGGTATGTCTCTATTAGCTTAACACTTCTAGCCACTAGGATTTTTGCCCATTCCTCAAAGCAAAACTGCTCCAACTTCATGTTAGATGGGTTGCGTTGGTGTACAGCAATCTTCAAGTTATGCCACAGATTCTCAATTAGATTGAGGTCTGGGCTTTGATTAGGCCAGTCCAAGACATTTAAATGTTTCCCTTTAAACCACTCCAGTGTAGCTTTAACAGTATGTTTAGGGTCATTGTCCTGCTGGACCGTGAACCTTCATCCCAGTCTCAAACCTTTGGCAGACTTAAACAGATTTTCCTCCAGAATTGCCCTGTATTTAGTGCCATCCATCTTTCCTTCAGTCCTGACCAGTCAAATCAAATTTATTTGTATAGTGCTTTTAACAATAAACATTGTTGCAAAGCAGCTTTACACAATTTGAACAACTTAAAATATGAGCTAATTCTATCCCTAATCTATCCCCAATGAGCACGCCTGTGGCGACGCTGGCAAGGAAAACCTCCCTCAGATGACATGAGGAAGAAACCTCAAGAGGAACCAGACTCAAAAGGGAACCCATCCCCATCCGGGCAACAAGAGACAACATGACTATAACATTAACAGTCCTAACATAAAGTCAGCTTCTTTGATGCTATAAACCCCCCACCGATGGAAACCCGAGCGCAAAACCGTTCACGACAACCGTAGTCCCAGAGTCAGCAAGCCAACTGCAGTCCCCAGCCACAAAAGCACCACTGCAAGAGTCCAGAGCATCCTCCAGGTGCGACCCCCAACTGTTGACATGGGGCCGCCCTCCACAGGAGCGATGCGATGAGACTCCAACCAGACACAGGGCATCAGGATGGATCAGGCAGGTCCGAGGAGCAGAAGAGGTCAGCATCTCGATCCCAGGACCGACATGTATGTAACTCAGAGGGACAGATTTGGGGGGGAATACAGGTTGTTAGGTATGCCCAATGTCACCTGAATAAGTACTGAATAAGGACCAGCTTTCCTGTCCCTGCAGATGAAAAACATCCCCACAGCATGATGCTGCCACCACCATGCTTCACTGTAGGAATGGTGTTCTCAGGGTGTTGGGTTTGCGCCACACATGGCAGTTCCTCAAATGGGCAAAAAAAAAAATCAATTTTAGTGTAGTTTGCCCAGAGAATCTTCTGCCATGTGTTTGGGGAGTCGGCCACATGCTGTTGGGCAAACTCCAAACATATTTTCTTTTTTTTTTCTTGAAGCAACTGCTTTTTTTCTGGCCACTCTTCCATAAAGCCCCGCTCTGTGGAGTGTACGGCTTAAAGTGGTCCTATGGACAGCTACTCCCATCTCCACTGTGGATCTTTGCAGATCCTTCAGTGTTGTCTTTGTTGCATCTCTGATTAATGCCCTCCTTGTCTGATCTGTGAGTTTTGGTGGGTGGCCTTCTCTTATCAGGTTTGGAGTGGTGCCCTATTCTTTCCATTTTGCTATAATGGATTTAATGGTGCTCTGTGGGATATTCAAAGTTTGGGATATTTTTTATAACCCAACCCTGATCTATACTTCTCCACAACTTTGTCTTTGACCTGTTTGGATGCTCCTTGGTTTTCATGTTGCTTGCTTAGTAGTGTAGCAGAGTAAGGGTCCTTCCAGAACAGGTTGCTTTATACAGATGTCATGTGACAGATCATGTGACACTTTGATTGCACACAGGTGGATCTTAATCAACTAATTGTGATTTACGAAGTGAATTGGTTGGACCAGCTCTTATTTAGGGGTTTCATACGAAAGGGGGTGAATACCTATGCACACTCCAGATTTCTGTTTTTTCATCTTATTGTGTCACAATAAAAAAAAGTGCACCTTTAAAGTTGTGTAAATCAAAATGGTGCTAACCCTCCAAAAATCCATTTTAATTCCAGCTCGTAATGTGACAAAACAGGACAAACACCAAGGGGGATGAATACTTTTGCAAGACACTGTACTATTCTAAATTCTGATTTAAAACAATATCTATACTGAATTGTCATGCTAGCAAGGTGTTTTCCAATTAATTAGTTAATCATATCAGTGTTAAAGGTAGAAGTTAGAAAATTTTCATCTTCGTACACAAAGTTTCAAGAGAAACAATGTTTTTGGACAAAAATCCTTCCTCTCCTGTGCAAGCAAAGTGTTATCAGGCTGTAGGAGGTGAAACTAGCAGATAGGACAGATTTACCACAAGTGGTTGATGCTGTAATCGTTTTTGTCAAAACATAGTAGATTTTTCCAGTTACACACTAAGGCTCTTACTTTTCCTCCCATAATCCCGACTCATAACAGAGTTCTCATTAATGTTGTGTCCAGTGGTCGAGTGTCTCACCTGTGGAAAGCAGAAATATTTCCTTCCTATGGTACACAGATACTCAGTGAAACAATCAGCTAGGCTGGTCGTGTGTTATTTTATGACTTCTACATTACTGATTCAGTACAAAAACATTTTAGGGTCCAAATGTTCATTTTCCAACACAAAATTAAATGTTACAGAAAAAAAAATGTTTGTATCTGAGCAGCATGTTACATAAGCGAGCACTTTTCAGATTAAAAAAGAAAACAATGAAGGCTGCTGGGTTTTGGTGCAAAATGAAGAAGCAAGTGTGACAGTCAAGGTGTCCAGAAGAACTGTGGCTGGTTCTGCAAGATGCTCAGTAAAACCTACAGCTCATTTCCACATAAAACTGCACTCATTGGACCTGAGACTACTTTTTTTTTTTAAAAGCAAAGGGTCGTCTCACACCAAATATTGACCGTTTCATTTATTACTGTTTACTGCTCTTTCTAGTATAGTTTTAATACATAAACTATATAACTTAAGGCAGCTTTGCTCTACAGAACTGTACAACAGATTTCACGTCTCACTTGAGAGACAATAAACAGCTCCTGCCACAAGAGTGATGCATGATTACCAGCATGTAGCAAATGTTTTTATAATGCCACCAATTTTTACTGATATCTCAGCTCGTAGCCTGACTCACAACTTATTATTCAACCTGACCTGTCACTACTGTACCCTCCAGAATTACTCTCACCCTTCATCAAATCATTGTGTACAATAAACACAACATATTGTGTACAATAAACATAACATGTTTATTCCCTCATCTTTAGTAAGCATTTTATCATGGTCAGGGGTGTGATGGAGCTGGAGTATATCCCGGTAACAGTGTGAGCAAGGAGAGAGAACTCACCCTGGATGGGATATCGGTACATTGCATGTACGCATACACATTCATGCAGTCATTCACACTTGGGGGCCAATATAGTGTAGCCAATCCACCTACTGGCAAGTTTTTGGACAGTGCAAGGAAACTGGAGAACCCAGATGAAACTCAGGCACATGAGGAAAACATGTGAACCTCATCAATGCAGTAACCCAAGGTCAGGATCAAATCGGAGACCCTCGAGAACTGTGAAGCAGCAGTGCTGCCCATTGCGGCAACGCGCACCAATCGATAATTTACACTTAATAAATAAATGAGAAGAAAGTACCTGTGATCAAACAAAAAAAACCCAACATTTTTTTTTTAAATTTATTGCAACTACTTACGAAACATATTTTCTCCCAAAATGTATGCCAAAATTATTAACACCTTTACATTTTACATTCTTGAAAGGTGGATATTTACTAATTGTACTTACTTTAAGATTTTTTATAGACCTAGTACTTTTCTTTTGGTAGAAAATTAACTCTATTTCTAACAGCTAACAAACTGAAATAAATCCAACTTTAAAAACCCAGATATTGTCAGCATCCATCGGTCTCGAGAGACAATGGAGTAGTGCGCCTTGGTGTCTTGACCTCTTCAATCTATGGGCTTGCAGTGTTTGCTGTGGCTGTACAGACCGATCCTGGATCGGCAGGCTCTGTTCCAGTTTCTGCAAGTGAATTCAGCACCTGGTTTTGGAGGTGCCAGTACAGTCCTCTGTTGTCTGCACTCTTCTCTTTACTCATCTCTCCTCTCTCTTTTCCTCACTTCACTCAATACACTCCTTGACAGTTGATCTCTAGATACTGTGATAGCTGACCACAGTCTCCAGGTCTGCTGGGTTAATATCACCTGCTGTCAGATCTCATTTACAGACATCTTTGTAGTGAAGGGCAGGCCTTCAAACATGTCAAGTCAAATCAAGTTTATTTGTATAGCGCTTTGAACAATAGACATCGTCGCAAAGCAGCTTTACAGAATTTTAATGACTTTAAACAAGAGCTAATTTTATCCCTAATCTATCCCCAATGAGCAAGCCTGTGGCAACAGTGGCAAGGAAAAACTCCCTCAGACAACATGAGGAAGAAACCTTGAGAGGAACCAGACTCAAAAGGGAACCCATCCTCATTTTGGTGATAGACAACGTGATAACATTTTTAACATGAATCCTGTTTTGTTGATGTTATAACTCTTCATTGATGGAAACTTGAGCGCAAAACTGTTCATGACAACTGTAGTCCTAAAGTTAGCAAGTCAACTGTAGTCCTCTTACAGTAATGCTTTTATGTCTGTGTCCAGAGCGTCTTCCAAGTGTGACTTTCTACTGTCCATACAGGCCCATCCTCCACAGAAACGATGTGATGAGACTCCGGCCAGAAGTAGGGCATCAGGATGGATCAGGCAGGGCCAAGGAGCAGAAGAGGTCAGCATCTCGATCTCAGGATTGACTTGTAACTCCGAGGGACAGACGGGGGGGGAGAAAAAGAGAGAGAAAACACAGGTTGTTAGGTATGCTCAATGTCACCTAAAGAGTAAGAACAGTATATATTTTGCACACAGCGCAAGCAGGGACTCCGGCAAAACTAACTATGACAGCATATGACATATGATAGAATTTTAATGACTTTAAACAAGAGCTAATTTTTAACTAAAATAACTAAAAGGGGAGAGCCAGAAGGTAACACAGGCATGAGAGTGCCCCGGGACATAAAGCAGCAGCCATTACACCATTAACAAACTCAAGTGAGCAAGTGAGTGGGGGACTGACAGCATCCATACATCCCAGTTTACCAAACACTGTCTGAGGACCCTTCAGATCTACACCTTTACCTCATAAACACTATTAACAAAAGGCTTGACTAAACAGATATGTTTTCAGCCGAGACTTAAACGCTGAGACTGTGTCTGATTCCTGAACATTACTTGGAAGGCTGTTCCATAACAGTGGGGCTTTGTAAGAAAAGGCTCTGCCCCCTGATGTAGCCTTCACTCTACGAGGTACCAACAGATAGCCTGAACCTTTTGATCTAAGTAGGCGTGGCGGGTCATAGAGGACCAGAAGTTCGCTCAGGTACTGTGGCATGAGACCATTCGGTGCTTTAAAGGTCAATAGTAGTATTTTATAAACAATACAACATTTGATTGGGAGCCAAGGCAGTGTGGATAAAACAGGCGTGATGTGGTCATATTTTCTAGTTCTAGTAAGGACTCTTGCTGCTGCATTTTGAACTAACTGGAGCTTGTTTATGCACTTATTGGAACATCCAGACAGTAAGGCATTACAATAATCCAACCTAGAGGTAACAAAAGCATGAACTAGTTTTTCTGCATCATGTAGTGACATAAAATTTCTTATCTTAGCAATATTTCTGAGATGAAAGAAAGCTATCTGGGTAATGTTATTGATATGAGTTTCAAATGAAAGACTGGGGTCAATCACCCCGAGGTTTTTTACTGCTGCACATGAAGAAACAGAAAGTCCATCCAGAGTTACTGTGTAATCAGAAAACCTACTTCTTGCTGCATGTGGTCCTAGTACAAGTACTTCAGTCTTGTCAGAGTTAAGCAGAAGGAAGTTCATAAGCATCCAGTGTCTGATGTCCTTCACACATTCCTCAATTCTATTAAGCTGGTGTCTCATCTGGTTTTGCAGAAACATACAACTGTGTGTCATCAGTATAACAGTGGAAACTAATACCATGTTTACAAATAATATCACCCAGAGGTAAAATATATAAAGAAAAATGCAGTGGGCCTAAGACAGAACCATGTGGAACACCAAACTTTACTTCAGTAGGTTTAGAAAAATCACCATTTACATCAACATACTGATAGTGATCAGTTAAATAAGAGCTGAGCCAGGAGAGGTCCGTTCCCTTAACTCCCACAACATTTTGTAGTCTATCCAAAAGAATGGAATGATCAATGGTATCAAATGCTGCACTAAGGTCAAGCAACACAAGCAGTGAGACACAGCCCTGATCAGACACCAACAGTAAGTCATTTACTACTTTAACCAGTGCTGTTTCTGTGCTATGATGAGGTCTAAATCCTGACTGATACATTGCATGGATGCAAATATGAGCATAACTGCTGTGCCAGAGCTTTTTATAGGATATTGGAGATGGAGAGGTTTGATATTGGCCAATAATTGGACAGCTGACAGGGATCAAGGTCAGGTTTTTTAATCAGAGGTTTGATAACTGCAAGTTTAAAGGATTTGGATACATAGCCAATCCTAAGAGAAGAATAATATGCCAGTAACCAACTTGCCATAGAGTATGTCCTTGGGGATCTGGCCATCATCCATGTGCACAACATGCAGGCGCTGCCATGTAAGTAGAGCAAATATGCTAAACCCAGATAAATAAATACAGAATTAAAAAAAACAAAATAAATAAATTCTGGGCGGCACTGTGGTGTAGTGGTTAGCGCTGTCACCTCACAGCAAGAAGGTCCGGGTTCGAGCCCCGTGGCTGGCGAGGGCCTTTCTGTGCAGAGTTTGCATGTTTTCCCTGTGTCCGCGTGGGTTTCCTCCGGGTGCTCCGGTTTCCCCCACAGTCCAAAGACATGCATGTTAGGTTAACTGGTGACTCTAAATTGACCGTAGGTGTGAACATGAGTGTGAATGGTTGTCTGTGTCTATGTGTTAGCCCTGTGATGACCTGGAGACTTGTCCAGGGTGTACCCTGCCTTTTGCCCGTAGTCAGCTGGGATAGGCTCCAGCTTGCCTGCGACCCTGTAAAACAGGATAAAGTGGCTAGAGATGATGAGAATGAGATAAATAAATTCTGAAAAGTTGGATTTTTATTCTTACTCTTAGTACACAAAGATCAAAAGGATCTAAAAATATATCTACTTTTCTTTTAGTACAAAATCAACTCAATATTTCTAACAGGTACATAATATATGAGTGTGTGTGTGTGTGTGTAAATAAACATCTGATCCCTAAAACTGCTTTCATAGGTGATCTACATAAGGGTATAAAATCACCCTTACATCAAGTCTGACCAATTTACACTCGGGCCTCTCTTTGGCGCCGCCTGGTGGATATTTAGTGCAACACCTTGAGTTTTGCTTTTAATTAAAATTACAATCTCATCTCATCTCATTATCTCTAGCCGCTTTATCCTGTTCTGCAGGGTCGCAGGCAAGCTGGAGCCTATCCCAGCTGACTATGGGTGAAAGGTGGGGTACACCCTGGACAAGTCGCCAGGCCATCACAGGGCTGACACATAGACACAGACAACCATTCACACTCGCATTCACACCTACAGTCAATTTAGAGTCACCAGTTAACCTAACCTGCATGTCTTTGGACTGTGGGGGAAACCGGAGCACCCGGAGGAAACCCACGCGGACACGGGGAGAACATGCAAACTCCACACAGAAAGGCCCTCGCCGGCCACGGGGCTCGAACCCGGACATTCTTGCTGTGAGGCGACAGTGCTAACCACTACACCACCGTGCCACTATAATAATAAAATAATAGTGATAATAATAATATTATTATTATTGCTGGAAATTTATTTGCTCAAACAAAATTGCGCTAACAAATGTAATAACAATAATAATAATAATAATAATAATAATAATAATAAATTATTATTATTATTATTATTATTATTATTAACAATAGGTGTGCCTTTGGTTGCTCGACTGTGATTGGCCTTCTAAAAGGTGTGGCAGGGTTCCATGGAAACAGATTATTCCATTGAGTGGTGGTTAATTATGGGGAGGGACTTGATCTGCAACAGACTGCAATTGTTCATAACTCTAGTTGACAGGAACATTAAAGAGGTATGTTTAACTGTTTTTTTTTTTAGCTGTAAACTAAATGATGTGACTACCATGATGAAACACATCAATACTGTTCTTCTTCTTCTTTTGGCCTGCTCCCGATTAGGGGTAGCCACAGCAGATCTTTCATCTCCATTGCTCCCTGTCTTCCGCATCCTTCTCTACCACACCTGCCACTTTCATGTCCTCTTTCACCACATCCATGTATCTCCTCTTTGACCTTCCTCATTTTTGTGTGCCTGGCAGCTCCATCCTCAGCATTCTCCTTCCAACATGCTCTGCATCTCTTCTCAGGATGTGCCCATACCATCTTAGTCTCATCTCTCTTAGCTTAATTCCCAACCTCTCCACATGTGCTGTCCCTCTGATGTGCTCATTCCTTATCCTGTCCAACCTCCCATTACAAACCTTAACATCCTCAACTCCGCCACCTCCAACTTTGCCTCCTGTCTCTTCGTTAAGGGTACGGTCTCCAATCCATACATCACAACTGGTTTCACTACTGTCTTATACATCTTACCTTTCACTTTTGCTGGGACTTTCCTATCACAAATGACTCCCAAAATCCTTCTCCAACTGCTCCACCCTGCCTGCACTCTCTTTCTCGCCTCACTATCACAGCCCCCATTTTCCTGCACAGTTGACCCCAGGTACTTGAGTTCACCAACTTTCTTTACGTCTACTCCTTGCATCTTCACTACACTCATCCCCATTCTCAATGATGCACATGTATTCTGTTTCGCTACTGCTCACCTTCATTCCTCTTCGTTCCAATGCATACCTCCATCTCTCCAAACCCAGTTCAACCTCCTTTCCACTTTCACCACATATCACAATATCATCCGCAAACATCACGTTCCATGGTGACTCTTGCCTCACTTTGTCCGTCAAGCTATCCATCACTATGGCAAACAAGAAAGGACTCAAAGCAGATCCTTGATGGAGTTCCACCTTCACCTTGAACCATTCAGTCGTTCCAACTGCACACCTCACTGCTGTTTCACTGTTCTCATACATGTCTTGCACCACTCTAATATACTTCTCATTCACTCCACACAATACAATAAACTTTATTTAAATTCGAATTTAAAATAGCAAATACATGCTAATATCTCCGAATATAATAAAAATATACACATAAATGTAATTAAAAAAACATAATACAATTATTAATAAAATTAAATAAATAAAATATTCATCTATTTAAAAATTACAGAATAATCAGCACTATGCTATAAAATTTAATTCCTTAATGGCAGATCTAAAATCATTAAAGGATAATTTGTGACAAGAATCAGATAGAGAATTCCAAAGCTTAGCTCTGAAATACCTTAAGGAATGTAAACCATATTTGGTGGTACAAAGAAAAGGTATTTTTTAGAGCTCGCGCCCCACTTAAATTATATGATGTCTGTCTATTATTAAAAAGTTTACTTATATAGGGAGGAGATAAAGAATGTAAAGCCTTGTATACTAAAACTAAAATGTCAATATCTAGACTGCAATAGGCTGGGTTGATCAATGCGTTTAAGTAAGTTATCATAACTATCCTGATAATTGTTAAATACAAATCGTAAACAGCGCTGATTTAAATTCTCTAGCTTGTCAGAATTTCGCTTACCACAATGGTGCCAAACAGCGGAACAATAATTTAATTGCGATAAGAAATATGCTTTATACAGCGTAACCTTGGCATGTTCAGGAATTAGATGCTTATGGCGTTTCATAACTTGAAGTTTATTACTAACCTTGCGAACTATATCGGCAACATGCTCATTAAAATTAAATTTATTATCAGTAGTAACACCTAGTAATTTCATAGTGTTGGAAATAGCAATATCTTCATTACATAGCTTAAATGAGATATTATCTAGAGAACTAGGATTACGACTCATAAGCATTGAAGTATTCTTAGAAGCATTGACAAGCATACCATTTATTAGTAAACCATTCATTGATAATATCAAGATCAGCATTAATTGCTTGTTGAAATGAATCAGCTATAGTGTCGCTGGAGTATAACTGCGTGTCATTGGCATAGGAACTAACACTAGAAGTAAGGTCAAGAAACATAAGATCATTAATGAAAATATTAAACAACAAAGGTCATAGGACCGATCCCTGAGGGATACCTCTGGATACGGTGGACCACTCCGATGTGGTGTCACCGATTTTAATCCTCTGGGATCGATCACTAAGATAACTAGTTAAAAGGCCTATACTATTATTAGATAAGTTATAGGCCTTAAGTTTAGCAAGTAAGAGGTCATGAGGAAGAGAATCAAAAGCCTTAGAAAGATCTAAACCAAATATCGCAGATAATTTCTTATTGTCGAGTGCAAGTTTAAGATCTTCAACAATACGTAATAAAGTAGATTGGCAACTATAAAACTTATGATAAGCCGGCAGAAAATCAGATAACTTATCGGCAAAGAAAAAAATTTAACTGATAAGCTAAAACACGTTCAAAGATATTACTTAAAATAGGAAGTACAGTAATAGGTCTATAATCAGTTCTATAATGTTCAGTTTCTTTCTTGAAAATGGGAGTAATTTGACCATACTTCCAGCAAGTAGGATAGTAATTAGCATCAATACACGAGTTTAACAATGTAGCCAATGGTTTAGCAATAGCATCAATACCGTCCTTGATGAGACGAATGGGTACATTGTCATACCCCATAGACTTGGATGAAGAAAGTGCCATAACAATATCAGTAAGAACACCATGATGAACTGATGTAAAGGTAAAGGCATCTTGTGAATGATTTGTGCATATCTTGTCTTTGATGAGTCGAATACTTGGATGATTGAAAAAGTCAGTTCCATACTGAAGAGCATCAGGTTGTTGCACAGAAACAGCAATGTTAGTAAAATTGTCATTCATCAAATGAGCAATTTTGGTCTTATCAGATATGAGATTGTTGTCATCATTCTGAAGTATAATGTCATTAATTTGTTTACGTTTAGTGTGAAACAGAGGACCAAATGTATTCCAAAACTGCTTAGACTTGGATGACAAATTTAATGTCTTATGAGAGAAATACAGTGGTGCTTGAAAGTTTGTGAACCCTTTAGAATTTTCTATATTTCTGCATAAATATGATCTAAAACATCATCAGATTTTCACACAAGTCCTAAATGTAGATAAAGAGAACCCAGTTAAACAAATGAGACAAAAATATTATACTTGGTCATTTATTTATTGAGGAAAATGATCCAATATTACATATCTGTGAGTGGCAAAAGTATGTGAACCTTTGCTTTCAGTATCTGGTGTGACCCCTTGTGCAGCAATAACTGCAACTAAACGTTTCCGGTAACTGTTGATCAGTTCTGCACACTGGCTTGGAGGAATTTTAGCCCATTCCTCCATACAGAACAGCTTCAACTCTGGGATGTTGGTGGGTTTCCTCACATGAACTGCTCACTTCAGGTCCTTCCACAACATTTCGATTGGATTAAGGCCAGGACTTTGACTTGGCCATTCCAAAACATTAACTTTATTCTTCTTTAACCATTCTTTGGTAGAACGACTTGTGTGATTAGGGTCGTTGTCTTGCTGCATGACCCACCTTCTCTTGAGATTCAGTTCATGGACAGATGTCCTGATATTTTCCTTTAGAATTCACTGGTATAATTCAGAATTCATTGTTCCATCAATAATGGCAAGCCGTCCTGGCCCAGATGCAGCAAAACAGGCCCAAACCATGATACTACCACCACCATGTTTCACAGATGGGATAAGGCTTTTTTGCTGGAATGGAGCGTTTTCCTTTCTCCAAACATAACGCTTCTCATTTAACCCTTTGGTGACCGACCCCTTGAACATGGTTCCTCCAGGAACGATGACGTTTCAGTCGTCAAGACAACGGAAAAACTAAAATACAAGAGCATTTTGTTTTGTGCACAAGAGCATTGTGACGTATCTTTCTGTTTTTGTATTTTAGTTCTTCTGTTGTCTTGACAACTGAAAAGTCATAGTTCCTGGAGGAACCATTTTCAAGGGGTCAGTCACCAAAGGGTTAAACCAAAAAGTTCTATTTTGGTCTCATCCGTCCACAAAACATTTTTCCAATAGCTTTCTGGCTTGTCCACGTGACCTTTGGCAAACTGCAGATGAGCAGCAATGTTCTTTTTGGAGAGCAGTGGCTTTCTCCTTGCAACCCTGCCATGCACACCATTGTTGTTCAGTGTTCTCCTGATGATGGACTCATGAACATTAACATTAGCCAATGTGAGAGAGACCTTCAGTTGCTTAGAAGTTACCCTGGGGTCCTTTGTGATCTCGCCAACTATTACACGCCTTGCTCTTGGAGTGATCTTTGTTGGTTGGCCACTTCTGGGGAGGGTAACAATGGTCTTGAATTTCCTCCATTTGTGCACAATATGTCTGACTGTGGATTGGTGGAGTCCAAACTCTTAAGAGATGGTTTTGTAACCTTTTCCAGCCTGATGAGCATCAATAACGCTTTTTCTGAGGTCCTCAGAAATCTCCTTTGTTCATGCTATGATACACTTCCACAAACATGTGTTGTGAAGGTCAGACTTTGATAGATCCCTGTTCTTTAAATAAAACAGGGTGCCCACTCACACCTGATTGTCATCCCATTGATTGAAAACACCTGACTCTAATTTCACCTTCAAATTAACTGCTAATCCTAGAGGTTCACATACTTTTGCCACTCACAGATATGTAATATTGGATCATTTTCCTTACTAAATAAATGACCAAGTATAATATTTTTGTCTCATTTGTTTAACTGGGTTCTCTTTATCTACTTTTAGGACTTGTATGAAAATCTGATGATGTTTTCGGTCATATTTATGCAGAAATATAGAAAATTCTAAAGGGTTCATAAACTTTCAAGCACCACTGTAGTTAGAGATCAATTTTCTTCTCATAGAAGTAGTAATGTTCCTTTGTTGCTTGTAAGACTTCCAATTTTCATCTGTAGGAGATTTCTTGTATTTGTTCCATTGTCTTTTACGATGTCTAATGGCTTTCCTCCAGGCAGGAGTCATGTATGGTACATGTCCACCTCGGATATGAAAAGTCTTGACTGGTGCATGTTCATCAATCACATTAGACAACAGCTTCTGAAAAGCCCATACTCTGTCATCTGGATCATCGAAGATAGATGAAACATGAAAAGGAACAGTGTTCAAGTCGGCAAAAAATCCATCTTTGTCGTAATTCTTAAAATTACGACAGGTGACTTTTCTTGACCTTTTAAATGTGGATTTAACTCTCATAACGGTGTACACCAAACAATGATCACTAATATGAGACTCAGTGATACCAGAAGATAGGAAACGATGCTTATTGTTGGTCAAAATAAGATCAATTAAGGTTTCTGTTGTTGGAGTAACTCTTGTAGGTTCTTTAATTAAGCAGTGGAGATCAAACGTGACACGTGTTGACGTTGATGTCAACGTCAAATTGTATTGTTGTATTGTATTGTAGCTACACTCTCCCCTGCCATCATCTTACAGTCTCCAATCTCCTTCAGGTTACCCCTTCTGCCAGAGCATTTTTTAAGGATTTTCCACTAGGAGACCAACTGGTCTGGGCAATACAATCACAGGCCCCAGAGTCCATGCGGCTGCACCGCTGCGGCATATTCTGTGATGCAAATTGCCGCATTACGAATCCTTGTTTCAGCCAGCATAATATCAACATAGTTAATGCAGTGCCAAGTTTTCCTTGTTAAATGTATACTTACATGATACTTGGTTAATTAATTGCAACAGATTGAACCAAATGATAAGACATAACTTGGTTTAAAATTTGGTCTCCCAGTGAAGCTGGTTTGGCATTGACTAGGAGACCAAATCTGGCCACTGGGAGACCATTTGAACGGGATAACATGGCTAGAGATAATGAGATGAGATCTTCTTTGAAAAAAAATCAACCACCATTTGCCCTTCTACCTTTCTCTCTCTTACACCATATCTGCCCATCATGCCCTCATCTCCTCTGTTTCCCTCGCCAACATGTCTGTTGAAATCTGCTCCTATCAGCATGCGCTCCTCCCTCAGTATACTTTCTACCACTTCATCCATCTTTTCCCAGAAAAACTCTCTTTTCATTCTCACATCCAACCTGTGGGGCATACGCACACACAACATTGATTACCACTCCTTGAATCTCCAACTTCATGCCCATCACTCTGACACCCTTTTCACATCAATCACACTGTTGACCGACTCTCCCCTCAAAACAATACCAACACCATTTCTCTTTCCATCGACGCCATAATAAAACAACCTGCATCCACCTCCAATGTTATTGGCCTTGCTTCCCTTCCACCTCGTCTCCTGCACACACAAAATGTCCAACTTCCTTCTTTCCATCATACCTGCTAACTCTCTCGCTCTGCCAGTCAATGTTTTCACATTCAGTGTTCCTATCCTCAATTCTAAGCTCCTTCCCTTCCATCTTTCATGCTTTCTCCTAACAACCCCCCCCTTTCTCCTGCTCCCTTTTGGTGAAACAGTAGCATACTTTCCACTGGCACCCTGTTGACCAACAGTGCCAGAGGCAGCTGTTGTTAACCCGGGCCCATACCAGATCAGTCGGGCACAGTATTTCTCTTTTCAATCCACATGTTAGATTTGGCACAGTTTTACGCTGGATGCCCTTCCTGACGCAACCCTCTCCATTTATCCGGGCTTGGGACCAGCACCAAGAGTACGCTTATGCACCCCAAGTAGCTGGATTACATCAATACTGTTATTAATATGGAAAAAAAAAAAAGACCATTTTATGGGTTGAAAAGGCTCAAAACGCCCCCTACTGGTTAAAACCATCCTGAACATTGCAAGGTGGATGCTGACATATGAGTCAACAGTTTGGTACTTTATATATATATATATATATATATATATATATATATATATATATATATATATATATATATATATATAAAGGCAGCATGGTGGTGCAGTGGTGAGCACAGTTACCTCACAGCATGAAGGTTCTGGGTGCAAACTGAGACGTGTGGAGTTTGCATGTTCTCCTCATGCCTGTGTGGGTTTCCTCCAGGTGCTCCGGTTTCCTCCCATAGTCCAAACACATGCAGATTAGATCAACTGGCTACTCTAAATTGTCTGAGTGTGAATGGTCGTTTATGTTAGGTTATATTTAGTGTGAACATCTGTGTTAGCCCTGTGATAGATTGGGGACCAGGCCAGAGTGTACGCCATCTCTTGCTCAAAAGTGAGCTGGGATTGGCTCCAGCTTCCTCCATGACCCTGACGGATAAGTGGTATAGATAATGGATGAATATAGTCACGAAGCAGCTTTACAGTAATCTGTATATAGATTGAAATTTAGATCCCTAAAGAGAAAGCCTGTGAGTGGGAGTTTGTGAAACCATGCCCATTTTCAAATATATGCTGATCGAGATTCATCATTCACAGGAGAAAGGTCTCATTTCCTTTCCTTTAAAAAATCATAACTCTCAAAAGTGCTCTTACAGATTCTGATCAATATGATCATAAGTCCAGGCTTACAAAAGTGTTGTTCTTGATATTTATTTATGAGGCAGATTAGCTTTAGAGTCATGAAAGTCATTTAAATATAAACTCATTTCCTTTCCCTGGTCTTCCTCCAGTCTGCATCACATTCAGCCTCAGTTAGAGCATTGCTTTAGTTCGAGGTTCCTTTGGCCACTTTGGTATAACCAATCTCGCCTACCGTACACGCCTGTTTAGGAACAGTGGAAGGAAACCCACACAAAACACAAAAGGAACATTTCAAACTGGACGCAGACAACAACCCGAACCCAGGACCCTGGCACTGTGCTGTAGCAATGCTACTCATGATGCTGATGTGCTTTTAACGAGCTTTTTTTGGTAATTAATTAAAACTGTCATGGTTTTGAGCTCATCTATAAAACCTCTTTCTGAGTGTGACATCTGCAACTCATCATCATTTATCAAAATAACACAGATGTCATGCTTTAAAGGAAGATTTATTTTTGTTTAAAAAGTCATCTAGTAATCGCAGGATCCAGCCTGCTTGCAGTAGTTAATTATGAGATCGTTTTTAAGACAGAGGTGCATATTTTTATAACATATTTTAAAAGTATACAGTGATAGGATCATCAAAAGGGGAATTTGTTAGCAGACCATTGAAATCTTATTCAATTCTGTGAATACAGGAAGTGAACGAAGAGTAGGTCTAGTCTCTACAGGAGGATTTTTCATACCACTTTGCTGATAACTGTATTTTAAAAGTCTTGAAAATGTCTGAAATAGGATAGGAAATATAATTAAATCCATGTTTTTGTTGCAAGTCATAAATTTAGTAGTCGGGGTTACTCTTATTGACCACATTGTCATGTAGGTTAACCAATATTATATGACTTCAGTATAATTTTCAGTTAGATTAAGGAATATTTTAAACTAGTTCTTCCTTTCTTCCAACACTGTTCATCAAACCAGAATGTGGAAGAGACTGGTCACACTAACAAATTTTTCATAACACTAGCAGAGGTGGACAAAGTGCCCAACTTCATTACTTAAGTCAAAGTACAGAGCCCACTCATCAAATGTTGCTCTGATACAAGTGAAAGTTGTCCAGTCAATTTTTTACTTAAGTACTGAAGTACTTACCGGTACTTTTAAAAATACTTAAGTATTAAAAGTACATTTTCTGTCAACGTATTGTTGTATTATTGCCACAACACTGACAAAACCCAATGCCGTTACCAAAGACAGAAATGTGAATTCACAAAATGAACGCATGCTGTGCCATCATGGTGGTTTAATGTTAAGCTAGCTAGTCAGTGAAACTCCACCTGACATGCTAGCAAACTCTTTTCAAGTTTGAAATCATATTGGGTAGCTAACGCTACTAGGAAAGAAAGATTTCTACATTCTGTTTATTTGGCAAGATTATGCTAAAACATATTTCTGAAAGGACTTCAGATAAGTTAACGTTATTCATGTTAGCGCAACTCTGTTTTTACATGCTAACTAACAGTGTCCAAGTTAACTAGCTATGTGTAAACGTTAGCCGTGGACAAGGCGATGGCAACCTGGCAGCCAAATCCACAGAAACTCATTTGACTAACCAGACTGCATAGCTATTGCAACGTTATCGCTATGCTCTAAAAGCACAGACAACTTCATTACAAGCTTTCTCTTGGAATAAAACATTTATATACCTCAATATGCTTCTGCAGGTCGGATGGCGAGTTTTTGTAGGCCGTGATGTGGTTCGTTTTTGGCAAACAAAGCAAACATTTAAAACGAAACAAATCTTTAATCCTTTCAGAAAACTGAAACATGGCTTCCAGGTAAAGTCATGGGTGCGTGTGCATTCTCCAGAAGAACCGCCTCCTTCCATTCTGCCATCAACTGATCGTGTTAAATAATGCTGTGGAGAAAAAAAATGAACTTGATTTTATACAGTCTGTGGATGTGACGTGACCCTAGTGATTACTGATAGCCTGTCTCAGTGTCACGTGTGAAAAAACCAATCACGTTTTAGAAAAGAAAAGGAAAAACTTCCACTTTCAAAGCTGCTTCATAGTAACGAGGACCTTGACAGAAATGTAGTGGAGTGAAAAGTACAATATTTGTCTTTCAAATGTAGTGAAGTTAAAGTCATAAGTTTAAAAAAAAAAATACTTAAGTAAAGTACAGATACTCAAAGTCTACTTAAGTACAGTACTCAAGTAAATATACTTCATTACTGTCCACCTCTGAACACTAGCAAGCTTTTGTTTTTAGTTATTCAGGTGTTTGCACACGCTTTAGGAAAATTAAACTTCATGTACCATGGAAAAGGAATGAATTAATTCACACACTACGATGTGTGTGTGGAGTAATAGGACTTCAAGTCCACTAGATGGAGTACAGGTGAAAGAATAAAACCTCAGAGTAGAACAATGTCTCATCTCATCTCATTATCTCTAGCCGCTTTATCCTGTTCTACAGGGTCGCAGGCAAGCTGGAGCCTATCCCAGCTGACTACGGGCGAAAGGCTGGGTACACCCTGGACAAGTCGCCAGGTCATCACAGGGCTGACACATAGACACAGACAACCATTCACACCTACGGTCAATTTAGAGTCACCAGTTAACCTAACCTGCATGTCTTTGGACTGTGGGGGAAACCGGAGCACCCGGAGGAAACCCACGCGGACACGGGGAGAACATGCAAACTCCACACAGAAAGGCCCTCGCCGGCCACGGGGCTCGAACCTGGACCTTCTTGCTGTGAGGCAGCAGCGCTAACCACTACACCACCGTGCCGCCCTTTTTAAAATTATTTATTTTATATAAATACATATTTATAACCAGGCGGCACGGTGGTGTAGTGGTTAGCGCTGTCGCCTCACAGCAAGAAGGCAAAGAAACAGATTTGATTACATATGTACCTTCAGTTCCCAGAAGTCCTATTGGTCTTAATGTTTCTTATTTCAAGTAATAGATAATATGTCCCCCCCCCCCCCCCCCCAGTCTTTATTATGCAGTTTGAAGCATTTGCTGAAAATATACATCAGGCTGTATATTTACTTAAAGTCATTTGGAAGATTTGTAGAAAGTGCAAACAGCTGGCTGTACAATGGCACAAAGGACTTTGAGAAGCTGGAAGGATTAACAAGCTGAAATACTAATGCTGGTTTTACAGGCATGAGAGGATCGTTCACATTTTAAACCTAAGTAAGGTAATAGTTGAATAGTTTATTTAGAGTTCTATACGAGTATATACACTCACTTTAATAGGAACACACCTGTTCATTCATGCAGTTATCCAGTCAACCAATCATGGGGCAACAGTGCAATATATGACATCATGCAAATAGAGGTGAAGAGCTTCATTTAATGTTCAGATCAAATATCAGAATGGGAGAAAAATTGTGATCTCATTGATGTTGACCATAGCATGGTTGCAGTAGATGCTGGTTTGAGTATTTCAGAAAATACTAACCTCCTGTATGTATGTATGTTATATATATATATATATATATATATATATATATATATATATATATATATATATATCAGTATCTACAAAGAGATTACAGTACAAAGAATATTCTGAAAACCGTCCAGCCAGCTAGCCAACCAACTAACCAGCCAGCCAGCCAGCCAACCATCTGTGGGTAGAAATGCCTTGTTGATGAGAGAAGTCTTAGGAAAATGGCTAGACTGGTTCAAGCTGACAGGAAGGCTACAGCAATTCAAATAAGCACACATTACAACTGTGGTGAGTGGAAAAGTAGCTCAGAATGCGCAAGACATTAAACATCACTTGAGGCAGATGGTCTATAACAGCAGCAGATCACAATGAACAGGAATCTGAGGCAAACACAGGCTCAGGCTCAGTCAGTGCGTTTACATGCACATCCAAATCGAGCTACTGTCGGTAATCAGGCTAAGGGTCCCAGCAGGGGTGCCAGAGAAATCCAATCCTACATGCACACAAGGGAATCGAGCTATTGTGTGAGGTTCATTGTGCACCCGAGCCACAGGTGGCGCTACACGCCCCATCGTGTTGGCACACTTCCGGTTGTCATCATGAAGAAGAGCTATTCAAGAGTATAAACAAAGTTATCAGCAGTGTTGCCAGATACTGCTGACGTTTTCCAGCCCAAAACATGTTCAAATCTGCCAAAATGCACTTAAAACCGCCCAATCTGGCAACACTGGCAGTTCCATGTTCACAAGTTCCGTGCTCAAGCTGTTAGGCTTGCTCTAACAGACTGTATGGCTACAAACTGTCCTGCACAGACCACTGTTTTGTAAGACAATGTATTTTGCACAATTGTATATTTTTCTAAAGTCCATTTTTTGCTTACAAAAAAAATTTTTTTTTGCTTTTTGCTTACAATTTAACTTATCTTAATAAACACAAAGTTCAATTGTTTTGTTTTTATTGACATTCTTCAGATGTTGGACATATATATATATATATATATATATATATATATATATATATACACACACACACACAAATACAATGACTTGTTTATGTACACAATTCACAGCTATGCAACAGCTGTACAGATGTATTTGGTGATACAGTAAGTGAGCTAAATTTTAACAGTGCAAACAATGCCACAAAAAGAAAAGATTCATGCCGTTGTCATGCCGACTGAGGCTGTTGTGCTTCCCGCTTGTGGTCTCATCACTCGTCACTTCCGGAAGGGGCAGTGCTGAAGTAAGTAGCTCGACTACGTAGCTCGATTGGGTTTACATGCACTAAGTAGCTCGGCTAAAATCGCATAATCTAGGTCGTGTAGCTCGATTACGAGAAATCAAGTTTGGTTCGATTTCATCCGAGCTAAGGTGTTTCCATGGCATTTAGAACTTCAATTTCAGTCGAGCAATGGCAGAAATTCGATTTTCTCTATGTGCGTATAAACGCACTGACTGAAACTTGACAGTTGAAGATTGGAAAAAGACAAGGCAATGTTTTACTGAACTTCAGCTGTCTAGCATCAGACTGGTAGGGGATGTTTAGTCCACCACTAAGGAGCCAGGACACTCAAGCAAGTAAGACTTTACCCATGTTATAAGAGAACGACACATCAGTTACCAAGAGTGTTGGTGTGAATTTCAGTAAGTGAAAGCAAAACCATGACATGATGCTACATTTCTGGGATGTGGAAAGGCATTTATGGCTGGAAATTCTAGAAGTTTAAGCAGGAAACACAATGGTATGGCAAATTTTTTTTTTTTTGCATTTAATCAATTCATTTGCTCACTTATTTTCAGTAAGCATGTTAATCTGGTCAGGCAGTGGCTACAGATCCTAATGCAGCAACACTATGTATGAGGCAGGAATAGACTCTGGATGGGATGCCAATCCATTGCATGGCACCATGCACACACGTTCACCCACTGACACATTGATACCATATTGAAACATACCATATGATACATATTGAAACTCCACCCTGACAATAACCTAAGCTCAGGATCGAACTGCAGACCTTGAAGTTGTAATGCCCCATTTCTACCTATGACACCACCATGTAATTAAGATAACTAATATCAAACATCATGCTCCAGGGTTGCTGTATCATTCCTGAGCTTGGGCTACTGACTGTGTGGCGTTTTGCATGTTCTCCAAATGTCCTTTCACTTCCAAAAAACATGATGTTAGGTAGACTGGCTATTTTAAACTAGAATTGTATGTGTTCTTGATGGTCTAGTGTCAATTCAAGCATCACACTCAGCTTTCCCAAGACATGCTCTGGATTTTTGATATGGACCAGGATGAAGCGCTTATTGAATATAAATGAATGAATTAGTTGAAAAATGACAGGTATCTGGTAACCGTTTGACTTAAATTTTGTGATGCTAGAACAAAGAGACAACAGCTTGGAGTGAAAACCATGCAAAAATGAATTAACTTCACTGTCTTTTTAATTAAGGTGATAAATTACTTTTTACAGTGTAATTGACAGACAGAATATAATAACAGGCTGCGTGAAGGCAACTGTGATGTAGTTTGAATGTCACCAACAACAAAAAAAGAGCCTTTTTCTCAACTGCAAAAAAGCCATTAAACACTCAACACTGTCACAGTTCTATATATAAAAGAAGACTAACTTTAAAGTGTACATGAAGTGATTTTTTTGTTTTTACTTACTGTGCAAGAAGCAAATAAAAACACTTGTATGTGGAAAGTTAATAAGAACAAAAAGAAAACATTCTTAAATTTTAGTCAACAACCCCAGCTATAGCTAAAAAAAAAATGTCTGGAGGAAGGGGCTGGGTTTTATTCTGGGATGCACTTTGATGATGTCACATTGGTTGCAAAGTGCTTGTTTTTCACAAAGTTTTGTTTATGTGAATCACCAGTGTCTAGCACTCAAAGTAGTTCAAATGAAGCAGAAGCAGAGTATGAAGTTTTTAAACAGCCAGTATCCATCATACACCAAATTGCATGCACCACAACAAGATCAACTACATCCTGGTACAAAACAGGTTCCGATCTGGTATCAACAGGGCCAAGACAAGGATATTCCCAGGTGCAGATATAGTTCAGTGATCATGAACTTCAAAATCTCATCTCATCTCATTATCTCTAGCCGCTTTATCCTATTCTACAGGGTCGCAGGCAAGCTGGAGCCTATCCCAGCTGACTACGGGCGAAAGGCGGGGTACACCCTGGACAAGTCGCCAGGTCATCACAGGGCTGACACATAGACACACAACCATTCACACTCACATTCACACCTATGGTCAACTTAGAGTCACCAGTTAACCTAACCTGCATGTCTTTGGACTGTGGGGGAAACCGGAGCACCCGGAGGAAACCCACGCAGACACGGGGAGAACATGCAAACTCCACACAGAAAGGCCCTCGCTGGCCACGGGGCTCGAACCCGGACCTTCTTGCTGTGAGGTGACAGCGCTAACCACTACACCACCGTGCTGCCCTGAACTTCAAAATATGATAAAAAAAAAACCCTAAGAACACCAGGCTAAAGTTCAGCCTGGACAGACTGAAGGACTCTGCCATTGCAGAAGCCTTCCAAGCAACGATCAGAGGCAAGTTTGTTCCACTGCTTGCCATAGACGAAGACAAAGATGTAGAAACAGTGACCACTAGTTTTAATGATGTGATGCCGGAAACAACATGCAAGATACTAGGGAAACAGTGTAGAAAACCTCAACCCTGGGCCACAAATGACATTCTTGAAATGTGTGACACACATAAGAACCTGAAGAAAACCAGAAACACAACAGGAGCAGCCCAATACAAAAAGATCTCCAAAGAGATTAGGAAAGGCATGCGAAAAGCAAAAGAAACTTGGATTGAGAACCAGTGCTCAGAAATTGAAATAAACCTGGAATGGAATGATAGCAGAAAAGCTTTCAAAGTGGTAAAGGACCTCACTAGGTAGAGACAGTCAGGAATTGCTACTATCCAGGATAAAGAGGGAACTGCCTAACAGAGGAAAAAGCCATTATAGAGAGGTGGACTGAATACTGTGCAGATCTCTACAACCACAGAATCCAAGGAGACATTGGTGTCCTTGTAGGACAAGAATCATCAAATGACAAGGACTTCCCAATCCTATGTGAGGAAGTGGAAATAGCCATAAGATCACTTAAAAGTGGAAAATCTCCAGGTGTGGATAACTTGCCTACTGAACTGTTAAGACATGGAAGGGACACTGTGATAGATATTCTTACCAGGATCTGTAACAAGATCTGGCAGACTGGGGAATGGCCAACACCATGGACCCAGTTGCTCATCATTACAATCCCCAAGAAAGGTAACCTACAGCAATGTCAAAACTACAAAGCACTATCCATCCATCAATCCATCCATTATCTGTAGCCGCTTATCCTGTACAGGGTCACAGGCAAGCTGGAGCCTGTACTAGCTGACTATGGGTGAGAGACAGGGTACACCCTGGACAAGTCTCCAGGTCATCGCAGGGCTGACACAGAGACAAACAACCATTCACACCCACATTCACACCTATGGTCAATTCAGAGCCACCAAATTAACCGAACCTGCATGTCTTTGGACTGTGGGGGAAACCAGAGCACCCAGAGGAAACCCACACATACACGGGAAGAATATGCAAACTCCACACAGAAAGGCCCTCATCGGCTGCTGGGCTCGAACCCAAGACCTTCTTGCTAACCATTACACCACCATGCCACTGGGCAAAGCACTATTGAACAAATATTCAATCTTAGATTCCTAGGCAAAAAGTACCAACATCAACACAGCTTCCACATCTTCATTGATTTTAAAAGGCATTCAATAGGGTATGGCATGATGCACTATGGGCAACAATGAAATAAATTCACCATGGGCAAAAAACTGATTCAAACCATGAGACAACTGTATTCTAAAGCTAGCAGCACTGTACTTGTCCAAGGCACAGCGGGGAAATGGTTTCACACATCAGTAGGGGTCTACCAAGGATGTCTCCTTTCACCTACTTTGTTCAATGCATTTCTAGAACATAACGTATGATGCACTTGAGCATCATTCTTGCTTGGTCAGTACTGGAGGATGCATCATCTCAAATCTTAGATTTGCTGATGACATTGACGGGCTGGCTGGGTCGGAAAAAGAACTTTCAAAACTTGTGAACTGTATGGATGCAACATCCGCCAAGTATGGCATGGAAATAAGTGCTGAGAAAAAGTTGATGACAAACAAGGAGGAACCAATCAAAACAAAAATCACAGTTAGCAGCCATGAACTTGAGACTGTAAAGAAATTCAAATATCTGGGAGCAGTAATCAGTGAAGACAGTTCCAAGACAGAAGTCCTGGCAAGAGCAGCATTAACAGCTAAAGCCTGAGACAAACTAAAACCCATCTGGAAAGATGAGAACATCAGCCTTAAACCCAAACTACTACATGCTCTTGTGCTCTCCATTTTTCTGTATACAGGCAAGTCCTAGACACTGACTGCTAAACTTCAAAGGAGAATACAAGCTGTAGAAATTGTTAGGGTTTTGCTGGGATTCAAACCCAAGTCACTGGCGTGATAATCCAGCAAACCCCCACTAGGCCACCAGGGTGATGACTCGAGTACAGAGGCATGAGGCGAAAGTAGAGTATCAAAAACAGTTTATTTACACTATATACAGTCCAAAGGAAAAAACAAAAGGATAATCCAAAAGCTCAGAAGATGTACAAAAAAAATATCCAAAGGGTCAAAGTCCAAAATCCAACTAAGAAAAGAAGAGGCAAAAACTCAAACGCTCAGAAGATCAAAAGGTCAAAACAAAATTCACAAAGTCCAAAAGAAAGAAGCAAAAACACAAAGACACAGGCAAGGTACATGGGCCAGAGGGAACTAGCACTAACAGCATAGCATAGGAAAAAGACTCCATGACAAGGGAACAAACAGAGGGGTATTTATACACACAATAAATTGAACACAGGTGACACTAATGAAGACAAAACAGGCAATGAAGACAAACACAAAACACAGGAACAGTGGCGGCCTCTAGAGGCCAAAACAAACATGACAAGAAAGATAACAGCAGCCTCTAGAGGCCAAAACAGTCCCAGTCCTAACAGAAATTAAATGTTACAGGAAGATTCTTGGCATAAAGTACACAGACCACATTACAAATGAGGACATACACAAAACCATCAAACACCACATGAGACAGTAGGAGGACCCGCTTACAACAGTGAAAAAATGAAAGGTAAATTGGTATGGACACATAATGAGATCACATGGGCTGTCAAAGACCATCCTTCAAGGAACAGTCAATGAAGCAAGGAGGTGGGGCAGACAGAAAAAAAGTGGGCCGACATCAGTGAATGGACCAAGAAGACCTTTGCAGAAACACAAAGAATTGCCCATGACTGCACACAGTGGAGAAGGCTGGTGAAACACTCACTCAAGCAGAGCCCACACAACCCCGGGTAGGGTTACAGGACCAAGCAAGCAAAAGCATCCACCATACAAAGACGAACTACTCACTGATGTTGAAGACAATGATGAGCAAGACCAAGACAACAATATGGATGAACAAGCCGATATTGATGGTCTTAAACAATATTAGTCAATATTAGTTTCTACTGATCAGGTGACACTGGGCATACCTAACAACCTGAGTCCCCCGTCCCTCTGAGTTTATGTAATGTAATAATTAGAAGCACATTTTGAAAGAACGGTAGCAGATGAGGTTTGGTAAGTTTTAAACTGCATTATTTGAATAAAACCATTCCTTGAAGGAAAGGAAAAGCAAAACAAATTGTGTGTTGTATGCAGTGCCATTTGTATGACAGTGATAGACGGATCTCTGTAGAGATCAGTGCTGTGACATGACAACGAGCGATACCGCTGGCATAACAGCATGAAATACAACATGACACCTAGCCTTTCATTTTAATTTTACCTTTAGTGATATGGATGAGGCTCTGTACGAAGCAATACCTAGTTTTCTTGCATAATGAATATTAAATAGGCAAGTCTAAATGTTTATTCATTATTCCATCTCTACAAGAATATGTCTTAATAGTCTTACTTGCAGCAAAGGTCCATGCAACGAACAGTAAGAAAAACATGATCAACTGTGAACTACTGCTCACTTACGTATACCCCCACTCTCATTTATATCAGAATGCAAGCAATTGAAGGATTCGGACACTTATTATGAATGTTGACTTCAACAAATAATTAACCCTGAAACAAGTAAGTAAAGAGCAGTGTTCTCCCCAGGGATTTCCTGGTAAACTGTCATTCTGAAATAGCATTTTGCTTCTTGAAATAGCATCAAAATCCACCCTATATGTTTCATAAATACATTAAGTTGGCGAACAGGATGTTGATGTGCGACAGACCTGAAAACAGTATACACAATATAGAACCCCAAGTTGAAGCTCGGTACCAAATATCAAGCAGTTGTGATTTGTAGTTGCTGAGAAAAATGTTACAAAAATTTTGTAAATACACGCTATTTGTTTCAGAAATACATTCAGTCGGTAAACAAGAAGTCGATGTGCGACAGACCTGAAAATGGTATAAACGGTATAGAACCCCAAGCTCAAGCTCACTCAGCGCAAAATGTATACTGTTTCTACTGATCAGGTGACACTGCTAACAACCTGAGTCCCCCCCGTCCCTCTGAGTTGCATATCTATCCTGAGATCAAGATGCTGACTTCTTCTGCTCCTCGGACCTGCCTGATCCATCCTGATGCCTTACGTCTGGTTGGAGTCTCATCACATCGCTCCTGTGTAGGACGGCCCCATATGGACAGTTGAAAGTCACACTTGGAAGACCCTCTGGACACTTACAGTAATGCTTTTATGGCTGTGGACTACAGTTGACTTGCTAACTTTAGGACTGCAGTTGCCATGAACAGTTTTGCACTCAAGTTTCCATCAATGAAGAGTTATAACATCAACGAAACTGACTTCATGTTAAAACTGTTAATGTTATCATCACGCGTTGTCTGTTATCACCCAAATGAGGATGGGTTCCCTTTTGAGACTGGTTCCTCTTGAGGTTTCTTCCTCATGTCATCTGAGGGAATTTTTCCTTGCCACCATTGCCACAGGCTTGCTCATCGGGGATAGATTAGGAATAAAATTAGCTCATGTTTAAAATCATTTAAATTCTGCTAAGCTGCTTTGCAACAATGTCTATTGTTAAAAGTGCTATAAAAATAAACTTGACTACCAAATATCAAGCAGTTGTGATTTGCAATTGCTGAGAAAAGTGTTACGAAAAAGCCACGTTATAGGTTTTGTAAATACATTAAGTCAGTAAACAGGAAGTTGATGTGCAACAGACCTGAAAAGGGTATACACAGTATAGAACACCAAGCTGAAGTTTGGTACCAAGTGGCTAAACATACTTGTCTTTTTTGGTGTTCACTGATTATTTCTGGTGGTTTTATTGTGACGGAGTCTCTAGTTGGAATAGAATACCTTCTTTCTTAATAGCCATTTTCAAAATGTGCTGAGGATAGTGCAGTATATTTGCTCAGAGGTTTATGAAAGTCTGGATGCTGCTACTGCACAAATTTGATTTAGTTTTTCCTCAGAGCTAGATCAGATGGGAACTGATGCATCCTTAAACCAAGGGTAAAAGCTGTGTTCATACAACTAACATTATTTGCTGCTCCGGCAATACAAAAATCAACCTCCTCTTTTTTTTGCGTTTATTGTCCACCATAACGGAATGGTGGTGTAGTGGTTAGCACTATCTCCTCACAACAAGAAGGTCCTGGGTTCGGCAAGGGCCTTTCTGTGTGGTTTTTGCATGTTCTCCCCGTGTCTGCATGGGTTTCTTCCAGGTGCTCCGGTTTCCCCCACAGTCCAAAGACATGCAGGTTAGGCTAATTGGTGGCTCTAAATTGATTGTAAGTGTAATCGTGAGTGTGAATGATTGATTGTCTCTGTGTCAGCCCTGCGATAACCTGGTGACTTGTCCAGGGTGTACCCTGCCTCTTGCCCATAGTCAGCTGGGATAGGTTCCAGCTTGCCTGCGACCCTGTAGGACAGGATAAGCGGCTACAGATAATGGATGGATGTCCGCCATAATAATATGCGACAGGAAATTTGCAACCAATGTGACGTCACAGCCGTGTTGTATGATATGTTTTGGCCATGAGTTACGAACAGAATTTTCAGTAAACCTACAAAACTTCTTTTCCTCATAAAAAGAATATTACTGTTGTCTCAAACTTTGCAGCTGTAAGTTTCAATAGTATGCTTATTGAAACATGTATTTAAACAAAAAAATTGCTTCATGTGCAGTTTAAGGGGGAGGGGAAATAAATCGAAGAACCATTTTTTGCTCTTTTAGATGTACACACACATACATTTACACAGCTAAGTGTCTTGTTGCCCAGTCTCTTGACAGACAGATGGATGTCGAAGCTGAAGTTCTAGGTTTTGGGTGATGGCTCTTGCCACTCAGCTCATTTTCCAATCACTGTGGCTGCAAGTGAGCCTCTCTGCCAAATAACTTCAGTGTCATTCCAGAGCTAGGATCGATGTTACTGAATATAAAACGTGGCTTCAGGGTAAAAGTAGAAAACTAAGGCAAAGTTACCTCTTTGTTAAGTCTACAGAGACTAAGTAAAAATGTGTCTGCAGCACAATGTGGCATATCAAATATTTATTAACTCAATTTTAAAGAACAATTCAATACTGTATCTACACATTTTATGGGAGAGGAGCACAGCACTGACTGTTCTGTATAATCCAGTCTTGGGAAGGAGCAGTCATATCCTAGTCTCTCTGAGTTAATTTCAGCACACTTATTGTTTAATGACAAATATTGTCAAGTTCAGGTCACAAAGTATGTGGGAGAAATAAAATGTTAGAACAGGATCTGAATGACAGGTGAGGTCCATATTGCAGAAATATGATTCGCTTCATATTAAGTAAATCACGATGCCTAAAATGTATTACACAAATTGCAAATTTATAATCTTTTTTAAAATGCTATACTTCTATAAATTCCTCTGACTCTGGTTAGATGTTAATATTATAGTGGTAAGTATTTGCATTTGTGGTTTTCTCCGGCTCTTTCTCTATGCATATACTCATCCTGTTTTTCTCTCTCACTTCTCCTGACTGATTAAATGCCAATGTACCCAACAGCTAATGGGTAACTAATACTGTATTTCTGCGATCAGTTAATGTTGCTTCAAACAGCTAACATTACTGCGATCATTTCACATTACCACAATTCGCAAACTGATTTGGAGAAAAGACATTACAGGTAGTTTTTATATTACAATCCATAAATTGCCCTCATAAACCTTTCTATCATTTATACCTTCAATCAGTATAATGATATAAATGGTGATTATGTAAGATATTAGTCTATAATATGTGGGCTGCATACCTTTCAACAAGAAGTTAAAGAGTCTGTGTTTCATGAGGGCAATTAACCTAAAAGGTCCTCTACAGTTTTTTCTGTGTGGTAGACTACATTCAATCACAACATTATCAGGACAGTCATTAAGCAGACGCTCTTATTCAGAGTGACATACAACATATTCAGAGCAGCCTGGGGAGCAGTTGGGGGTGCCCAAGTGCACTTCAGCCATTCCTGCTGGTCCAGGGAATCAAACTGGCAACATTTTGCTCCCAAAGCTACTTTTTTTTTTAACCATTAGACCATGGTTTCCCCCATTCCTGTATACATTTTATATGTGAGGGTTTAAAAAAAACACACGCACCCTTCCAAAACTATCAAAGCCTAGCACTCTGTGCCCTCATAGCTAGTCATGGCCATAATGAAACAGGAAGTTTGGCTATCCAAATGGTGTAATGGTCCAGGCATCGGGAGACTATGAGCTCAAATAGTGATGTGACTGGTTGAACTCTATTACTTCCTTCTTGTTATACTATGTAGAAAAGAAAATCATTTGAATCAAAGTGACTAAAAGTCAGGATAAAATTTCTGAATTATTTTTTTGTACAAGCAAGCAACTTTGACAAAACAGCCCCACCCAAAAACCTGTGATTTAAAGTAAGTAAGTGATAATTTATATAACGCTGTTCCCAGACAAAAGTCACAAAGTGCTGGACAAGGAGTTATTATGCAGCAAAAAACTGGAATGGGGAGAATAAAATAGAATATAACACACACACCACTTTATTAGGTACACCCATACACCTGCTGTTTTACACAGTTACAGTGGTGCTTGAAAGTTTGTGAACCTTTTAAAATTCTATACTAAGTAACTTTAAAAACGCACAATGGAATTCAACACGATATCACTTTAGATCCATGCATATATTTGAAATTTATGATATTGTATGTAATGCACACACATCTTGAAACATCGATAAAGGACATTTATTGTCAAACTCAAGAATTAATTCACAATAAAAAAATTCAAAGTGACAGTTGGTCCATGTTCGGACCATCATGCTGGAGATTCTGGGTCTGTGTCGTCCAGGGGTCTCAGCAGCAGTGACTGAGGGTGTCAGGAATCTGTCACGGAGGTGAGCTAGCCTGATGTGCTGATCCTGAACCGGCGTCGTGACTCGAGGCTGACCAGGGCGTGGACGGTCCCTGGTGCTCCCTGTCTGTCTGTAACGCTGACTCAAACGGGAAATGGTCGAATGATGAACACCGAAGTGCCGGGCGACCTCTGTCTGTGTACTTCCGGCACGCAACATCCCGATGGCCTGTTCACGTTGATTTTGGCTTAGGCGTGGCATCTTCAATAATGACAAGTTTCCCATCATTTCCCCCGGGTATTTATAGGCAAGATTGTGTGTGTACAGTGTATGCAAAATTTGTTTGAAAATTAAAGCCTGTCCATGTCATTGACTACCCGAGTCATATTGTACGTTATTGAGTACAACTCCCTTAAATTCTGATTTGAGCACAGATTTGGAACTTAATCGGGCGGAACGAAGTTATTTTTCCATTGTGATATATTTCTTTTCTTCTTGAGATAAACTCAGCACGAATTCAGCAAGTTTTATCAATGTGCGTTTTTAAAGTTACTTAGTGTATATTTCTGCATAAGTATGACCTAAGACATCAGATTTTCACACAAGTCCTAAAAGTAGATAAAGAGAACCCAGTTAAAGAAATGAGAAAAATAATATACTTGGTCATTTATTTATTGAAGGAAATGATCCAATATTACATATCTGTGAGTGGCAAAAGTATGTGAACCTTTGCTTTCAGTATCTGGTGTGACCCCCTTGTGCAGCAATAACTGCAACTAAACATTTCCGGTAACTGTTGATCAGTCCTGCACACCGGCTTGGAGGAATTTTAGCCCATTCCTCCGTACAGAACAGCTTTGATTCTGGGATGTTGGTGGGTTTTCTCACATGACCTACTCGCTTCAGGTCCTTCCATAACATTTCGATTGGATTAAAGGTCAGGACTTTGACTTGGCCATTCCAAAACATTAACTTTATTCTTTTTTAATCATTCTTTGGGAGAACAACTTGTGTGCTTAGGATCGTTGTCTTGCTGCATGACCCACCTTCTCTTGAGATTCAGTTCATGGACAGATGTCCTGACATTTTCCTTTAGAATTCACTGGTATAATTCAGAATTCACTCTGTCTGACTGTGGATTGGTGGAGTCCAAACCCTTTAGAGATGGTTTTGGAACCTTTTCCAGCCTGATGAGCATCAACAACGCTTTTTCTGAGGTCCTCAGAAATCTTTTTTGTTTGTGCCATGATACACTTCCACAAACATGTGTTGTGAAGATCAGACTTTGATAGATCTCTGTTCTTGAAATAAAACAGGGTGCCCACTCACACCTGATTGTCATCCCACTGATTGAAAACACCTGACTCTAATTTCACCTTCAAATTAATTGCTAATCCTCAAGGTTCACATACTTTTGCCACTCACAGATATGTAATATTGGATTGTTTTCATCAATAAATAAATGACCAAGTATAATATTTTTGTCTCATTTGTTTAACTGGGTTCTCTTTATCTACTTTTCAGAATTGTGTGAAAATCTGCTGATGTTTTAGGTCATATTTATGCAGAAATATAGAAAATTCTAAAGGGTTCACAAACTTTCAAGCACCACTGTATCTAATCAGTCAATCCCTTGACTATTTCCTTGAATTGTGTGACTTTCACTGTGGCATGGGTGTTGGTTTGAGCCAGATGGACTGGTATGAGTATTTCAGAAACTGCTGATCTCCTGAGGTTTTCACACACAACAGTCTCTAGAGTTTACGCAGAATGGTGTGAAAAAAAAACACCGAGTTGAGTGAGCAACAGTTCTGTGAGTGGAACCAAATGCCTTGTTGATGAGAGGTCAGAGGAAAATGGCCAGATTGGTTTGAGCTGCCAGGAAGGATATAGCAACTCTTTACAACTGTGGTGAGCAGAAAAGCATCTCAGCATGCAACAGCAGAAGACCACATTGGGTTCCTCTCCTGCAGCCAAGAACAGGAATCTTAGAGACAAGAACAAGTTTCTGTCAAAGTGGACAGTGTGTGTGTGTGCAATGAAGTGACCATTAGAGCCACACATTTAAAAGAAATATTAAAACTTAAGATACACAATCAATACATAAATGCAGACCCAATTCATCCCAATTACCTAAATGCTTGTCTCAACAGATGTCTAACTGCCTTTTAGAAGAATCCACAGAATAATAATAATAATCTAATCTATGTTTGCTCAGCAAAAGTAACAAGATCAATTTAAATATCAAATAAACACTAATTAATACCAATAACAGACCATGTCTGCTGTCTTCCATTTTGCAAAAGATCTTGCACAAAGCAGAAGTGAGTGTATCAGAGTAATGATTTGATGATCCCACTATCCAGTGTCACCCAGAAGAGTATGGGTTCCCTTTGACTCTGGTTCCTCTCAAGGTTTCTCCTTTATGTCTCAGGGAGGTTTTCTTGCCACTCTCACATTCGGCTTTTTAAAGCTCTAAATCAACTTCTCCACCCAAGCTGCTCTGTGAGAAATTGGATAAGGATTAACTCACTTTAGCAGCTCCTAGCAACTGTCTTCAGTAACCCAAGACAACAAAATGCCCTGGTTCCTGTTAAGCCTTACCAGGTGATCCAATCTCCAAATGTAAAAGATACAGAATGTTTTAATGTATAAATAAACAAATCAAAACAGCAGAAGTAACAAAAAAAAAAAATGAAGAAAAATTCAATTAAAGTATTATGGCTTTATACTACTGGCAAATATTGAATCCATTACAAAGCAGATTGACATCTACAAATGTTGAAATGGTAACTGCTAAGACAAAACATAAAACAAATCAGTGGTTATTTCGGTCGTTCGTGAATCTAGTTTTCAAATATGGCACTACCTGGAACCTCTGTTTTTTAAACTCATCTCATCTCATTATCTCTAGCCGCTTTATCCTGTTCTACAGGGTCGCAGGCAAGCTGGAGCCTATCCCAGCTGACTACGGGCAAAAGGCGGGGTACACCCTGGACAAGTCGCCAGGTCATCACAGGGCCGACACATAGACACAGACAACCATTCACACTCACATTCACACCTACGGTCAATTTAGAGTCACCAGTTAACCTAACCTGCATGTCTTTAGACTGTGGGGGAAACTGGAGCACCCGGAGGAAACCCACGCGGACACGGGGAGAACATACAAACTCCACACAGAAAGGCCCTCGCCGGCCACGGGGCTCGAACCCGGACCTTCTTGCTGTGAGGTGACAGCGCTAACCACTACACCACCGTGCCGCCTGTTTTTTAAACTCAAAATATTTAAAGGAAAAAAAAAACCTTCAGTGTGTGAGACTGCAATACAGCATTCCAGATTAACACAGGCAGAGAGAGAGAGAGAGAGAGAGAGATTGACTGCAGAAGAGACAGAAAGTACTGGAACATCACAAATTGTACTGAATTTAATCAATGAGTTTTTTCTTTCATTACACTCTTCGAAAAAAAATGGGATCTTCAAGGATTTGTTTGATAAGTAAGTATTCTTAACTACCTAGTGTGGCTCGACACAGAGCCCTTTCCTTGTGCAACACATCTTGTCTGTCTATCCATTTTTACCTCCGCCAGCTTTGTTGGAGCTGTGGGTTAGGTGCCTTGTTCAAGGGCACTTCAGCCCAAGGCCACCCCATATTAACCTAACCACATGCAAACTCCACACAGAAAGGCCCCTGCCAGCCACTGGGCTCGAACCCAGAACCTTCTTGTTGTGAGGTGACAGTGCTAACCACTACACCACCATGTTTTTTTTGGTAGTTATGGTGCTCACAAAGCAGTTCCCCTCAAAATGTGATGGACAGATGGGCGGACAGGCAGAATGATTATAATGGGAATTCGATGGGATATGACGTGATTTTTTTGTGACGTCATTATCAAGTTTGCTCAAGATTTTAATTTAGTGATCAAAAGGGGTTTCAATGGAGAACCTACAAAAAAATTAATCAAATTCTGAGTTCAACTTTTGAGTTATAGACACTTCAAATGGCACTAAAAACCGGTACTGTGATCTTGACCATTGACCTTATGGGACACTTGAAATGACGTGATTTTTTTGTACTGAATTTAATCCATGAGTTTTTTCTTTCATTACACTCTTCGAAAAAAATGGGATCTTCAAGGATTTGTTTGATAAGTAAGTATTCTTAGCTACCTAGTGTGGCTCGACACAAAGCCCTTTCCTTGTGCAACACATTTTGTCTGTCTATCCATTTTTACCTCCGCCAGCTTTGTTGGAGCTGTGGGTTAGGTGCCTTGTTCAAGGGCACTTCAGCCCAAGGCCACCCCATATTAACCTAACCACATGCAACCACAAGGAAAGGGCTCTGTGTCGAGCCACACTAGGTAGCTAAGAATACTTACTTATCAAACAAATCCTTGAAGATCCCATTTTTTTCGAAGAGTGTAATGAAAGAAAAAACTCATGGATTAAATTCAGTACAATTTGTGATGTTCCAGTACTTTCTGTCTGTTCTGCAGTCAATCTCTCTCTCTCTCTCTCTCTCTCTCTCTCTCTGCCTGTGTTAATCTGGAATGCTGTATTGCAGTCTCACACTAACCACATGCAAACTCCACACAGAAAGGCCCCTGCCTGCCTTCTCCTCCATTGGTTGGTTGGTCTGTTACTGACGAAAATCAGAGATTTTTGCAAGTATGTTGATCTGTCTGTTTGTTGGTGCTCTAGCATCGTCATTTCTTAACCAATCTCCAAAATGCACAGAACAACTCACTAGGGTCACACAAAGATATCATTATTTTTTGGTGGGTCAAGGTCAAATCTTGTAAAAACACCTAATCGGCCGTAACTTCTGAACCAGGGCTCATATCGAGATGGGACTGGTGGCGTTGGAAAGCATTTTTGAATCCCTTTCGAGTGCACAATTGACATTTTACCTGTGATGTCATCTTGAGGGTGAAAAATGAGGTCAAATTTCATGAGATTTTTGACAAATTTGACCTTGACCTCAAAAACGTGTTTATCAATTTGATATCGAGACTCTGTCCATTAATTAGCATTCTGGGCCTAATTCTAAGGTCAATGGTCAAGATCACAGTACTGGTTTTTAGTACCAACATTTCAAGTGCCTATAACTCAAAAGTTGAACTCAGAATTTGATTAATTTTTTTTCAGGTTCTCCATTGAAACCCCTTTTGATCACTAAATTAAAATCTTGAGCGAACTTGATAATGACGTCACAAAAAATCACGTCATATCCCATCGAATTCCCATTATAATCATTCTGCCTGTCCGCCCGTCTGTCCATCACATTTTGAGGGGAACTGCTTTGTGAGCACCATAACTACCAAAAAAAACATGGTGGTGTAGTGGTTAGCACTGTCGCCTCACAACAAGAAGGTTCTGGGTTCGAGCCCAGTGGCTGGCAGGGGCCTTTCTGTGTGGAGTTTGCATGTGGTTAGGTTAATATGGGGTGGCCTTGGGCTGAAGTGGCCTTGAACAAGGCACCTAACCCACAGCTGCTCCCTGGGCGCTGTAGTATAGCTGCCCACTGCTCTGGGTATGTGTGTGTGCACACTCTCATTGCTCATTTGTCTGTGTGCATGCATGTGCTCACTGCTTCAGATGGGTTAAATGCAGAGGAGGAATTTCACTGTGCTTGAGTATGCATGTGACAAAGTCGTCTTCTTCGTCTCCCAAAAGGAACAATGGTACAGCCTAGCGAGTGGTACCAATGGACAACATTGTAGTTGTGCACCCATATGAGACATTTGACCTTGACCCAAATATGACCTAGTTTGAACATCATGAAAAACACTTAAAATATCATGAAAATCGAGCTGATGTGTACTACTTTGTGAACACCATAATTGCCAGAATAAACAAGGGTACAATCTAGTGTGTGGTACCAATTGACTCAGGGAACATTGTAGTGTAGGATATTTGACCTTGACCCAATTATAACCTTGTTTGAAGGTCACAAAAATCAACTTGATGGGTACTATTTTGTGAATACCATACTGTCAGAAGGAACGATAGTGAGTGATGGCAATGGACTGAGGAGACGTCGTAGTTGTGCTGCAGAACAACCATTACCCGTTTTGATTACCGCATGTAACCTGCCCATATTGTTGTCCTGTGCAACGTAGCTCCTTGTTTTTCTTTCTTTTTCTGTCGCCATTAACATGATTGATCTGTAGAGGTCAATGGGTGTAAAACAGTGATGTTAACACAAAGCTCCTGAACCGCTATTCCAATTAACTTTAAATTTTCAGGAAAGATTCTTTCCTGGAACCGTAAACTCCCTATCGATTTTGGGTACTTATCAATCAGAACTGAATGATCTGTGATTTTTGCAAGTATCGTGCTCTGGACGCCTTTTCATTTGTTTGTTTGTCTGCAACACACTGCAAAACCCGATAAGGTCACTGAGCTCAAAAATTTTATTGAAACCGATTACGTAAAATTTTTTGAGGTAAGTAACTTAAATTTTTTAAGGTAAGATTTCTTAAAAATTACAATTAAGTGTAACTATAGTAGCCTGGCAAGCCAGACTAAATGTGAATATTTAGTCTGGCCTCGATCCGTAGACATTTCCGATGGGGGTGGGAGGAACAAACCGCTGTCTTTCAAACTGTCTCTGTGCGTATAGGCCAACGCTCTGACCAATCAGCGCAACAGTGACTGTGACGTAGTCAGAGCGACAGAAAGCAGTGGGGGAGGCCTTGAAATAAATAATTTTTCAAAATGCGTATTAATTAATAAACAGATTCTAGATATTAAGAAGTTTGGAGATAATGACCACAAGTTTGGAGTCTGTACCACATACACTCATTTTTTTTTCCAAGTGTTTTCAAGGGTTTGCTTAAACTGTTTTTGAGAGTTTTTATTTAGTGGTGTTTGGTGAAATAATTTCCCTTAAATTTAAAATAACGGGAAAATAAGAAACAATCAAAAAGTAATGTTTCAAAGCTGTTTATTAATTCTTCGTACTGCACAAACTAGCCCCATCCTTTTGGCTACCAGCGGAGCCAGCTGGTAGATCAGACTTTTGCCATAGCCGGTCGGCAAAACAGCGAAAACGTCCTTCTTGAAAAGGAATGAGCGGAGAGCCTCTTCCTGCTCATGTTTCAACGAAAACTCCAAGTCTAATTCTTCTAAAACTGATTCCAAAGCGGAGTCAAACACGCGCTGTTCACTAGCCGTAGCCATCTTTCCTGTTGCGCTTTCTCCAGCGTCGCGCAGCTTTGTCGTCACTCCTGCAAAAGCCCGCCCAAAGAATCCAAACAAAAACCTTGCATTGTGATTGGCGGGCACGATTTGATGCCCGGGGTGTTTTTGTTTATATGGTGCGAGGCTAGACCCATTCGCTAGGCAAAAATATTTTTGGCCGCTAGGCGGGTGGGTCTAGTTTACTAGGCTATAACTATAGTGTAATTTTTAAGCAATCTTACCTTAAAAAAATTAAGTTACTTACCTCAAAAATTTTTATGTAATCGGTTTCAATAAAATTTTTGAGCTCAGTGACCTTATCGGGTTTTGCAGTGCATAACTCAAAGTAGTGAACAGATTTTGATGAAATTTTGAGGAAATGTAGGCCATGGGCTGAAAAACAATTGATTAGATTTTGATGCAAATCTGAATATGTGGCTTGGCGGAGGTATGCACTCTTCTGAGTGCTCTTCTAGTTCTTTGTTATACTGTTTGTTGTATTTCATGAAAACAGTCTCCCATGCAGAAACCAAGAAGCAATCAAGAAATGCTCTGTTTCCAGTCTGCACCAAAACCATTCCTGACGGCACATCACTTCTGGGAGAAGAAATAATTTTTCACACCTGAACGGAGGCTGAGGATATGCTGCTGTTTTCAAAACACAACAGACAAGGCTGGTTAATTCTGCAAGATGCATATGACTGTATAACACAGAGTACGAGAATGTGAGTGTAAAAAAAAAAAAAAGGAGAGATGGCTGGCTCAGGGGGATATGAAGGTGCAGTGTGTGTGTGTGTGTGTGTGTGTGTGTGTGTGTGTGTGTGTCTCTGTCACTGGAGCGTTAAGAAAAGAGTACATAAGCACTTTCTCAGCACCTGTCAAACCTGTTCTCCAGCTGCATCTGCTCTCCCTGGTGTCTTTCAGCTGTCAGTTATGTTTCCAAACTTCCTCACACAGCACAAAACTTACACTATACTTCTTCTCTGTCTGCAATCCACTTCTCTCTCTCTCTCTCTCTCTCTCTCTCTCTCTCTCTCTCTCTCTCACACACACACCTATCCTTGTGAGGTCCTTCAACTGGCAGAATTATTAATGCTATACCTTCACCCAAACCTGATCGTAACCTTGGCTTCAGTAAGCAAGAGGAAAAATATTTGTCTCCCCCCCACACACACTGCATTGCTGTCTGATACCTCTTGTCTCTCACATACACTCAATGGCCACTTTATAAGGAACACCCATCCATCTGCCGTTTTATGCAGATACATATCTAAATCATCCAATCCCTTGACAGCAGCACAATGCATAAAATCCTGCAGATACAAATCAAGAGCTTCAGTTAATGTTCACAATGTCCAAACATCAGAACGGGAAAAATTGTGATCTCAAAGTGCTACTTTCTTTCACTGTGCCATGGGTGTTGGTTTGAGTCAGATGGACTGGTTTGAGTATTTCAAAAACTGCTGATCTCCTGGGGTTTTCACACACAACAGTCTGTAGAGTTTAACAGAAGAAAAAAAAAAAACTGAGTTGAGTGAGTGACAGTTCTGTGGGTGGAAGCAAATGGCTTGTTGATAAGAGAAGTCAGAGGAAAATGGCCAGATTGGTTCAAGTTGCCAAGAAGGATATAGTAACTCATATAATCACTCTTTACAACCATGATGAGCAGAAAAGCATCTCAGCATGCAACAGCAGAAGACCACATTGGGTTCCACTCCTGCAGCCAAGAACAGGAATCTCAGAATCAAGAACAAGTTCCTATTAAAGTGTCCGGTTTAAAGTTTGAACAAACCTAATTCAATTTTTGTTATTTACTATATTTTCATTATTTACTATTTGATTTCAAATGCATTAAGGCGGCAAGAAATTACACTAATAAACTTTTAGATGAGGCATACCTGTTAATTGAAAAGCATTCCAGGTGACTACCTCATTAAGCTGGTTAAGATGATAATGACAATAGTGCACAAAGTGTCATCGAGGTAAACGTTCACTTCATTCCTGTCGCTCTTTGTGCAGAAAGTAGTTTGGTCTCATTGTGACAGCACAAACTCCTGATGCTCGTAATGTTTTATAGGCTTCGACAACTCCAACTTTGTGATCTATGAGTAAAGCTGTTCTCTGTTACTGTCCCAAAGGCGATAGACAAAAGCCTGCTGTGCTCATAACAAATTGGATTTTACTCTTAACTGATATCCGACTTTACACAATACGTCAGCATAATTTTCTCTCTGCATAATTTGGACAAAATGGCTGCATCAGCATATAAACGTGGTAGCAATCAGAACATCTGGTGCCTTCCTTTTCTAGTTGGTCATTTTTTCTGATTTGACTTTAATGCAGCAATTGATCACATCAGATCAGATCAGAGGTGGGTTTCCCAAAAGTCTCTTCATGCTAAGAGCATCTTAAATTGGAGAGAGAGTATTCACTGGGGCGGCACGGTGGTGTAGTGGTTAGCGCTGTCGCCTCACAGCAAGAAGGTCCTGGGTTCGAGCCCTGGGGCCGGCGAGGGCCTTTCTGTGTGGAGTTTGCATGTTCTCCCCGTGTCCGCGTGGGTTTCCTCCGGGTGCTCCGGTTTCCCCCACAGTCCAAAGACATGCAGGTTAGGTTAACTGGTGACTCTAAATTGACCGTAGGTGTGAATGTGAGTGTGAATGGTTGTCTGTGTCTATGTGTCAGCCCTGTGATGACCTGGTGACTTGTCCAGGGTGTACCCCGCCTTTCGCCTGTAGTCAGCTGGGATAGGCTCCAGCTTGCCTGCGACCCTGTAGTAGGATAAAGCGGCTAGAGATAATGAGATGAGATGAATGAGTATTCACTGGGCTGCTCGCTCTACCATTTAACAATGATCTTTGTGTTGTGATGCTTTAGGGAAACTCAGCCCAGATCTGATCATTGTGAGATGATACAACTGACCTGGAAAATCTTTCACTGCATTTTGGTTATACAGTATATCTAACAATTGGGCATAACAGACTAGAGTCAGTTTTGTTTGAAAATGGTGCTACCTTACTACTGATATACAAGATATTTGAGAAAGTTAGTGTTTACTGATATTTTTTACTGCAAGTCAAACTAAAATAATTGGGAACGCTTCATTTAGAGCTGCTGAGAAGACAACTTACATCCTTTCAGTAGGGAAACAGAATGGTGAGACAGTAATTCGTATTTATGCACTAAAGAGTGCATTATCATTAAACAATCCCCAGGCTTCATCACTGGAGGAAAAAAAACAAACCAAAACCTAATTTTATTTTAAATCGCTTTACTTTTACAGGCTTGTTACTTTCCTTTTATAGAGTGGTGGCTACAGTTATCAACAGTCCATAATTATCAACAACTTTTCAGATTTATCAATAAAAAACAACTTTACAAAGGTGAGTTTCAGTTACAACAGTTATTATTGGTTAATTAATTAACCTGAAGACCTGCCTCGCCCTTTGACCTTGTCATCTGATGACACAGCTCGTTACCCAAGATGGATTTTTTTTAAGCACGATCAGCAATTTGAGGAAAATCCGGATGTCATCATCGCAGGTAAGCATGGTGGAAAGATCATGGACATGTTTTTACTGATCAAATTCACAGATATTTCGTGATCTCCTTGTCGAAACCTACTTTGATTCTTACTCTTTTATTCGACAATTGCCATTTTGTATCTAAACGTGCATTTGAGAAGTCACATGAGGGGTCGATAATAGTGATCACTTTTACTGGTGTCCACCATTATTGACACCCTGTGGAATTCAGGGACATTTACAACTGTTATGGATCGATCTTTGTGTAACATTGTTGAAGTCGATGAAGTACTTTAAAAAAATAAAAGTGCTGTGATTTATAATAATTTTTTTTCCTGATTCATAACAGAATGGAATGTTTATAGAGTATTTGGAATCATATTGCAATAAATAGAATTAGACCAGAATTGAATTCATAGCATATAAAAAATTACATACTTGAAATATTCAGATTTTTCTATTCCATTCAGATTTTTTTTTTTGCAGTTTGTTGTAAATATCTACCACATATTACAATATCAGGAGACATTTTATATTTTGGTTCAAGGAATGACATGCGACCTTTGACCTGTATGTTCATGTGGTTACAATGTCAATTGCCTGTTGATATTTATTGGTAAACTACAAAACTAGAAATTAATATAAACAACAACGAATGATTAACAAAATGTGATCTACGAAAATACTTAGAAAGTAGAGCAAAAAGACTTTCTGATGCAGGTTAAACATTATCAGTTAATTTGTTTACAAACATTAGAATTACTTCCTCATTTATGTAAGCACCGACATCGATATATTTATATAAAAGACAGTTTGTACTAAACATAAAAGTCTATGTAAAACAAATTTTAAAGAAAAACTGTTTTGTTAACTTAATACCACATACTGATTTTTTTTTTTATATAATCATCTGGGTGACGAGAATTGTGGAACAGTGTCAATATCTGTGGACAAAGGTGTAATAATTGTGGAACGGTGTCACGTGATCTGATATGCTAAGTAATCAGGAATCAACTCATTTTTTTTCCAGTGGAAGTTTGAGTAATTATTTATTTATACTCTTATTTTTGCAATGGACAAAAGATCGTTAAGGTGTCGATAATTGTAGCCGCCGCTTTATTAATTTAATTTTCATGCACTTTTATTCTATTTTTAATACATTTTATTACATATTTTAACATTTTACATCATTTTATGTTCTGACTATTTGTTTAATTTTTATTATTTACCCATAATATTATTTTTTCTTTCTTTTTAAAATGTTTATGATTTGTCACACCATAAAGAACTTTGACCTTTGTTTATCTCATCATCTCATTATCTCTAGCTGCTTTATCCTGTTCTACAGGGTTGCGGGCAAGCTGGAGCCTATCCCAGCTGACTACGGGCGAAAGGCGGGGTACACCCTGGACAAGTCGCCAGGTCATCACAGGGCTGACACATAGAGACAGACAACCATTCACACTCACATTCACACTTACAGTCAATTTAGAGTCACCAGTTAACCTAACCTGCATGTCTTTGGACTGTGGGGGAAACCGGAGCACCCGGAGGAAACCCACGCAGACACGGGGAGAACATGCAAACTCCGCACAGAAAGGCCCCCGTCGGCCACTGGGCTTGAACCCAGGACCTTCTTGCTGTGAGGCAACAGTGCTAACCACTACACCACCTGTACACAGTCATTTCTTATCTCTATTTATGTTTCTGATCAAATCATTACAGTATTTTCAGCTCAGTTTAACCTGTGAGCTACATAGTAAAATTAAAATTATACTCACTGTCAAATTCTCTCCATCGTATAATTTACACTCCACCTGTGCATACACTCCTGCCATTACCACATCACTAATATAATGTGTCTATTTCTGTAAATATTGTTTGTTTTGCAATAACTGGGGAGAAAATAATATGCATTAGCCATTTTAAAAATGGATTAGACAATTGTATTGCTATAAAATCTGAAGTAATGACTGAGGCCAATGGGGCACCTAGTGACAGTAATGAGGAGAACAAGTGAACATCAGTAATATTTAACAGTTATTCCATGAAATCGAGTCGTACATGAGCTGATAGCTGACGAGGCACGTAGCGCTGAGTCGGCTATAAGCCATGTACGACGAGATTGACTGGAATAATTGTTTTATTCTATCTGCATTCACTGGATTTTGAGAAACAGAGCATTTTTATTTCTATTTTTTTGCAAATTCGATAAATAAAAATTAATACAAAATATCTGACAAAATAATTTCTGCTTAGAATGTAAACAAACCTGTGAAATGACAGTAGCAGTTTGTGAAAAATGCTATCATAATAATTCTTGAAAAATAAAAGATACGTTCTTACCATCAAATACTTTCATTCCATATTTTGTTGCTTTTTTTTGTATTTTTTGGGGTTTTGTTTTCGAGTCGAGTTTTATTTCGTCCTTAGTTGGTTCAGCAACATGTTCCGCCATTTTGTTTTTCTTTACTCACGGTATATGAGCTGATATTCTAGTAGTAGAGTCGCCAATCAGAGCACACAACTGCTCATATCCACTGAATGTGGATAGAATAAATGTTAGTAAACACAGATAAAACTATTTCTTCTTCTACTACTACTACTACTACTACTACGTGTTTTTAAGCTACATTTTTAACACAGTGCAATTAGTCTCACTGACCACTTTAAAAGGAACATTCATACAATTATCCAGTCAGCCATGTGGCAGCGGTACAATGCATAAAATCAGGCAGATACGAGTCAAAAGCTTAAGTTAATGTTTACATCAAACATCAGAATGGTGGAAAAATGATCTCAGGGACTCTGACCATGGCATGGTTATTGCTGCCAGATGGGCTACCTTTGAGTATTTAAGAAACTGCTGATCTTCTGGGCTTTTCATCTGCAACAGTGTGTAGAGTTTACACAGGTAAACATTCAGTGACCTTGGTGTTACTGTGTACACCAATCTGTCTTGGGCTAAAGCACATAGAAATCATAGATGCAAAAGCCAATAAGAACCTTGGCCTTCTTAAAAGAGATTTAGCTGACCCCAGCACAAGGAAACTCCTGTATTGTACTCTAGTGTGTCCGAAACTGGAATACGGCAACAACCTGTGGTCCCCATTCACTGTGAAACACCGTGCATTGCTTGAAGATGGATAACCATTGTCTAATCTGAATCAGCAGGAATGGCTGAAGTGCCCTTGAGCAAGGCACCTCACCCCCAACTGCTCTGGGTATGTTGTACGTTGGTCTGGATAAGATCCATCCATCCATTTTCTACCACTTATCCAGATCCAGGTCACGGGGTTAGTAGCCTAAGCAGAGCATCCCAGACTTCCCCCTCCCCGGCCACCTCCACCAGGTCTTCTGGGGGAATACCAAAGCATTCCCAGGGCAGCCGAGAGATATAATCTCTCCAGCATGCCCTGGGTCTGCCTCGGGGTCTCCTCCCGTTGGGGCATGCCCAGAGAACCTCCCTTGGGAGGCGTCCGGGGGGCATCCTAACAAGGTGTCCGAACCACCTCAACTGACTCCTTTCAATGTGGAGGAGCAGCGGTTCTACTCTGAGTTGCTCCCGAATGACCAAGCTTCTCACCCTGTCTCTAAGGGAGAGCCCAGCCACCCTGCGGAGAAAACTCATTTCTACTGCTTGTATCCGCAATCTCATTCTTTTGGTAACTACCCACAGCTCGTGACCATAGGTGAGAGTGGGAATGGAGATGGACCAGTAAATTGAGAGCTTTGCCTTTTGGCTCAGCTCTCTCTTTACCACAACAGACCGGTTTAGCATCCGCATCATTGCTGATGCTGCCCCAATCTGTCTGTCCAACTCCCGCTCCCCCTTACCCTCACTCATGAACAAAACCCCGAGATACTTAAACTTCTTCACTTTAGGTAGCAACTCCTCCCTGACCCGAAGTAGGCACTCCACCCGTTTCTGGTTGAGCGCCATTTCCACAGACTTGGAGGTGCTGATCCTCATCCCAGCTGCTTCGCACTCACCTGCAAACCATCCCAGCGCATGCTGTAAATCACAGATTGATGAAGCCAACAGGACCACATCATCCGCAAAAAGCAGAGACGTGATCCTGATGCCACCAAACCGGACACCTTCCGCCCCTTGGCTGCACCTAGAAATTCTGTCCATAAAAGTTATGAACGGAACTGGTGACAAAGGGCAGCCCTGGCAGAGTCCCACATGCACCAGGAATGAGTCTGACTTACTGCCGGCAATGCGAACCAAACTCCTGCTCCGGTCATACAGGGTCCGAATGGCCCACAGTAGTAGGACCTGAACCCCATACTCCCGAAGCACTCCCCACAGGGCACCATGAGGGACACAGTCGTAAACCTTCTCCAGGTCCACAAAACACATGTAGACTGGTTGGGCAAACTCCCATGTACCCTCCAGTACACTTTACCCTTGCTCTGGATAAGTGTCTACTAAATGCCTGTAATGTAATGAAGATGTCCAACGAAGGGCATTGAAATTCATATTGAATTACCCCAAAATATGACCTTTACAAAGAGACTAATTAATTAAACTTACTCTCTTTACAATATTGCAGGGAGATCTCAGGTTTGCTACCTTTTTTTTAAAATCTAGAAATGCTCTTATATCTATTGATATTGGAAAATACCTGCGTACTTTTGAACCTCGTTATCATACGTGGAACTCTGATCCTAATAACTGCAACCTTATTTATGAACATAAACAGGATTATTATAGGAAATAATCTTTTATTAGGACTGCTGAACTGTGGAATGCTTTGCCATCTTACATTAAATCCCTTGATTCATTATCCATGTTTATCCATGTTTAAATCTTGACTTTTTGATATTTATCAATCAAAACAGGTAACTTATAATCCCCCACGTTAGTGTCTAATGAAAATGTAATGATAGTTTCACTCATATTTTCTTCAGTATGTAGTTCATTCATTGAAATAATTCAATTTTTAGTATCTGCTTTTGACTAGGTAGCTTTCCTTTGTTATGTCTATCTATTTGGCTCTTCCCCCCACCCTTTTCTCTTCTTGTCACTGAGTACTGATATTGTGTCATGTGTCTGATTTAATTTTTTTTATATAGCTTATATTTATTCAGCCCTGTGATGACCTGGTGATTTGTCCAGGGTGTACCCCGCCTCTCGCCCATAGTCAGCTGGGATAGGCTCCAGCTTGCCTGCGACCCTGTAGAAGGATAAAGCGGCTAGAGATAATGAGATGAGATGAGCTTATATTTATTCATCAGCATGTACATTGATTCATGTCAGCACAATTTTTTTCAATGTTTGCTCTTATTATGGTGTATTGTGGTGTAATTCTTTTTACAGTGTGATCTTTGTATTACCGTGTTTTAGCGTGTAGGGGTTCAGTGGTAGGTGGCACAGTGGTGTAGTGGTTAGCACTGTCGCCTCACAGCAAGAAGGTTCTGGGTTTGAGCCCAGTGGCTGATGGGGGCCTTTCTGTGTGGAGTTTGCATGTTCTCCCCGTGTCCGCGTGGGTTTCCTCTGGGTGCTCCGATTTCCCCCACAGTCCAAAAGACATGCAGGTTAGGTTAACTGGTGACTCTAAATTGACTATAGGTGTGAATGTGAATGGTTGTTTGTCTGTGTGTGTCAGCCCTGAGATGATCTGGCCACTTGTCCAGGGTGTACCCTGCCTCTCACCCATAGTCCCATAGTCAGCTGGGATAGACTCCAGCTTGCTCACGACCCTGGACAGGATAAGCAGTTACTGTATGGATAATGGATGGATGGGTTCGGTGGCAATTGGGATGTAAGTCCTGTTCCTTTCCCTTGCCACATATTGTTTGTTCATAATTAGTAACTTTTTTTGATTTGTGAGAATGTGGCAAACTCAATAATAATAATAATAATTATTATTATTATTATTAGGGCGGCATGGTGGTGTAGTGGTTAGCGCTGTCGCCTCACAGCAAGAAGGTCCGGGTTCGAGCCCCGTGGCCGGCGAGGGCCTTTCTGTGTGGAGTTTGCATGTTCTCCCTGTGTCCGCGTGGGTTTCCTCCAGGTGCTCCGGTTTCCCCCACAGTCCAAAGACATGCAGGTTAGGTTAACTGGTGACTCTAAATTGACCGTAGGTGTGAATGTGAGTGTGAATGGTTGTCTGTGTCTATGTGTCAGCCCTGTGATGACCTGGCGACTTGTCCAGGGTGTACCCCGCCTTTCGCCCGTAGTCAGCTGGGATAGGCTCCAGCTTGCCTGCGACCCTGTAGAAGGATAAAGTGGCTAGAGATAATGAGATGAGATGAGATATAATCAAACACGCTTAAAATACAGTGGATATAAAAAGTGAACATACCCCGTGAAAATGATAGTGTTTTTATGTAAAAAAATGAGACCACAATAAATAATTTCAAAACTTTTCCCACCTTTAATGTGACCTATAACCTGTACAATTCAATTGAAAAACAAACAAATCTGTTATGGGGGCAAACATAAAAAAAACAAAAACAAACGTACAATAAGCTGGTTGCATAAGTGTGCACACCCTTAAACTAATACTTTGTTGAAGCACCTTTTGATTTAATTACAGCATTCAGTCTTTTTGGGTCGGAGTCTATCAGCCTGCCACATCTAGACTTGGCAATATTTGCCCACTCTTCCTTGCAAAAACGCTTAAAATCTGTCAGATCGCGAGGGCATCTCTTGTGCACAGCCCTTTTCAGGTCACCTTACATATTTTCAATTAGATTTAGGTCTGGGCTCTGGCTGGGCCATTCCAAAACTTTTTTGGGGTCACTGTCATGCTGAAAGGTGAAATTCCTCTTCATCTTCATCTTTCTAGCAGACACCTGAAGGTTTTGGACCAAAATTAACTGGTATTTAGAACTGTTCATAATTCCCTCCACTTTGACTAAAGCCCCTGTTCCAGCTGAAGAAAAACAACCCCAAAACATGATGCTGCCACCACCATGCTTCACCGTGGGCATGGTGTTCTTTTGGTGATGTGCAGTGTTGATTTTGCGCCAAACATACCTTTTGGAATTGTGGCCAAAAAATTCAACCTTGGTTTCATCAGACCATAACACTTTTTCCCACATGCTTTTGGGAGAGTTGATGTATTTTTTTGCAAAATTTAGCTGGGCCTGGATGTTTTTCTTTAACCCTACCCTATAGGCCAGACATATGGAGAATACGGGAGATTGCTGTCACATGTAGCACACAACCAGTACTTGCCAGAAATTCTTGCAGCTCCTTCAGTGTTGCTGTAGGCCTCTTGGCAGCCTCCCTGACCAGTTTTCATCTTGTCTTTTCATAAATTTTGGAGGGATGTCCAGTTCTCGGATGTCTCCAGTTCACTGTTGTCCCATATTTTCTCCACTTCTTGATGACTGTCTTCACTGTGCTCCATGGTATATCCAATGCCGTGGAAATGTTTTTGTACCCTTCTCCTGACTGATACCTTTCAACAATGAGCTCCCTTTGAGGCTTTGTAAGCTCTCTGTGAACCCTGGCTTTTGCTGGAGGATGCAACTGAGTAAATGTCTGAACTTTATTTGGGGTTAATCAGAGTCATTTTAATTGATGGCAGGTGTGAACCCAAAAAGGCTGAATGCTGTAATTAAATCAAAACGTGCTTCAATGAAGTATTAGTTTATGGGTGTGCACGCTTATGCAACCAGCTTATTGCATGTTTTTTTATTTTTTATGTTTTTTCCCTTTGTTTTTCAATCAGATTGTACAGGTTATAGGTCGCGTTAAAGGTGGGAAAAATTTTTAAATTATTTATCGTGGTGTAACAAAATGCGAGTTGTCAACAAATTCTTTAACTCGGTTCATGAAATGCGCTTACAAAATACTTTCAAATGTGAATATTTACTGTATTGTGTAATAGTGCAAAGTAAGAGATAGAGTGAGAGAATAGCCTTTAGGGCAGAGTCTTTAGTCCAAACACTGCGTAAGCAGTATAACCAAAAACGTGCACCGCCTGTGCGCTTTCCAAAAGACAAAAACAATCCCACCAGCAAAAATAGGGAAAAAAAGGAGCGATCTCATCTCTTCAGATTTTAGTTTAAGTCTGTGAAAGTCCGACAGCACATTCCTCAAAAAGGGCGTAGAAGAACAAAATATTCCATCAACGTGTAGCCTTCAATTTATTTCGGACTATTAAAGAATTCTGGAGGATATCAGAATGTTTGCGCACCGGCTTCCATCTACCCCCATTCATTCCTCTTTCCGCGTCTTTCAAAAAATGAGCATGTGATTTAAAGGGACTACAGTCATAGGATAGGGAGTGAGAAGGTGTGTGCATGTGACAGTGACAGGGTGAGTGACAGTAAAGAACTCTATAGACTTCCTAGGCTCATGCTGCCCTGAATTTCTCTTGTAAACACCCATATCTCTTAAAGTGAAGGCAGAAGGACGTTCAGCGCCTGGCCAGGCTTTCTATGTATTAATTTACATAGATGTTTTAATATGAAATATAAATAAATGTCTTAGACAATAGATACTATTTTATGCTACTGATCAATAATTAAAACTTTATGTGGCTGATGCTACATAGTCCCCCCCGCAGACTGGATATGTTGAGAGAAGGACCAAAGTAGGGCTTAAGATTCACCACATTCACATTGTCAGTGGACTTGTCAGGGAACTGAACTCTGTAATTTAGGGCTCCTAATTTCCTCTTTACAATGCATGGTCCAGTCCACTTTGGTGCCAGTTTGGCTGAGAATCCCTTTAAGGCATCAGATAATGGATGGGCTTTGACCCACACCATGTCCCCTTCAGAAAGTTCCATGTTTCTCCTTTTTAAGTTGTAATATTTGGCTTGTTTGTCCTGTGCTCTTTTTACATTGGCAGCCACTTGTTTTGACAATTCCACTTGTCTTTCCAGGAGAGAGTGTTGTGAGGAGGTTGGAGGTGGAGCCTTTGACAAAAGTTGGTCAAGAGGACCCTTGAGACCACGTCCCAAATGCAGCATGGCTGGTGCAAAACCAGTGGACTCCTACCATGAGGAATTGATGGCGAACTGGAACTCATGCACCCACTGGTCCCAGTTATGTTTTTCCCCAACATAGGAGGCTATCATGGTCTTGAGTGTTCGGTTGACCCACTCAGTCTGATTCGTTTGTGGATGATAGCTTGTGGTGAACTTATTTATCACTCCCCATGATTTGCAGGCAGCTTTCAAGAGGTGACTGGTAAACTGGCTCCCCCTGTCGAACAGAAAATATTTTGGCGTACCCCACCTGGTGAATATCTCTTCTGTGAGAATCCTCACTAGCTCTGGGGTCCGGCTATCATGCACAGGGAACAGCTCTGTCCATTTGGAGTAATAATCCACAATGACCACCAGGTAGCAGTTACCCTTGCAGCTGCGAGGAAATGGGCCCATGATGTCAATACCCATCATTTTACCAACCTCAGACACTTGGGTCGATTGCAGCAGACCACTGGGTTTAGAATTGGAAGGCTTATGTTGCGGGCAGAAAAAGCACTCTCTAATGTGGGCCCAGGTGTCTTTGCGGATATCTGGCCACCAAGCAACATCCAGGATGTGCAGGAGGGTCTTCAGGCACCCAAAGTGTCTGCCTAGGGGATTATCATGGTAATACTGCAAGAAAGTGGACTGCAGCTCCTTTGGGACAACTAGCTGGAACTTGTGCCCATCCCATGCAATTGGCACTCACCTGTATAGCAGTCCCTGCTGGTCAACAAAGGTGATGTGGCTAGGAGAAACAGAGTCAGAGGAAGACATCTGCCCAGGGACCCCTGTGATGTAAGTGTCTCTTCCTTGAGCAGCAGAGATTTCATCCAGGGAGTTGGGCAGATCAACAACCACTTTTGTGGAGGCAGCACATACAGCAAGGCTTGGCGTCATCATGGTGGTATTATCAGCAGACACTGGACTCCATGACAAGGCATCAGGAACGACATTTAATGTACCCTTTCTGTAATGCACAGTAAAGGTGAAGGGCTGGAGTCTCAGGGCCCAGCGTATGAGGTGTGAAGAAGTCTTGGGGGTGTTAAAGACCCATGACAGGGCTGCATGGTCTGTCACCACTTCAAACTGGACTCCTTCAAGGAAGTGTTGCCATTTCTCCATGGCCCACACAACAGCCAAACACTCCTTTTCAGACGCAGAGTAGTTTCTCTCAGCACCATTCAGTAGGTGGGAAGCAAAGGCAATGACATGTTCACCATCATCATCGTCCTGTGTCAGCACTGCACCTAGCCCAACATCACTGGCATCCGTGGCGACCTTGAAGGGCTTCGACAGGTCTGGATGAGCAAGCACTGGGGGAGATTGTAGTGCCTCTTTCAGTCTTTCCCACCTCCTCTTACAGTCCTCTGTCCACTTCCACTCAACATCCTTCTTCTTGAGGTTGTGAAGAGGAGCGGCCAGATCTGTAAAGTTTTTAATGAATTTATGATACCAGCGGGCAAGACCGAGAAACCTCTGGAGCTCTTTGATGTTTTGAGGCCTAGGGTAGTCACTTATGGCCTTGAGCTTCTCAGAGTCAGCTGCAATACCTTGGCTGGACACTTGATGGCCTAAGAATGTCAAGGAGGTCTTGAAGAAATGACATTTCTTCAGGTTGAGGGTCAGTGAGGCTAGATGGAGCTTCTCGAACACCTTCCTCAGATCGGCCAGGTGGGCAGCTTCAGACTTTGAAAAGACAATAATATCATCTGTCTAACGGAAGAGACCATAAGGCGTGATGAATGCTGTTTTCTCAACACTGGCCTTGTCCATGGCGACTTGCCAGTATCCTGAGCGTAGATCCAGAGAGCTAAATACAGATGCGCCAGAAAAGGACTCAAGGATGTCATGGATCTTCGGCATGGGATAGGCATCAAACAGGGTCTTTTTGCTCAGGCGCCTGTAGTCGACACAAAATCGCCATTTCCCCTCAGGCTTGGGCACTAGGACAACTGGAGAAGCCCATGGGGATGAAGAAGGCTCAATAATCCCATCAGCTTCCATCTCCTTCAGTTGCTGCTGGATGATCTCCCTCTTTAGTGGAGACACTTGATAAGCTGGACAATGCAAAGGGACGTCATCGGTCAGCCAGATGGTGTGTTCTACAATGGTTGTCCTCCCAAGTCTCCCAGAGCAGACGGATGGCCACTCATTCATCAGCTGTAGCAGCTCAGGTCGAGGCTGCTGGGGTAAGTCAGATAGGATGTTAAGATGAACAGATATTGTGTTAGGTGCTGGGTTTCTATGAGGCAGAGCATAATAGATGTGAACTCTTGCTGGTTTCACTGTATGCCATTCATTTTCCCACTCATTCGGGTCAGTGTGTGGATAGTATGTCAATTTCCCTCCATTTTTTACTCCACAGGTTCCCTGCATAAAATCCAGATGCATGCCACTCTTTTGTAAGAAGTCTAGGCCTAAGATAAGGGGGAAAGCCAGATCTTCATCAGAGAGGACATACATGGAGTGAGTCCAGTATGTGTTATAGAGGTCAAGGGTACAGTTAACTTTCCCTAATGCCTTTTTAGCTGTCCCATTGGCCAGGGCTAACTCCTGGTCACCACAAGGTATCAGATTTTCCTGTGGCTTCTTAATCTGCTGCCACAGTTTGTCGCACATCAGAGAAAAAGTACTCCCTGTGTCCAGCAGGGCGGTTCCTTGGAAGCCTCTGATAGAGAGATTGACGGCCAGGAGAGACAGTGGATGTTTGGGAGGAGTGTGGGAGTGTGTTTCAGATTTCACAACAATTACTTCAGCTTTTTTAGTCTTTGGTTGCTGTTTAGTTGTTTTCTCATTATTAACTCGTGCCCAATAATTTTTCATTGAAGCTAGATCATTTTCGATCATGCTGCCTACTTTCACTAATTCAACCACTGTGTTTACTATTCCATGTAGGCCTGAAGCGATTTTTGGATTGGCATTACTGAGAATGCGGCGGACCAATGCAGCCTCATCAATGTCGGGCTTCCATTTCAGACAGAGAAATATAATCGTAAGCAAAGTCTCTAATGGACTCATTTAGATTTTGGATATGAGTACGCAACCGTTCTTCAATTTCCTGAACAAAATCAGTGGACAAAAATGCTGATAGGAATGCAGTTTTAAATTCCTTCCATGTATGGATATTCTTCCGCTCTGCTATCCACCAGCTTTTGGCTGAACCTTTTAGCACAGAGGACAGTGTGGCTAATATTTCATTGTCTGGTGTGGGTCTCAAATCCAGAAATTCTTTACAGTGGTCTCATAGGTTTTTCTGATGTAAAAAAAAAAAAAAAATCATTTTAACGGGGTGTGTACACTTTTTATATCCACTGTATCATACATAAATTAAATAAAAGAATACAAAGATACACGAAATGATATCCTAAAGATAATATAAAAACCCTAAAAATATTGCTAAGATGTAGAATGTGTGTGTGTGTGTCATAAAATTCCGAAAAACATCAATTCTTAAAAGCTAAATTAAAGTAATAGATTTTAAGTAAAGCATTTAAAACTAGATAAATTATCAGCATATCTAATTAACTTTGGCAGCGTATTCCAAAGCTTTGGAGCTGCCGATGCGAATGCCCTATTGCCTAATGTCTTTTAGTTATGAATGGTAACAGTTTCAATAAAAGCTCATGATTAGATCTTAGACTATACTTGGACACCTCTTTGATCTCAATTAAACTAGGTACCGTATATAATTAGGGGCACAGCCCTTAATAGCTTTAAAAGTAATTACTAAAATTTTAAAATTAATACTTAGTCTAACTGGCAGCAAGTGCAAGGAACATAAAATTGGTGTAATATGAGAAAATCTAGGAATAATACATTAGTCTGGCTGCTGCATTAACTAAACTAAACTAAACTAAACTAAACTAAACTAAACTAAACTAAACTAAACTAAACAGTGAGCGTTCTTGTAGGTAGAAATGTTGACTTGTTGATGAGAGATATCAGAGGAGAATGGCCAGACTGGTTTGAGATGACAGGAAAGCAACAGTCACTCAAATAACCACTCAACCGTGATGAGTAGTGTCTCCGCATGCACAAGTGTGCCAAACCTTGAGGTAGCTGAGGTATAACAGAAGAAGATCTCACTGGGTTCCACTTCTATCAGGGAAGAACAGGAATCTGACGCTATGGGGCACAGACTCACTGAAACCAGACAGTTGACAACAAATCTTCTTTTTCAATCTTCTCAGTTTTGTGGTTGGAAGGAATAAAAAGTTCTAACTGCTCTGTTGAATCGATGTAACATGTTTATTTAATGTGCTTTATATTTGAATAGTCAGATTATAAATAAAAGAAGATGATTTCATCGATTTTATGTGAAGTGCAACAAAAAAAGAAAAGAAAAATGGCTTGTTATGGAAAAAGGTTTGATCTATATGAATAGAATATGAATATAAAAGAGGTTACTGAATTGTGTTGGTTCTACATCTTATTAGTGTTGTAGTACTTGAGACTGGTCTCAAGAACACTTTTTGAAGGTCTCGGTCTCGACTCGGACTCGACAACATTTTTACGGTCTCGGACATAGAGACTTGGGATTTTATTTCAAGACCAGTCAAGGCCACGATTATAGGGATTTCACTAAATAGCATGTGTATTGTCTGATTTATTTGTTAACATCATTACTGTGATTGGATGTACAACTTCCTGCTTTAAATGCAACCAATAACATGGCTCAATGCTAATTCAAAATTTTCGTTACTGTTAATGGTCGTCACCTATCCCCACCCCCCGTTTACATACACTGGTCTGATCCTGGTCTGGACTCGGTCTCGCCCTGCCTTGGTCTTGACTTGATCTCAACCCCTCAAAATCTTGGTCTTGTCTCTGTCTCAATAAACTCTGGTTCTGGTCATGATTTGGCCTCAGTTTATGTGGTCTTGACTATAACACTACATCTTATGCATCTTGGTCTTGTATGTAAGCCAGTATATCATGTTTAAATTAAATAGTCTCTTATTATTATAGTCCTTTTATTTCGACATAGAGTGAATTGATGGATTAAACTCATAAAATGCACCTATACTGTGATCATAATGAGGCCGGTGAGTTTGTTTGTTTATTTATTTGTACATTGAAAGGGCTCTGGCGGCACGGTGGTGTAGTGGTTAGCGCTGTCGCCTCACAGCAAGAGGGTCCGGGTTCGAGCCCCGTGGCCGGCGAGGGCCTTTCTGTGTGGAGTTTGCATGTTCTCCCCGTGTCCGCGTGGGTTTCCTCCGGGTGCTCCAGTTTCTCCCACAGTCCAAAGACATGCAGGTTAGTTTAACTGGTGACTCTAAATTGACCGTGAGTGTGAATGGTTGTCTGTGTCTATGTGTCAGCCCTGTGATGACCTGGCGACTTGTCCAGGGTGTACCCCGCCTTTCGCCCGTAGTCAGCTGGGATAGGCTCCAGCTTGCCTGCGACCCTGTAGAACAGGATAAAGCAGCTAGAGATAATGAGATGAGATGAAAGGGCTCCCTTGATTCAAAGAGTTTAAAAACCTTGCTTTACTGTAAACTCACATTTTTCTCAGAAGGAAGTAATGACACACTGTAAATCCTTGCGTGTTTGCTGTCACAACCCTTACAGGGTCTTCCCTTCATGTTGATCATCAAGGTTAGAGTGAAGAGAATTTGTGGACATAAACAGTGTTTTTGTAATTCAGAACACACACTCACTGTTGCAGTGTGCAGTCACAACAAACCACTGAATCAGGTGAGCTGTGTGACAGACTGCAAAATGGGCTGCATTTGGACTTTCTTTGTAGCAGAATGTCTCTGGATCTGACAGACCTAAGAGACAGCAGAGGTTAATGACCAAATCAATGCAGTGCGTCATGGCTCATGACACAGTCCAGTTATAAAGAGTCACACAGTCACATAGATACATGAACAAGAATTACATTAACAGCCAGAAACTATTTAAGGATAATCAAGAATTTGTTTTATGTCAAGTTGTAATTTGAATTTCAGAATAAAACCTTAACATATGATTCAACCCTCGACCTGGGATGAATCTTGATTATTTGCCATGATAGATTCTCTAGACTTAAAAATTAAACCATACAAACTTTCCTTTGAGAAAGTCTTTCATTTTCCAGAATTCATCTAATATAGTGACACTTATTTTTATTTACACACTATATATATATATATATATATATATCCATTATCCATAACCGCTTATCCTGTGCAGGGTCGCAGGCAAGCTGGAGCCTATCCCAGCTGACTACAGGCGAAAGGCGGGGTACACCCTGGACAAGTCGGCAAATCCTCACAGGGCTGACACATAGAGACAAACAACCATTCACATTCACGGTCAATTTAGAGTCACCAATTAACCTAACCTGCATGCCTTTGGACTGTGGGGGAAACCAGAGCACCCGGAGGAAACCCATGCGGACATGGGGAGAACATGCAAATTCCATACAGAAAGGCCCCCATTGGCCACTGGGCTCGAACCCAGAACCTTCTTGCTGCGAGGCAACAGTGCTAACCACTACACCACCATGCCACCACACACTATATATTTTTTCTATTGATCGTCCAATCCAATAGAAGAGCTACTGTAGCACATACTGCTGAAAAAGTTAACGCTGGCTCAAACAGAAAGTTGTCAGAGTCAGCATGAAGATTTTCAGCAGTTTGTGCTACAGTAGCTCTTCTGTCGAATTGGACCATATGGGCTAGCCTTCGTGCGCCATTTGAATCAATGAGCCTTCGACAACCATGACCCTGTCGCCAGTTCACCGGTTGTCCTTCCTTGGACCACTTTTGGTCGGTACTAACCACTGCATACCAGGAACACCCCACAAGATGAGCCATTTTGGAGATGCTCAGACCCAGTCATCTAGCCATCACAATTTGGCCCTTGTCAAAGTCACTCAAATCCTTACACTTGCTCATTTTTCCTGCTTCCAAAACATCAACTTCAAGAACTGACTGTTCTCTTTCTTGCTGCCTAATATATTCCAACCACTTGACAGGTGCCAGTGTAATGAGATAATCAATGTTATTCACTTTATCAGTGGTCATAATGTTATGACTGATGGGTGTATGATTGCATGATGTGATTGACGAAGCTAAGTTATCTATGAAGGACAAGATAACATAAATGGGTGATGGAGCATGACACCACTGGTCAGAATAGCCTTAATTAAGCGGAGAGCAGATGTGCGAGCAAAGATATGTGTCAAAGATTTATCTAGCTAAAACAAGCAGCAATCAGAACAGTGTGTACCAGTTTCAAGCATGCCAAACAGATATCTATGTCATATATATATATATATATATATATATATATATATATATATATATATATATATATATATAATGGCAGGATGAGAAAAGAAGGGACCTCAAAATGCAAATCTTCTGTGCCATCATATGAAGACACTACAAAGAGGCTTGTGTTTAAATGCTGTGAGAGACTTTTCCCTGATATTATGAGACAGAAACTGATATGACTGTATCTGATATAAATCTAGAGTTAGGTATGGTGTCTTTCAGTGGAGTTGTAATGTCAAGTCAAGTTTGTTTGTATAGCGCTTTTAACAGTAGATATTGTCCCAAAGCAGCTTTACAGAACCTGAATGACCCAAGGCATGAGACAATTTTATCCCTAATCTATCCCCAATGAGCAAGCCCATGGTGACAGTGGCAAGGAAAAACTCCCCCAGATGACACGAGGAAGAAACCTTGAGAGGAACCAGACTCAAAAGGGAACCCATCCTCACCTGGACAACAACAGACAACATGACTATAACATTAAAGGACATGGGACATGGATTTTTTTCTGGGTATAATTATGTATAAAGGACATAAGAAATGCCATCTAAATCACTGCAGGGCGTCAAAAATGTGAAAATCATTACATTATTCAACTTTTTTATACATCAGCGTAAAACAATGATTCGTTAATTAGCTAGGTGGTCACGTGACCCGTGACGTCACAAAAACTGTCCAAGGAGCCAGCGCTTGGGAATCTAATGTAAACAGGTTACCGAAATGGACACCATCGACAGTGACATTCCCAATGTTTCACAGAGATGTGAAGTTAGACCCTATCAATTCGAACCGATAGCTGGAAATTCACATGAACATGGATCTTGTCTTTACTCTGACGGGTCAGATGATTCTGAGAGTGAGAGTTCATTCAATCCCCATGAAACTGAAAGCGGTTGGCTCGATAACACTTCCTGGTAAGTTAAAAACAATTCTGCTCAAAGGCTAATGATCTGTTGAAAGAAGTATTATTTTTGTATCATACATTGAAAGTTCATCATAGATCTAGCTAAACTCCGTTGCAAGCTAGTTTTTTTTGGCTGATATTTTTCGAGATTGATTGAGATACAATGCTTCCAGAGTCCGAGATGAAAACATTCAAAATGGCGAAACGCCATCACACAGCCAACAACACTACGCCGTTTGGCGAAAGAGATGAAAATTAAGAAAAGTTAAACAAACTTACCAACATAACATTTATTTAAATGTCCATTAATGTTACAGGATTTCTTGACTGTCTCTACAGTTGTAGGAATGTTAGGCCCTGTATATTATGGCGCTATCACTGCCTCCATGAACCCGGCTATACGGCCTCTTAAATTTGGCTTGGCAATTAATATCGCTCAGTACCTGAGTATTAATGTTGAAAGAATCCTCAGTGAAATGGTCCGAACACAGTTTGTGGGAAACAGTAGGTGCAAAGTTTTTTCTACGGCAGTAGTGAGCCCACACTTTCCTCAGCTTCGGGTCCTTGGGGAATGCAAAAAAACTTACTCCAGGGCATTTCCCATTGGAATTATTGCAACCATAAGCAGCACAATACACCATGATGTTCAATGTACGTTAAAGACTATAAAAACAATTTTCTTGTCATTCACTTCTCCATTCATCTACCCGCTTGTGCTGTGCCCGAAAGTTTTTGTGACGTATGATCACATGACAGCGGCTCTTCCGGTTGTAAAATATGCATATCGGAGCTCGAGCAGAAATGCCATATAATCATCACGAATATAACGATTTTGCTGAATTTAATAGATGATTTTGTATTTGTTGATACAATTAATTCATATTTTTAATGGAAAGAAACTGATATAGCGTGCATTTATGTTTCATGTCCCATGTCCTTTAACAGTTTTAACATGACGTTGGTTTCGCTGATGTTATAACTCTTCATTAATGGAAACTTGAGTGCAAAACTGTTCATGACAACCGCAGTCCCAAAGTTAGCAAGCCAAGTGTAGTCCTCAGCCACAAAAGCATTACTGTAAGTGTCCAGAATGTCTTCCAAGTGTGACTTTCAACTGTCCATACAGGGCCGTCCTTCACAGGAGCGATGTGATGAGACTCTAACCAGACACAGGGCATCAGGATGGATCAGGCAGGTCCGAGGAGCAGAAGAGGTCTTCTAATGAGGTCTTTAAATGCGGTTTTCTCATTTTTCTGGTTCACAATATTTCAAAAAGCTAGAACTTTATTCTGTTTGAGATACATGGAAGAGAAACATATTTCTATTCAGGAAAGTCTGTGATTTTCAGAACTATATATAGATAGAGGGTGTCACGGTGGTGTAGTGGTTAGCGCTGTCGCCTCGCAGCAAGAAGGTCCGGGTTCGAGCCCCGTGGCCGGCGAGGGCCTTTCTGTGTGGAGTTTGCATGTTCTTGCCATGCCCACATGGGTTTCCTCCAGGTGCTCCGGTTTCCCCCATAGTCCAAAGACATGCAGGTTAGGTTAACTGGTGACTCTAAATTGACCGTAGGTGTAAATGTGTGTGTGAATGGTTGTCTGTGTCTATGTGTCAGCCCTGTGATGACCTGGCGACTTGTCCAGGGTGTACCCCGCCTTTCGCCCGTAGTCAGCTGGGATAGGCTCCAGCTTGCCTGCGACCCTGTACGGTAGAACAGGATAAAGTGGCTAGAGATAATGAAATGAGATGAGATAGTATATAGATAGGAGAGCATGTCAGAATCTGACAGTGTGAATGATTTCCCCAAGCAACCACACATGATAAATCTCATGCACTTTCCCCCAACATGTGGCATAAAATTGGTCTCTGAAAGTGCAACAAAAGAACATATCAGTTCTCACTGTAAAATATGTCCATTAACATGTCAGCACCAAAGTGAAAACTTTCTTTGGCCACAAAGCCTCTGCATGTGTTCATTAAAAACTCTCAAAAGGGCTGTAGTGTACTCTACTCATATGAAAATGGGCCCTTGAGTACACACAGCAGGACTCGACCCACTGATGTTTGAGATTTATAATTATGGACAAGCTGCTGATTGCACCTGTCTGTATAAGTCACATCTCCAATGATCTGCTCTCAGAAACAGGCCAGAGAGAGAGAGCGAGAGAGACAGAGAGAGAGACATTATTCCCTGTAATGATGATGCTGTTTTTCAAAGTGAGGCAGCTAAATTGGCTGTGCCATAGCCTTTAATTAAAGCCAGCAATGAAGGCCAGTGTGTACTTGACCTTCAGGAAGTTTTATTTTTCTCAAAGGCCTTCTAATTGCAGGGCTGACATCTGTACACTCACAGCTGTTTACCCTAGCATGGAAATTCAACTGTCATCAAGATATATTCATGGTTTAATTACTGAGAGTGAAATTAGACCTTTATTTACAGTAGTTGTTAGCTGATTCATTCATGTCAGTGCACTTTCAGTAAATTAGTGACAAACATTAAAAATTAAGGTACTGTACAAAAGTCTTAGGCACATGTAATGAAATGTTTCAACATTTAAAAAATACTATAAATAGTAAGCATTAACCCATAAATGAAACAAAGTCAATATTTGGTGTGAGTCAACCCTTTGCATTAAAAATAAATAAATAAATAAATAAATAAATAGTAGTCTCAGGTCCAATGAGTGCAGTTTTATGTGGAAATGAGCTGTAGGTTTTACTGAGCATCTTCCAGAACCAGCCGCAGTTCTTCTGGACACTTTGACTGTCGCACTCGCTTCTTCATTTTGCACCAAAACCCAGCAGCCTTCATTATGTTTTCTGTTTTAATCTGAAAAATGCTCTCTTAGGCGGCACGGTGGTGTAGTGGTTAGCGCTGTCGCCTCACAGCAAGAAGGTCCGAGTTCGAGCCCCGTGGCCGGCGAGGGCCTTTCTGTGCGGAGTTTGCATGTTCTCCCCGTGTCCGCATGGGTTTCCTCCGGGTGCTCTGGTTTCCCCCACAGTCCAAAGACATGCAGGTTAGGTTAACTGGTGACTCTAAATTGACCGTAGGGGTGAATGGTTGTCTGTGTCTATGTGTCAGCCCTGTGATGACCTGGCGACTTGTCCAGGATGTACCCTGCCTTTCACCTGTAGTCAGCTGGGATAGGCTCCAGCTTGCCTGCGACCCTGTAGAACAGGATAAAGCGGCTAGAGATAATGGGATTTAATTTTGTGCTGGAAAACGAATGTTTGGACTCTAAAATGTTTTTGTACTGACTCAATAATGTACAAGTCATAAAATAGAAATCTATAACAAAGTTTGTATGAAACAAAAAATAGGGTGCCGAAAATTTTTGTACAGCACTGTATATATTAGGTTTTTTTTGTGTCTAATAACCTTTATTCTATCCACATTCACTGGATATGAGCAATCACGCTCTCTGATTGGCTACTCTACGACTAGGATATCAGCTCATATACCGTGAGTAGAGAAAAACAAAATGGCGGAGTGTGTTGCTGAACCAACCGAAGACGAAATAAAAACTCGACTCGAAAACAAAACTCCAAAAAATACAAAAAAGAAGCAACAAAATATGGAATAAAAGTGTCTGATGGTAAGAACTTATCTTTTTTATTTTTTAAGAATTATTATTCTAGCATTTTTCACAAATTGCTACTGTCATTTCACCGGTTTGTCTACATTCTAAGCATCAATGATTTGGTCGGATGTTTTGTATGAAGTTTTTATTTATCGAGTTTGCTAGAAATAAAAATAAAAATGCTCAGTTTCTCAAAATCCATTGAATGTGGATAGAATAAAACAGTTATTCCACTCAATCTTGTCGTATATGGCTTATAGACAACTCGGTGCTACGCGCCTCATCAGCTATCAGCTAATGTACGACTCGATTTTGTGGAATAACTGTTAAGTAGGGGCGGCACGGTGGTGTAGTGGTTAGCGCTGTCGCCTCACAGCAAGAAGGTCCGGGTTCGAGCCCCGTGGCCGGCGAGAGCCTTTCTGTGCGGAGTTTGCATGTTCTCCCCGTGTGCGCGTGGGTTTCCTCCGGGTGCTCCGGTTTCCCCCACAGTCCAAAGACATGCAGGTTAGGTTAACTGGTGACTCTAAATTGACCATAGGTGTGAATGTTGTCAGCCCTGTGATGACCTGGCGACTTGTCCAGGGTGTACCCCGCCTTTCGCCCGTAGTCAGCTGGGATAGGCTCCAGCTTGCGTGCGACCCTGTGGAACAGGATAAAGCGGCTAGAGATAATGAGATGAGATGAATGAACTGTTAAGTAGATGCCCATTGTAATCAGTATAATGACTAACTGGGGGTTGCTTCCTGCATGTGTCACAAAAATATTTCTTTCAATTGTACATTTTATTCATTCTCCATCATGGCAGCATAGTAAAAGTGTAACACACGAAAGTCCAAATCTCAGATTATATAATTTACAAAGATTACAAACATTGTTCAAACATGTACAAATAGTATAAAATGTCAAATTCATAACAGTGTCATAGAGTTACTGGTGGTTAATTAATGTTTGGTGGCACGGTAGTGTAGTGGTTAGCAATGTTGCCTCACAGCATGAAGGTTCTGGGTTTGAGCTGAGTGGCCAATGAGGGCCTTTCTGTGTGGAGTTTGCATGTTCTCCTCATGTCCGCGTGGGTTTCCTCCGGGTGCTCTGGTTTCCCCCACAGTCCAAAGACATGCAGGTTAGGCTAATTGGTGGCTCTAAATTGACCATAGGTGTGAATGTGAGTGTGAATGGTTGTTTGTCTCTATGTGTCAGCCCTGTGATGACCTGAGGTGGACAAAGTACCCAACTTCATTACTTAAGTCAATGTACAGATCCCACTGGTCAAATGTTACTCCGATACAAGTGAACGTTGTCCAGTCAATTTTTTACTTAAGTTAAAGTACTGAAGTACTTGCTTTTAAAAATACTCAAGTATTAAAAGTACATTTTCTGTCAACGCATTGTTGTATTATTGCCATAACGCTTACAAAACTAAATGCCATTATCAAAGACAGAAATGTGAATTCACAAAATGAACGCATGCTGTGCATCATGGTGGTTTAATGTTAAGCTAGCTAGTCAGTGAAACTCCACCTGACATGCTAGCAAACGCTTTTCAAACTTGAAATCATATTGGGTAGCTAACGCGACTAGAAAAGAAACATTCCTACATTCTGTTTATTTGGCAGGATTATGCTAAAACATATTTCTGAAAGGACTTCAGATAAGTTAACGTTATTCATGTTAGCATAACTCCATTTTTACATGCTAACTTACAGTGTCCAAGTTAACTAGCTATGTGTTAACGTTAGCCGTGGACAAGGCGATGGCAACTTGGCAGCCAAATCCATAGAAAGTCATTTGACTAACCAGACTGCATAGCTATTGCAACGTTATCGCTAGCTCTAAAAGCACAGACAACTTTATTACAAGCTTTCTCTTGGAATAAAATATTTACAGACCTCAATATGCTTCTGCAGGTTGGACGGTGAGTTTTTGTAGGCTGTGATGTGGTTCGTTTTTGGCAAGCAAAGCAAACATTTAAAACAAAATGAATCTTTAATCCTTTCAGAAAACTGAAACATGGATTGATGGGTCATGAGTGTGTGCATTCCCCAGAAAAACCGCCTCCTTCCATTCTACCATAAACTGATTGTGTTCAAATAATGCTGCGGAGAAATAACTGAACTTGATTTTATACAGTCTATGGGCATGGCGTGACCCTAGTGATTACTGATAGGCTGTCTCAGTGTCACCTGTGAAAAAAACCAATCATGTTTTAGAAAAGAAAAGAAAAAAACATCCACTTTCAAAGCCGCTTCATAGTAACGAGTAACGAGAACCTTGACAGAAATGTAGTGGAGTGAAAAGCATGATATTTGCCTTTCAAATGTAGTGAAGTTAAAGTCACAAGTTTCAAAAAAAAAAAAAATACTCAAGTACAGATACTCAAAGTGTACAGTACTCAGTATACTTCGTTACTGTCCATCTCTGGTGATGACCTGGCGACTAGTCTAGGGTGTACCCCGCCTCTCGACCATAGTCAGCTAGGATAGGCTCCAGCTTGCCCGTGACCCTGCACAGGATAAGTGGTTATGGAATATGGATGGATGGAATGGATAGTTAATGTTTGGTGAGAGGTTGCGTTGACTAATTAACTAGCTGCCGTGGTGGGGATGTCGCTTAGTCAGGGCATGAATTCCATCTTCAAAACAGCAAGGAAGAGGATAAAGAAGGTACTTTGTTTGTCTGAAAATCCTGAAGTCTACAGAAATCATTTCTGCAGGCAACTATACATATTTTTCATTTTCTATTTGCTGTCACTTTTTTCCTCATTTTTAAAAAATCCCACCCACTTCAAAGGAATTCCCCCCACAGTTATTGTTGTTGTTGCTTCAAGCTAAATAAAATTGAAATCCTTGCACTGTGGGTTAATGATTTCTGTTGTGACCCAAACTATGTGAAAGAGCACTTTCAGAGCCACAGGGTTGCATGTTATTGTCCAATCCCACTCTGCTGGTTGAGTGTCAGATCAGCGGTGCATGGCAGCTGAGAGGGGCTTATCAGACTTTTGTTTTCGAATGCTACTGAGGCGAGAGCTGAACATGACATTTTAACTTCTGGGTTATTATCAGTCTGGAAAAACCTCTCACACACTGCTGGAGACATAGAATCCTCCATCCAAGAAAACAGCTCACTGAGCTATCCTATTGTTTCATGTAATGTCACACTGTATAATAACACTGCCGCCATTTTAAGGACTAAATCGGAGACTGATTGCGCTATAACGAGACACTTTTAATTTGCAGCTCAGTTGGTTGAAATACATATTTAAAAATCAAGGGATTAACATTTACATTTATTCTACCATCATATTAAAGGTGCTGTGTTTAAGAGTATGTAAGAATTTAAGTTTAAATCATTCAAAAAAATTAACCAAAATGATCAATAGAATGTGAAGAAATAACAGCTTTAACGTGATGTCAAAGACATCTATATATGGCATTGCAGAGGGACAGTCAAACATTTGGACACAACTTCTAATTCAATGGATTTTTTTTACAATTATTACCTCAGCCGTGACGGATTCAACAGGGCGAGGTATTTTAATCAGTGCAGTTTGTTTGTGTGTCTGCTTTTAACAATCTAGCATCTAGACGGTTGCACTGATTGACTTAAAAATTTTCAGGGTAGGTGGGCAATGGTCCGTAGATTACCTGATTAAATTTTGGGGGTAAATCGGTCAAGGTGAAGGTCAAGGTCATGGAAAGGTCAGCCTTTCTGTCAAAATAACATATTTTCCATTATGACTCAAATGGTTGCTGATAGACAGATGTTTACTATTATGAGCATATAGGAACTCCCATATGGCCTTTCATTTGGCACCATGATCTTTGACCTTGAGTGACCCTGAAAGGTCAAACTCAAGGTCACAGATTTTCAGAGGGCTGAAACTTGAAAATGGTTGATGGTAGACAGATCTCATCTCATCTTATCTCATCTCATCATCTCTAGCCGCTTTATCCTGTTCTACAGGGTCGCAGGCAAGCTGGAGCCTATCCCAGCTGACTACGGGCGAAAGGCGGGGTACACCCTGGACAAGTCGCCAGGTCATCACAGGGCTGACACATAGACACAGACAACCATTCACACTCACATTCACACCTACGGTCAATTTAGAGTCACCAGTTAACCTAACCTGCATGTCTTTGGACTGTGGGGGAAACCGGAGCACCTGGAGGAAACCCACGCGGACACGGGGAGAACATGCAAACTCCGCACAGAAAGGCCCTCGCTGGCCACGGGGCTCGAACCCAGACCTTCTTGCTGTGAGGCGACAGCGCTAACCACTATACCACCATGCCGCCTGTAGACAGATATTTACCATTATTAACTTATAGGAAGTGCCATATGGGCTTTTATTTGGCACCATGATCTTTGACCTTGTGTGACCTTGAAAGGTCAAACTGAAGGTTTTCAAAGGCCTATAGCTTTAAAATGGTTCATGATAGCCAGATGTTTACCATTATCAACATATAAGAAGTCCCATCTGGGCTTTCAGTTGCTGCCATGACTTTCAAATGTCAAACTCAAGGTCATGGATTTTCATAGGATTATAACCTGACAGCTGATGATTGAGAAATATTACGATTATCAGCATTGAGGTACAAAATAAGTGTTGCTGGGGGATGTCTGTTTTGCCTGGCAACACTTATTATTTACTATTTACTGTTCGATCTCAAACACATTAAGAAGGAAAGAAATTCCACCAATTAACTTTTTGATGAGGCACACCTCCATCCATCCATTATCTGTAGTCACTTATCCTGTGCAGGATCGCAGGCAAGCTGGAGCCTATCCCAGATGACTATGGGTGAGAGGTGGGGTATACGCTGGACAAGTCGCTAGGTTATCACAGGGCTGACACATACAGACAAACAACAATTCACACTCACATTCACACCTACGGTCAATTTAGAGCCACCAATTAGCCTAACCTGCATGTTTTTGGACTGTGGGGGCAACTGGAGCACCCAGAGGGAACCCATGCAGACATGGGGAGAACATGCAAACTCCACACAGAAAGGCTTTCATCAGCTGTTGGGCTCGAACCCAGGACCTTCTTGCTGTGAGGCGACAGTGCTAACCACTACACCACCATGACGAGGCACACCTGTTAATTGAAAAGCATTCCAGGTGACTACCTCATGAAGCTTGTTAAGATAATGCAAAGTGTGCAAAGCGTCATCAAGGTAAATGCTGGCTATGCTGAAGAATCTAAAATATGAAGCACGTTTGTTCTTTTGTATACCATATAATTCCATACATGTTGCAGATGTTATTTCATAGTTTTGTCTTTAGTATTGTTCTACAATGTAGAAAATACAAAATACAGTAAAACCTATGAATGAGTATGGGTGTACAAATTTTTGACTGGTACTGTACATGCTCATTAGAGCCCCATTTGGTTTTTTTTTTTATTTCCCCAAATAGTCAAGTCAAGTTTATTTTTATAGAGCTTTTAACAACAGACATTGTCGCAAAGCAGCTTCACAGAATTTTAATGACTTTAAACATGAGCTAATTTTATCCCTAATCTATCCCACTGAGCAAGCCTGTGGTGACAGTGGCAAGGAAAAACTCCCTCAGATGACATTTGGGTGATAACAGACAACATAATTATAATATTTTGAACAGTTTTAACATGAAGTCTGTTTTTTGAATTTATAAACTCTTCATTGATGGAAACCTGAGTACAAAACTGTTCATGACAACTGCAGTCCTAAAGTTAGCAAGTCAACTATAGTCCTCAGCCATAAAAGCATTACTGTAAGTGTCCAGAGCGTCTTCCAAGTGCGACCTTCAACTGTCCATATGGGGCCGTCCTCCACAGGAGTGATGTGATGAGACTCCAGCCAGACATAAGGCATCAGGATGGATCAGGCAGGTTCGAGGAGCAGAAGAGGTCAGCATCTCGATCTCAGGATTGACTTGTAACTCAGAGGGACAGACGGGGGGGGGGACACAGGTTGTTAGGTATGTCCAATGTCACCTGATGAGTAAGAACAGTATACATTTTGCACTGAGCATAAGCAGGGACTCCGGCAAAACTAACTATGACTGCATAACTAAAAGGGGAGAGCCAGAAGGTAACACAGGCATGAGGGAGCCCCGGGACATAAAGCAGCCAGCCACTACACCGTCAATAAACCCGAGTAAGCAAGTGAGTGGGGGACTGACAGCATCCATACATCCCAGTTTACCAAACACTCTATGCCTGAGGACCCTCCAGATCTACTCCTTTACTTCATAAAATTAACAAAAGGCTTGACTAAACAGATGTGTTTTCAGCCTAGTCTTAAATGCTGAGACTGTGTCTGATTCCCGAACACTACTTTGGAAGGCTGTTCCATAACTGTGGGGCTTTGTAAGAAAAGGATCCACCCCCTGATGTAGCCTTCACTATACGAGGTACCAGCAGATAGCCTGCGCCTTCTGATCTAAGTAGGCGTGGCAGGTCATAAAGGACCAGAAGTTCGCTCAGGTACTGTGGCGCGAGACCATTCAGTGCTTTAAAGGTCAATAGTAGTATTTTATAAACAATATAAAATTTGATTGGGAGCCAATGCAGTGTGGATATAACAGAGGTGATGTCATATTTTCTAGTTCTAGTAAGGACTCTTGCTGCTACATTTTGAACTAACTGGAGCTTGTTCATGCACTTATTGGAACGCCCAGACAGTAAGGCATTACAGTAATCCAACCTGGAGGTAACAAAAGCATGAACTAGTTTTTCTGCATCATAATACAATAACTAACCTTAAAAAGATGATAAGTCACATTACATTTTCTTCTTTTTTTGTTTGACCAAAAATGTTGCATTGCAGCCTCACAGTTCCAGGGTGTCTGCTTCGATCCTGAACTTGGGGTTCTGCCTGTGTAGAGTTTCTGTGAATCTGCTCCTTTTTCCTCTGTGGGTTTTCTCTGGGTTCTCTGGTTTCCTCCTAAAAACATGGATATTCTGGCTACTCTAGATTGTCCCCAGGCATGAATGATTGCGTGTGAATGTGTGTGCATGGTGTCTTGTTAATGGCCAGGCATCCTGTCCAGGGTGTATTCTGGCATTGTGCCTAGTGTTCCTGGGACAGGGTCCAGATTCACCGCAACACAGACCCGGATGATGCGGTTACTGAAGATGAATAAAAGAAAAGTACCAAAAACACGATTTATACTTGTTAAATACGTATCTGGTTGAGATAATGCCAACAATGTGTAAAGTATCTTCAAGGTAAACTGCAGCTACTTTGAAGAATCTGAAATATCAAACATATTTTGTTTAATGGGCGGCACGGTGGTATAGTGGTTAGTACTGTCGCCTCACAGCAAGAAGGTATGGGTTCGAGCCCCATGGCTGGCGAGGGCCTTTCTGTGCAGAGTTTGTATGTTCTCCCTGTGTCTGCATGGGTTTCCTCCGGGTGCTCTGGTTTCCCCCAAAGACATGCAGGTTAGGTTAACTGGTGACTCTAAATTGACCGTAGGTGTGAATGGTTGTCTGTGTCTATGTGTCAGCCCTGTGATGACCTGGCGACTTGTCCAGGGTGTACCCTGCCTTTTGCCTGTAGTCAGCTGGGATAGGCTCCAGCTTGCCTGCGACCCTGTAGAACAGGATAAAGCGGCTAGAGATAATGAGATGAGATTTTGTTTAACACTTTTTTGTGAGCACTTCCGGTGCTCTGGACCGAAAAATCCATCATCTGTAGCAGTCACAGGGCTGTAAAAAAATCATCCAATCATTCCATTCTGTCTGCATGAAATGATTGGAGGCCTATCTGCCTGTCTATCTACCTACCTGTCTGTCTACCTGCATACACTCTGCACATGCACCCACTGCATATGACAAGAGTCTTCCACAAGGCTAGGCAAATATACTGCTAAAGCTAGCAAGCTAGTCACACAGGAATGGCAGAGAAAGGGCAGCCAAAATTTCCAGTTACATCTAACATTATTCTGACAACAGCTTGCACTGCTAAACAAAGCAAGAAAAGAAAGACTGAAGTAGAAAAGGTTACGATAAAGAATTTTGAAAAAGCAAGAGGTCAAACCAGAGTGAACATTGGTATAGCTTTTCAGTGATGGCGACAACTGAAGGAGTTGAAGGGCCTGAAAAGTGATGCCATGGTTGCTGAATTTCTGTTGGAATGGTACTTTTTTTTGGGTGGTGGGGGGGTTTGTTTTTGTTCTGAACTATGTGTTAGGGTTTTGCTGGGATTCGAACCTGGTTCGTTGGTGTGATAATCCAGCAAACCCCCACTAGGCCACCAGGGGGATGACTCAAATGCAGAGGCGTGAGGCGGAAGTAGAAAAAGAATCAAAAGGTTTATTTAAACTATATACACTATATACAGGGCAAAACAAAAGACAACAAAAAAAAAACCAAAGAGTATAATCCAAAAGAAAAGCAAAGTGCAAAAATTCAAAAGCTAAGAAGATCAAAAAACACAGTACAAAGGAAACTGGAGATAAACATAACAGCACAAAGACTCCGTGACAAGAGGACTGAACTCAGGGGTATAAATAGACAAACTAATTAAGGACACAGGTGAAGATAATTAGGCAATTAACACAAACACAAAACACAGGAACAGTGGCGGCCTCTAGAGGCCAAAATAAACATGACATGAAAAGGAAATAACAGCGGCCTCTAGAGGCCAAAACAGTCCTAGTCCTAACAGGACCCCCCCCTCTAGGAGCGTCTCCTGACGTTCCCAGGGCGATCCGGATGGGCCGAATGGAAGTCCCGACATAGTTCTTTATCAAGGACATCCCGAGCAGGAACCCAGCAGCGCTCCTCAGGACCATAGCCCTCCCAGTCCACCAGATATTGCAACCCGCCGCGGACCCGGCGGGAATCAAGCAGGCGATTCACAGTGAACACAGTCTGCCCCTGGAAGATGCGGGGGGGTGGGGGGTTCCTAGGGGCAGGGGCATACGTAGACGTCAGTACGGGCCGTAACAGGGAAACATGGAAAGTGGGGTTGATCCTCAGAGTCCGGGGCAACTGGAGCCGGTAGGAGACAGGGTTCACCCTGCGCACCACCTTGAAGGGGCCAATGTAGCGAGGAGCAAGCTTGCGGTTCTCCACCCGCAGTGGAAGGTCCTTAGTGGACAGCCAAACACGCTGCCCAGGGCGGAAAGCGTGTGCAGGTCTTCTATGGCGGTTGGCCTGAGTCTGGTTGGTTCTGGAGGTCTGTATGAGGGTCTTCCTGACCTTGCTCCAGGTCTTGCGACACCGTCTCACATATTGGTTGACCGAGGGCACCCCCGCGTCCTCCTCCTGGTCCGGGAACAGAGGTGGCTGGAACCCGAATTGGCACTGGAATGGCGACAGCTTGGTGGCCGATGACTGCAGGGTGTTGTGGGCGTACTCCGCCCATGGCAGCCAGGTGCTCCACAATGTCGGGTTATCCATAGCCAGGCCTCGCAGGGTGGTTTCCAGGTCCTGGTTGAGCCTCTCCGTCTGACCATTGGACTGTGGGTGAAACCCAGAGGAGAGGCTGGCAGTGGCTCCGATGACCTTGCAGAACCCGTGCCACACTCGGGAGGAGAACTGGGGCCCTCGGTCTGAGACGATGTCCTGTGGAAGACCAAAGACTCGGAAGACATGATTAAACAAAAGTTTCGCAGTTTCAAGAGCAGAGGGGAGTTTGCACAGTGGTATGAAGCGGCAGGCCTTGGAGAATCTGTCAACTAAGACCAAAATGACCGTGTTACCTTGTGACTCAGGGAGACCCGTGATAAAGTCGACTGCCACGTGGGACCAGGGACGCCGGGGAATGGTCAGAGGATGCAGGAGACCCTGGGGACGCTGTCGTGGGTTCTTGGTTCTGGTGCAAACCTCACAGGACAGGACAAATGACCTTACTTCCTTCTCCATGTTAGGCCACCAGAAGCGTCTTTTCAGGAAGTCCAGGGTCCTCCGAGCTCCCGGGTGGGCGGTGAGAGGGGAAGAGTGACCCCACTGGAGAACCTTGGCCCGGGCTTGATGTGGGACGTACAAGAGGCCTGGTGGCCCCGTCCCAGGACCGGGGTCCTGGCGTTGGGCTCGTCGGACAGCCTCCTCAATACCCCAGCGGACAGGGGCCACAATCCGGGACACAGGGATAATAGGCCCGACTTCATTCTCCCTGTTAGTGGCAGAGAACAGTCTGGACAGTGCGTCAGGTTTGGTGTTCTTGGAGCCGGGGCGGTATGAGAGGGTGAAGTCAAACCGACTGAAAAACAGGGCCCACCTAGCCTGTCGAGGGTTCAGTCTCTTGGCTTGCTGGAGGTACTCCAGGTTCTTGTGGTCAGTCCAAACCAGGAATGGATGTTGTGCTCCCTCCAGCCAGTGCCTCCACTCCTCAAGGGCCAGTTTGACCGCTAGCAGTTCTCGATCCCCCACATCGTACCGGGACTCAGCAGGACTCAGGCGGTGGGAGAAGTAAGCGCAGGGGTGCAGCTTTCCTTCCGAACGTTGAGAGAGCACCGCGCCGACACCACTGTCCGAGGCGTCCACCTCCACGATGAATGGTTGGGAGGTGTCCGGGAGAACCAGAATGGGTGCCGTGCAGAAGCGGTCCTTGAGGTCTTTGAACGCCTTTTCTGCCTGAGGAGACCAGCCATAAGATCCACCTGTCCCTTTGGTGAGGTCAGACATGGGTGCTGCCACAGAACTGAAGTTCCTGATGAACTTGCGGTAGAAGTTAGCGAATCCTAAGAACCGCTGAACCTCCTTAACGGACTTGGGAGTAGGCCAATCCCGGACGGCCAGGGTCTTGGCAGGGTCCATTTGGAGTTGGCCTGTCCGTACAATAAATCCCAGAAAGGAGACCTCGGGAACATGAAATTCGCATTTCTGGGCCTTGGCGAACAGATTGTTCTGTAGCAGCCTCTGGAGAACCTGGCGGACATGGTGGCGGTGCTCCTGCACGGTCTTGGAAAAGATAAGGATGTCGTCGAGGTAGACAAAAACGTATAGGTTAATCATGTCCCTTAAGACGTCGTTGATTAGGGCCTGAAAAACAGCTGGTGCGTTGGTGAGTCCGAAGGGCATCACCTGGTATTCGTAGTGCCCAGACGGGGTGTTAAAGGCAGTCTTCCACTCGTCTCCCTGTCGGATACGGATGAGGTGGTATGCGTTCCGTAGGTCCAACTTGGTGAAGACGGTGGCGCCTTGGAGCAGGTCGAAAGCTGTGGACATCAGCGGAAGGGGATATCGGTTGCGCACAGTGATCTTATTCAGGCCCCTGTAATCAATACATGGTCGGAGCCCCCCATCCTTCTTGCCGACAAAGAAGAAGCCGGCTCCAGCAGGTGAAGTGGAGGGTCGAATAAACCCAGAGACCAGGGCATCTTTGAGGTATTCCTCCATGGCCTTGCGTTCTGGCTGAGAGAGTGAAAACAATCTGCCACGAGGAGGGGTAGTCCCAGGGAGCAAGTCGATGGCACAGTCGTAGGCCCGGTGCGGAGGAAGAACGGCGGCCCTGCTCTTGCTGAATACCTCCTTGAGATCCCAGTACTCTGTGGGAACTTGAGATAACTCGGTGAGATCAGGGGGCTCGGCAGGAGACACAGGAGAGCTAGAGAGCAGACAAGAGGCATGGCATGCAGGGCCCCATTCCACAACCTGGCTTGTTACCCAGTCTATGCGAGGGTTGTGGCGAGTAAGCCAAGGAAGGCCTAGAATAACTGGGAACTCAGGTGAAGGAATCAGGTGCAGGGATATTTCTTCCTTGTGACCTTGAGACTGGAGGAAAACTGGAGAAGTAACTTGGGTGACTCTTCCATCACCTAACGCTTGGCCATCGAGGGCAGACACAGACAGTGGGACTTCAAGAGGTGCAGTCGGAATATTGATGCTTTGGGCGAAGTGAATATCCATAAAGTTCCCAGCCGCCCCTGAGTCTATCAAAGCTTGACAAGAGTGGACAGACTCACCCCAGGAGATGGAGACCGGGATGTAGATTCCTTGGCCAGGGAGTCCGGGAGAGAGGGTAGGCCCCGTCACAACCCTCCCTCGGCTGGACGGGGCGGTCCTTTTCCCAAGAGTTCGGGACATGATGCTCGGAAGTGACCAGGCTTGCCACAGTAGATGCAGCACTTGTCCCTCCTTCTGCGCTCCCTCTCAGATGCGGAGAGGCGAGTACGACCCACTTGCATGGGTTCTGGACAGTCACTGAAGGAGGTAGACAGTCTCCAGGTAGAGGTAGGGAGGCTGGGGGGGCTCAAGGCTTGGTGGCGTTCTCTCATCCTGTTGTCCAGACGAATAGCATGTGAGATGAGGGTTTCGAGGTCACTTGGGCATCCAATAGAGGCCAGACCGTCCTTGATGGGGTCAGACAGACCATGGTGGAAGGCTGACACCAGGGCAGTCTCGTTCCATCCACTTACTGCTGCGAGTGTTCGGAACGAGATGGCGTAATCTGCGACGCTTCCTCCTTGCCGGATGGACATGAGCTTTCGGGCTGCGTCGGTACTGATGTCTGCCTGATCGAAGACCCGAAGCATCTCTTCAGAAAACAGCTGGAAATCAAAGCACTCAGGTCCCTGTCTTTGCCAGATAGCAGTAGCCCAGGCTCGCGCCTTACCAGCTAATAAGGTGATCACAAAGGCAATCTTGCGGCGATCCGTAGTGTAGGTGGTAGGCTGAAGCTCAAAGGTGAGTTGACACTGGGTAAGGAACTCTCGGCACTCACTGTGCTTGCCGTCATACCTCTGTGGTGCAGGAAGGCTGGGTTCGCGAGGTGAAGAAGGCAGCATTGCAGGAGGCACTGGAGCAGGAGTGGGAGCTGGATCAGGAGCAGGAACTGGATCAGGAGCAGGAGATGCAGGCAGAGATGTCAGCTGTGCCAGGGTTTTCCCAATTTGCTGAAGCAGTTCCTCGTGGCGAGCGAGGGCCTCACATTGGCTGGTGAGCGTACGTCCATGAGCGTCCATGGTCGCTCCGAAGCGTGTCAAAGCTGCCATAATTCCCTGAAGGTTGGCCGGGTAGACAGTTGAAGCAGCCTCTGCTGAGTCGGTCATGACGGAGTCTTTCTGTTAGGGTTTTGCTGGGATTCGAACCTGGTTCGTTGGTGTGATAATCCAGCAAACCCCCACTAGGCCACCAGGGGGATGACTCAAATGCAGAGGCGTGAGGCGGAAGTAGAAAAAGAATCAAAAGGTTTATTTAAACTATATACACTATATACAGGGCAAAACAAAAGACAACAAAAAAAAAACCAAAGAGTATAATCCAAAAGAAAAGCAAAGTGCAAAAATTCAAAAGCTAAGAAGATCAAAAAACACAGTACAAAGGAAACTGGAGATAAACATAACAGCACAAAGACTCCGTGACAAGAGGACTGAACTCAGGGGTATAAATAGACAAACTAATTAAGGACACAGGTGAAGATAATTAGGCAATTAACACAAACACAAAACACAGGAACAGTGGCGGCCTCTAGAGGCCAAAATAAACATGACATGAAAAGGAAATAACAGCGGCCTCTAGAGGCCAAAACAGTCCTAGTCCTAACACTATGTAGATGTAACAGTTCCTGATGTGGGTGGAGCACAAAAGCACGGCAGGTGAGAGTTGATGTTTACACACACTCTTTATTGAGCTTTTCAGCTTTTTTCTTTCTCCTTTCTTTCTTTCACTCACTTACTCACACATGCGTTGTGGTCAGGGAGAGACCTCTTTTCTCTGCTCTCTCTCTCCTTTTATGCTACATCCCTGTAACACACACACACACAAAATAATTGACAGCAGGTGGAATGACTTAGCCACTTACCTTCCCCAACCCCACCCTCCATTCACAGACTGCTGCTTGGCCATGCCCCCGCTGCCACATACCCCCACCACCCGACTCAGGCCAGGGAGCCATCCGGCCTGAAGCTGACTCCCCCCGACTTGACAGGAAGTCCGCCACCACCATCTGTGCCCCCGGCCTGTGGATCACCTCGAACTTAAATGGCTGGAGGGCGAGATACCAACGGGTGATCTGCGCATTGGCATCCTTCATATGGTGGAACCACTAGAGGGGCACGTGGTCCAAACAGAGAGTGAAAGAGCACCCCAGCAGGTAGTATCGGAGGGCGAGGACCGCCCACTTGATGGCGAGACACTCCTTCTCAATTGTGCTGTACTTGCTTTTGCGCCTCGACAATTTCCGGCTGATGTACGGCTCCTCGCCCTCCACCTCCTAGAACAAAACGGCCCCCAGCCCTCTGTCCGATGCATCAGTCTGCAAAATAAAGGGGAGAGAGAGAAGTCAGGGGAGTGTAAAAATGGCCCCACACACAGTGCAGCTTTTACCTCAAAGAAGGCCTGTTGGCACTGCTCCGTCCACTGGACCAGATCTGGAGCCCCCTTTTTAGTGAGATCAGTTAGCAGGCTGGTGACATCTGAATAATTAGGTAGAAACCTACGATAATAGCCAGCCAGCCCCAAGAACCGTCTCACCTCCTTTTTGGTCTTGGGCCTTGGACAGGCCGCAATCACTGCAGTCTTGTTAATTTGGGGATGCACCTGCCCATGGCCCAATTGGAACCCCAGATATCGTACTTCCACCTGCCCAATCGCACACTTTTTCGGGTTAGCTGTGAGGCCTGCTTGCTTCAGCGACTTTAGAACGGCCCTCAGGTGTTCCAAGTGCTGCTGCCAATCATGACTGTAGATTATGTCATCTAGATAGACGGCCGCGTAGGCAGCGTGAGGGTGGAGGACCCTGTCCATAAGCCGCTGGAACGTAGCGGGCACCCCAAACAACCCAAAAGGGAGCATGACAAATTGGTGCAAACCAAACAGTGTGGAAAAGGCTGTTTTCTCTCAGGATAGAGGAGTCAAGGGGATCTGCCAATATCCCTTTGTTAGATCCAGTGTTGAATAAAAGCGAGCAGCACCTAACCGATCAAGCAACTCATCAATGCGAGCCATTGGGTATGCGTCAAATTTAGACACCGCGTTGACCTTTCTATAGTCCACACAGAACCGGACCGACCCGTCAGTCTTGGGAACCAGGACCACTGGGCTGCTCCAGTCACTGTGGGACTCCTTGATTATGCCCATTTCAAGCATGGCCTTGAGTTCATCCTAAACCACATTTTTCTTGTGTTTGGGCAAGCGGTAAGGGCGGCTATGCACTACCACCCCCGGGGGCGTTTCGATATGGTGTTCTATGAAGTGGGTATGACTAGGAAGGGGTGAGAACACGTCGGAAAATTCCTTTTGCAACTTGGCTATCTCTGTGAGTTGGGCCAGTGAGAGGTGGTCTCCACAAGGGACCGGAGTGGTCTGAGATGTTATCTTTTTCACCTCTGGCCCCAGCTCTGCCTTCTCCGGGACTACCGACGCCAATGCCACGGGGACCCCCTCATTCCAGTGTTTTAAAAGGTTGAGGTGGTAGATTTGCAGTGCCCCGCCCCATCCATTCACCTCACCTCATAGTCAACGTCCCCAACTCGCCGTGTGACCTCGAAGGGCCCTTGCCACTTGGCGACTAATTTGGAGCTTGACGTGGGCAATAATATGAGCACTTTGTCTCCTGGTGTGAACTCTCTAAGGTGCGTGCCCCTGTCATACAGCCGACTTTGATGTTCTTGTGCCTGCCACAAATTCTCCTGGGTTAGGTGCGTGAGGGTGTGGAGTTTGGCGCGCAGGTCAAGAACATACTGGATTTCGTTTTTACTAGGTGAAGATCCCTCCTCCCAATTTTCCCGTAGCATGTCCAGAATGCCACGTGGCTTACACCCATATAATAATTCAAAGGGAGAAAACCCCATGGAGGCTTGCGGGACCTCTCGTACTGCGAATAATGGGCTCGAGCCACTTATCCCAATTACGCGCATCTTCACTTACGAATTTCTGGATTATGTTCTTGAGTGTTTGGTTAAATCGCTCTACTAAGCCATCCATTTGTGGGTGATAAGCACTGGTGCTGATAGACTTAATCCCCAGTAACCCATACAGTTCGCACAGTGTGCATGATATAAATGTAGTGCCTTGGTCCGTCAGGATTTCTTTCGGAATCTGGACCCGGGAGATAAAGTGGAAGAGCACTTCTGCAATACTGCGTGCTGAGATATTGTGGAGAGGCACTGCTTCTGGATATCACATTGCATAGTCCACCAGAACTAAAATAAAGCAATATCCCCATGCTGACCGATCTACTGGCCCGACGAGATCCATCCCAATTTGCTCAAATGGGGTCTCGATTAGAGGGAGAGAGCGCAACGTTGCTTTTGGAGTGGACGCAGGATTTACTAATTGGCATTCACGGCATGCTGCACACCACCAACAGACATCCCCACGAATCCCTGGCCAATAGAACCGGGCCATTATTCTGGCTAGTGTTTTATCTTGCCCTAAGCGTCCAGCCATGGGATTAAAGTGAGCCACATGGAATACGAGTTCCCTATGGCTCTTTGGGATTAACAACTGGGTTATTTGTTCATTAGTTTGAGTGTCCTGCGTCACTCGGTACAATCTATCTTTAATAATAGTAAAATAAGGGAAGGTCGGTGCTGTGCTTGGCTGGAGAGTTTTACCATCAATTACTCTCACTTGGTCAAATGCATGCCGCAGAGTCTCGTCTCGTGACTGCTCTAACAAGAAATCCCCAAGTGAACCCCTGAGAGAGGGAGGAGGAACGGGCTGCTCCTCGCTCTGACGTGGTGTTGACGTAGATGGCTCTGTGACCACTTCTCCAGTCAATGACACACCAGGATCTTCCCATGACCTACTAGTGCAGGACCCACTACGTGTTAAATATTGCATCAGTTTTTTAAATCCTGGCCAATCAGTACCCAAAATCAACGAGTGGGTGAGACGAGGACTAACCGCCACCTTTATTCTATGCATTTGGCCCTGGAATAGAATATTGACAGACAATAGAGGGTAATAGTGAATATCCCCATGCACACACAACACTTTCACTGCTTGTGCTCCCCCCAATGCCTCACCTTGCACCAGGCGTTGGTGAATTGAGGTCTGATTACAACCGGAATCCACAAAAGCGTGATATGTATCCTCTTGAATACTCACTGGTATGCAATACGTTCTGGTCTGATTGGAGGCAGTTTCTGGCGCATCGGGGATCCGGATTACAGCACCCATCTCCCTTGCAGAGCTCTGACTCTGGAGATGCTCCGATTCCCCGCCACGCCAGCACACCGGCCCAGGCTTTCCCGCTGCACTGGTGTTATGGGTGTCACTCACCTGAGGGGGAGACAACACAGACACAGAAGAGGGAGATGGGAGGACACCACGGGTGCAACGGGCCAGCTGGGGAGGAGCCAGCCGCCGCCTCCGTGGCAGGGGAATGGGGTGGGGAGGGGGACAAGAGATGGGGGGGAAGAGAGAGAGAGGAGATGTTGCTCCGGGCAGCGGCCGAGCCGCTGCAGGATGGCCTTCCTCAGGTCAGCATAGACCAGCCGGCTGTCAGCAGGGAGCTGCTGCGCTGTGAGCTGCGCCTCGCCAGTCAGGAGCGGGAGGAGGCGCGCCATGCGCTACTCCAGCGGCCACCCCCACGCCTCGGCTGCTTGCTCGAAGAGAGCGAGGAATGCTTCCGGATCGTCCTGCGGTCCCATCTTCGTGAGGGTGGTGGCAGCGGTGGCTGACGCCCCTGCTGACACAAGCAAGTGCCGGAACGCCTGGCGAGCTTCCTGCTGGGCCAGCATCAAGGCTTTGAAGTGTTGCTCCTGTTCCTTTTGGAGGGTGATCAGCGCTTGATGCTGGTTCTGCTGAGCGGTAGCAAGGGCAAGGATGAGCTCTTCGAATGGGGAGAACTCCATGGGGTGGTTCCCTTCTGTGTTCCCGGGTTTCGGCACCACTGTAACAGTTCCTGATGTGGATGGAGCACAAAACCAAGGCAGGTGAGAGTTGATGTTTACACACACTCTTTATTGAGCTTTCTTTCTTTCTTTCTTTCTTTCTTTCTTTCTTTCTTTCTTTCTTTCTTTCTTTCTTTCTTTCACTCACTCACTCACTCATGCATTGTGGTCAGGGAGAGACCCCTTTTCTCTGCTCTCTCTCCTTTTGTGCTCCATTCCTGTAACACACACACACACACACACACACACAATAATTGACAGCAGGTGGAATGACTTAGCCACTTACCTTCCCCGACCCCGCCCTCCATTCACAGACTGCTGCTTGGCCACGCCCCCGCTGCCACAGTCGACAATGATGCTCTTTGCTCCTCCCTCCAATGCTCTCTCGTGGACTCATCCTCCAGCAGTAATTGGTCTGTGTACATTCATGTGTTCTGGAGGAGTGGCTTTGTAGGGAGGTCTGATTGGAAGGGGTGGGATTTTTCAGTTGGATACTTTCAAAGTCTAGCTTACTCTTGCTAGATTCTCCAATGATGCCTGCTCTACCTTTAAAATAATAAGTAGATCACTGCCATAAAGACTGACCACTGGACCCCAACAATACATTCCTGAGAACTTTATTTCATGTCAAGATAGCTAACAAGCAAAATGGCTAACACTATCCTGCATTAGCTAATGTTATTGCTTTGCCAATTATACAAACTTTGCACATTAGTTTGTACATATTGTGCCATGTTCAGCCCTGGACATCCACTCCGGAGATTACGGATCTTCCACGCCAGCGCCGATCCGGATCCGGGACAAGAATTCCATCTCTCCTGAACTCACTTCCTGGTTTTTACTGCTGCTTATTTAAAGACCGTTCTCAGACTCTGACTTTAGCCCTATTCACATGGGATAAGTATTACCTGTGGACCTCTGGTAATTCAGAATAATTACAGAGAATGTCTGAGTTCTTAGTCCTGTGCGAATGCGCCATGTCCGTAATTTGCCAAGTAATAATTCCGCCGCAAATTACCTACTGTGTTTCGGCAAAACACAGATGTCCAGTGGTAATCCAAGTCCCGTGTGAATGCGCATGTCTGTGTTTGTAATTATTAAACACGCGTCTCTTGTACTTTTCTGGAGTGAATAATAGAGGATACGGGCGAAATTTTGATAAACAGCATTTCAGGGGCAAGTGGTAGTAGGCCTATCCCGTATTTGAACCAGATAAGCAGAAACAGCTCAAAGAAGAACTCCAAGAAGAAAGCACAAAGAATCTTCAGCTGGATGGCTTGTGTGGCAGCATATGGTAAGGAGCCACGCTAACCCCCATGACACAGCAATACGAAGATATTTTGGTTAACGGAGGGAAGAAAAATGTTCGTTTAGCAAAATACCTGGCTATGTGTAAACAGCGCCATAAACTGCCTGTTCACTTACATTGTCATCTCAAGACTGTTTTCATTTGCAGTGACCCCGCCTTCTCATTTTGAGAGCGTGGAGCAAACATACTGCATCCCTATCATATGCGTTTCCCCTTTCTTAATTTGGATACAGTGCTATTCTTATGCCTATTGTGTTTTCATCCTACCTTATTAATGCACCATTAATGTACTACAGTGATATGTTGGCACTTCCAACATGCTACAACTGTATTGATTGTCACAATCCGGTCACAATGTCTGTAAATTCAGTGAATTACAGACTTTTGCTTATCCTGTCCGAATGCGCCACACAATAACACAGAGGTGCGAGGGTAATTGCGAATTACCAGAGGTCCATAGGTAATACTTATCCTGTGCGAATTGTACATTTGCCAGAACGTCTCGTTTTGCTATTCTAGCCATTTGTGTGCCTCTGTTGCGTTTCATGGTTTATGCTCAAGCTATTTTTCTAGTTCATGGTTTTTTGCACTAAGGGTTTTTTCTTGTTTGTTTTTTTTGTTTAAGCGTTTTTGTCCTTGCCTGTCTCGTGTTTTTGTCTCTTTTTACCTGGACTATTTTTGCCATTTGTGTTTTTGTCCTGTTTGCTCACCTTTTTGCCACACCCTTATTTTCCCCTGGATTAAATCACCTTATTTATTGGATTACTGTCTGTGTGCGTTTTTCTGCTCCTGGATCCAAACTTCATCTCCACCACCCATAACATACAGTATTGTGTCCAAGGAACTTCAGAGCTGGAGCTGGGGGCTAGTTAACCACTGTCTGTCAAAACCAAACATTGTTTTCTGAACTATCTGACGTTTAGTCTTCAGACCTCTGAAATGACCCAATGGGTCAGACCTGCAAAATGATATCCAAACCAGCTGACCCGCCAAGACATGAAAAAAACTGTATCCGTAACCGCTTATCCTATGCAGGGTCGTAGGCAAGCTGGAGCCTATCCCAGGTGACTATGGGTGAGAGGCAGGGTACACCCTGGATATGTCACTGGATCATTGCCTGGCTGACACAGAGACAAACAACCATTCACACCTATGGTCAATTTAGAGCCACCAATTTGCCTAACCTGCATGTCTTTGGACTGTGGAGGAAACCGGAGCACCTGTAGGAAACAGACACAGGGAGAAAATGCAAACTCCACACACAAAGGCCCTTGTCAGCCACTGGGCTCAAACCCAGGACCTTCTTGCTGTGAGGCAACAGTGCTAACCACTACACCACTGTGCTGCCCCCATGAAAAAACCCACATCAGAAATATCTAAAGAGTAATGTCAATGATCTGTCAGGATTTACTGAAGCTTAAACTTGCCGATAAGTGTTTTTAGACCGATTAACAGCTTATTAAACAAGTATGTCCTGTACAGTATGTCTTCTGGTATGTATGGGGTTAGTTGACTGGGCACCTTTGCCAGTCATGCTGACAAATGACGAATGACATCTGGTCTTTTCATTCACAACAGTCCAACTACTCGACCACTTCCGAAACTGACTTTTGGCAATTCACAGGCCAAGATTTTCCAATTGCTTTGACAGGGCCTGCAAGTTTACAAACCTACAGACATATCACAGCTGCTGTCATTGCGTGCATGTACATATGTAAGTAAATATTTATAATTATTGATCTCTACCGTATGTAATTTATATCTCGTGTGCATGATCATTCATTTGTGTCTTCATGTCAGATTATGGTGAGCCAATGATTAGTACACCAAAGGAAAGAAAGCATGTGTATTCTAAAACGAAGTTCAATAAAGACTGGTCTTTTGCAGTTCCGTGTATACAACCTGTGAAAGATCAGCCAGGGAAAGCTTTCTGCACAGTGACTATATGATTTTTAATCACTTATTTACAAGATCTAAGCCTAATGCTTAAATTTCCCTTTATATTACTGGTGTGTAAAGAGATCCATGTGTTGGAAATAGACCAGTGTTTTAATGTATCTAAAATCTAGATCTGCATCTGATAGACTCCAGTGTAGGCCTATAATAGCTGAATGTCTGTCATGATCTAAGATGTGTGATTTATCAAATGTCAGAAATGTCATTGCCCCGTCAAAATAAACACTGCTTGGTGCTGTCAGACGCTAAATGCGTGCTGTTATAAACTGTCAGGGATCCACAGTGCAATTTTTGATATGAATATAAATGTCATAAAAAAAGTTGGAATGCTTAGAAATTACATATTTCAATGTCATTAAAAAAAATCTCTGGGGGAGACCCCAACACCCTCGGGCAGGAGGGGGATACAGCCTTCCTCCCCCTCCCCCCTTGGCAGCTTCACCGCCATTAATCAGTCACTGTGCAACCTCAGCCTTTGGACCAGCATTTGGAAGTTGGAAACTTGGGTCCTCTGGTCTTATGTTTAAAATTCATGTTTTTCTTTTCATACCAAAAAATCTCCACAAACAACACCAGCTAAATGAGCTAGCTAGCTAGCTGGGAAGTTTATCTTGGCAGCAACTATTGCTAAAATAAGCAAAAGTGTGTTCGTTAGCTATCACTGACTTACCCTTCCTTTTATGAGGGTTTTTGTTTCCCCTCAGATTTTCTGAGGGAATAAATTGTATCCTTTACCCACACATGAAGTGCTTCTGTACTCTGAAATGCTTTGCTGCATGCTTCAGAATAGAGTGCTTCGAGGTCAGCGCGAACCCAGCGGCGGCCATATTGGAAGTCAAAAGTCGCTGTGTCAGTGCATTGTTGTTGTTCAGCGAAGCAAAAAGGGGTGACAATGCCGAATACGTGTGTCATTGTTGGCTGTAGTAGCCGGGGGGAAAAGGGTGGCAAAAGCTTCCACAGACTCCCTAAAGTCGTGACTAACCAGGGAATTGCAGCACAGGAGAAAAGCGAGCGGAGGAGACGACAGTGGCTGGCTGCCATTAACCGATCAAATTTAGGACAACTTGACTGTATCCGGATTTGTTCTGATCACTTTGTGACAGGTAGGTTAAATTGTCTTGAATTTCATAGTTACTAAAATAAATGTGATACAAATTATTATCTTTTCTGTGTACTTTCAGCAATGATTAATGGATATATTTGTCACATTAGGTAGCTTATGTCTACTGCAGTGCATTGTTTCATCAAATGGCATTTAAGATCTAGGCCTAGTAATGTTTATGTACACATGCTGTTAGTACAAGTTACATACTAGGCCTACATTTTATTCACTGACTAAAATAATTGATAATAATTATAATAGTTTTTCAAACATTATTTAGATTTTGGCTTCCATACTCTTGTAGTTCTGGAAATCCTTTAGTTCACAAAACTGTGGACTTGGGTGAAACACTAGATAGTTCACAAGATCGATGTATGTCACATGCGGCAACAAGCTGGGGTCAGCTTTCCATTCCTTCTCACTAACAGTGTATGGATCTACATTCCCAATGAAACGTACCTTCTCAGCATAATGCTCCCGTGCCTGCTTATCCAAACTTTCACAGCAGTGCTCCATCACTTCAGATGTCTAAATTCTTAAAAAATCCAAGCTTCTAAGCCCTCTAACACGGAAACGAATTGGTGAATGTGTACCCTATAATGTGTACTCTATGAGCGCTCTGGAGCGAGTGACTTCCAAGATGGCCGCGCAGACCGCAGTGTTACTATTTTTAGCATCATCTCGGAGCACTCTATAGGGAGCAGGACTGCCGATGATATACAACCCCAATTCCAAAAAAGTTGGGACGCTGTGTAAACTGTAAATAAAAACAGAATACGATAATTTGCAAATCATGGAAACCCTATATTTCATCGAAAATAGTACAAAGACAACATATCAAATGTTGAATCTCATCTCATTATCTCTAGCCGCTTTATCCTGTTCTACAGGGTTGCAGGCAAGCTGGAGCCTATCCCAGCTGACTACGGGCGAAAGGCGGGGTACACCCTGGACAAGTTGCCAGGTCATCACAGGGCTGACACATAGACACAGACAACCATTCACACTCACATTCACACCTACGGTCAATTTAGAGTCACCAGTTAACCTAACCTGCATGTTTTTGGACTGTGGGGGAAACCGGAGCACCCGGAGGAAACCCACGCGGACACGGGGAGAACATGCAAACTCCACACAGAAAGGCCCTCGCCGGCCACGGGGCTCGAACCCGGACCTTCTTGCTGTGAGGCGACAGTGCTAACCACTACACCACCGTGCCGCCCAAATGTTGAAACTGAGAAATGTTATTGTTTTTGAAAAATATCTAATTTTGAACTGAGCTATGGTCAATTTAGAGCCACCAATTAACCTAAACTGCATGTCTTTGGAGGAAACCCACGCAGACACAGGTAGAGCATGTGAACTCCACACAGAAAAGCCCCTGTTGGCCACGAACCCCGAACCTTCTTGCTCTGAGGCAACAGTGCTAACCACTACACTACCATATATATGACTGAATTTATCAAAGTATTGTTTATTCTCTTCAGAAACAAGGTGAGTGATTTTAGGCATTTTTCACCTCTGGGGATACCATGGGGATGTCCATTTTTCACCCTGGGGAAGCCATGTCCTAATGGTTAGAGAAGCAGCTTTAGGACCAAAAGGTCACTGGTTTGTTTCCCTGGCCAAGCAAGAATGCCTGAAGTGCCCTTGAGTAAGACACCTACAGTGGTGCTTGAAAGTTTGTGACCCCTTTAGAATTTTCTATATTTCTGCATCATCAGATTTTCACACAAGTCCTAAAAGTAGATAAAGAGAACCCAGTTAAACAAATGAGACAAAAATATGATACTTGGTCATTTATTTATTGAGGAAAATTATCCAATATTACATATCTGTGAGTGGCAAAAGTATGTGAACCTTTGCTTTCAGTATCTGGTTTGACCCCTTTGTGCAGCAATAACTGCAACTAAACGTTTCCGGTAACTGTTGATCAGTCCTGCACACCGGCTTGGAGGAATTTTAGCCCATTCCTCCGTACAGAACAGCTTCAACTCTGGGATGTTGGTGGGTTTCCTCACATGAACTGCTCACTTCAGGTCCTTCCACAACATTTCAATTGGATTAAGGTCAGGACTTTGATTTGGCCATTCCAAAACATTAAATTTATTCTTCTTTAACCATTCTTTGGTAAAACGACTTGCGTGCTTAGGGTCTTTGTCTTGCTGCATGACCCACCTTCTCTTGAGATTCAGTTCATGGACAGATGTCCTGACATTTTCCTTTAGAATTCGCTGCTATAATTCAGAATTCATTTATCCATCAATGATGGCAAGCCATCCTGGCCCAGATGCAGTAAAACAGACCCAAACCATGATACTGTCACCACCATGTTTCATAGATGGGATAAGGTTCATATGCTGGAATGCAGTGTTTTCCTTTCTTCAAACATAATGCTTCTCATTTAAACCAAAAAGTTCTATTTTGGTCTCATCCGTCCACAAAACATTTTTCCAGTAGCCTTCTGGCTTGTCCACGTGATCTTTAGCAAACTGTAGATGAGCAGCACTGTTCTTTTTGGGAGAGCAGTGGCTTTCTCCTTGTAACCCTGCCATGCACACCATTGTTGTTCAGTGTTCTCCTGATGGTGGACTCATGAACATTAACCAATGTGAGAGAGGTCTTCAGTTGCTTAGAAGTTACCCTGGGGTCCTTTGTGACCTCGCCGACTATTACACACCTTGCTCTTGGAGTGATCTTTGTTGGTTGACCACTCCTGGGGAGGGTAACAATGGTCTTGAATTTCCTCCATTTGTACACAATCTGTCTGACTGTGGATTGGTGGAGTCCAAACTCTTTAGAGATGGTTTTGTAACCTTTTCCAGCCTGATGAGCATCAAGAATGCTTTTTCTGAGGTCCTCAGAAATCTCCTTTGTTCATGCCATGATACACCTCCACAAACATGTGTTGTGAAGATCAGACTTTGATAGATCCCTGTTCTTTAAATAAAACATGGTGCCCAATCACACCTGATTGTCATCCCATTGATTGAAAACACCTGACTCTAATTTCACCTTCAAATTAATTGCTAATCCTAGAGGTTCACATACTTTTGCCACTCACAGATAAATGACCAAGTATAATATTTGTCTTATTTGTTTAACTGGGTTCTTTTTATCTACTTTTAGGACTTGTGTGAAAATCTGATGATGTTTTAGGTCATATTTATGCAGAAATATAGAAAATTCTAAAGGGTTCACAAACTTTCAAGCACCACTATAACCCCCAACTGCTCCCCAGGCTGCTCTGGGTATGTTGTACATTACTCTGGATTGAGCTTCTGCTAAATGGCAATAATGTAATGTAATGTAGTTAGATTAATGTCCTGCAAAGTAATTCAGTCCCAAATATGGTGAGCTTAACAGAAAAATCATGTGACTGACATGCTGAGATAAGTGTAGCGCTCTCAGTTCTAGAGTCAACAATTTTAGCCATTTTGTTCACACAAGTGCATTTTGAGAATTAGTACATCCTTAAATAGTGTTATATGATACATATATAATATATTTATTAGACTGTTGTTTATAATGCAGGTACTGTAAAAATTCACTGAAGCTGTAAATGTAATTTATACCCTGTGTATGGCTGTTGATTGAAATGTGGTTTGATTTGACGTATTCTTTGCTCTTGTTCATCATCCTTTAACTGCACCAATAAAACAGCTTCTAATTGCGATATCCTGAATCGCATTTGAATTTACTGTAGAAAGAGATGACGGATTACTTTTTTCCCCATTACTGTTCAACGAATAAAAACTAGTTTGTATGTTTTCTTTTGACATCATTTAAATCAAATCACACAGAATCTAATCACACCACCCTTGTTTTTTCAGATTCATGAGATCTTAATATTAACATGAGATTAACATTAATATTAACATGAGATATTAATGCCTATAACACACAATATAAAGTCTTATCCTGAAACTAAAATGGAAGTGACTGTAGGCTAAGCCTTTAAAACACACAATAGACACTATGACCAGAAAATCAGAGACTAACTAGGAAAATAACTCTATTTCGGACAGGATATTAGATTAATATAAAACATGCTATATACATCCAAAACAACTTTTGGATTTCTCTGGTCTGCTTGAGGTTCAGTTCATTTGCATTTGGAAGCATTAATGAAGCAATATCATCATTGTAAACTTGCTTCAGTAATGTGCATATATTTTCTTTTCTAATGTGTTTGGATATTGCTGGATATTGCATGCTGAATACTCTCAATTCCAAAATTCAATTTCATGCTCCTGTAACTGAGAAATTAATATGTATCTTTTCAAATCACCAAACCAAATTGGTCCATCCATAATGTGTTTCTTGTTTGTGAAACGCAGTGGCCCCTTTCTGGAAAAAATAAGCAGAAAAAAAAAGGTTCCTGGATGCTTAATAACAGCTACCTTCTGCAAATGTTGATAAGAATTTTTAGTGAGTCTTGACCAGACGAGTTTGACAGGAAGCTGACATTTCTCAGAAAAGTCACTGGACTTCTTTATTTGACCATGTTAGGATATAGATTCACCCTCAGCTGTTTTTTCACCTACAACTTTACCAAAGATCCTGGAGGCTGCTATGCCACGTGAGCTATGAACGTGAGGCTTTCAGGGAGCGCAATCAGAAAAAAAAATGTATCGGCTCAGTGGGGGTAATGTTCTCTTTAGATGCTCTCTTACACAATCTCTGCCTTTCCACTTTCCCTCAGTAATGTGTCTGCTATTCCATTTTCCTCTGCCAACATCAATTACATAAAGACTATTTGAAGGCTATAACTGGATAACCTTCATGATCACATTCTACAGTTTCATAAAGGAATTTGGTAAGTCTAAACTGATGGAAATAAAAAAAAGTAGAAAGAGAAAGAAAGAAATACATGTCTGTAACCTTGGTAGTCTGAGCCAAGACTACAGCTGCGCACTTTCAACTGACGTTATCAAACTTCAAATCTGTCTGCAAATCCTGGCATGTGATGAAGGTTATCGACTGCTAGCTATCACTGAGTGACCTCTGAAAACCTTCTCCTGCCACTATCGAAACTCATGAAGGATCAATCTATAGAGAGATATGGACTAATGCATCGCTGTGACTGATGTCGACACGCAAGCCTTTCCTCTGATAGACAAAGTGAAAGAAATCAATAAGCAATTTTGTCCTTGAGTCCTCTCTGGTTCCAGTAAAATCTATTCTCTCGCCTTTTCATCCTAACTTCTCAAAGCCTGTTTTATTGAGAGGGAAAGGCATAAAAATCATTTAGGAAGCTCAGAGAGAGAGGTTCATTAATCACTGAGCTGGCAAAGCATTAGTAAACTTCACTGTTTGGACTCAAGCCTGGCTTCTACACCAGTCAGAAGAAGGTCTTTGCTGTGAAGCCGACTTTGATTAGCTGTCCAATTTTGGACTGATTAAGAATGTGAAAAATAGTTTTAAAAAATCGTTAATTGTAGTAGTAGTAGAAGTAGTAACAGTAGTAGTAGGAGTCATACTACTATTTGAGCATAAAATAATAATAATAATAATAAGAAGAAACCTTTTATTTATCACATGCACACTTCAAGCACAGTGAGATTCTTCCTCTGCATTTAACACATCTGAAGCAGTGAACACACACCCAGAGCAGTGGGCAGCCATACGACAGTGCCCGGGGAGCAGTCAGGGGTTAGATACCTTGCTCAAGGGCACTTCAGTTCAAGGCCACCCCACGTTAACCCAACTGCATGTCTTTGAACTGTGGGGGAAACCGGAGCACCCGGAGGAAACCCACACAGACACGGTGAAAACACGCAAACTCCACACAGAAAGGCCCCCGCCGGCAGCTGGGCTCAAACTCAGAACCTTCTTGCTGTGAGGCGACAGTACTAACCACTACACCACCGTGCAGTGTAGATGTTAAAAATCTCCTGAATATAAGGTTAAAATAAGAGTGAGAAAGAAAGAAGTGAGAAATATTGGCATGTCTAGGTTTGGAAAATATCCCACAATGTTACATAGAAGGTTTCATCTGGCTTTGAACCTCAGAGGCATGAGCCCCTAATTCCCTTTAAAGATCTCATCACCAGAAATATATTTCGTGACTGGAGACGCGCTCAATGTCTTTTGCACTCAGACACACTCAGGGTCTTTTTCTGCTTGCAATATGCGTGATTGGAATTTTACCATTTACACGCTCTTATGAAGTATCACTGCAGAACATAATGGCTTCCTGGGAGATGAGCCCATCTAGCCTGAGATATTAGGCTGTATTTATTTGGAGCTCAACAGGCGCATGATGGCCCCGAGGCCCTCCATATTGTTCCAGCCAGCCAGCTGAGAAGTCATGTGGTGACCGTGAGGCGGAGGCTGAAAGATTCAATTCTGCTCACAGCCCTGGAAAGAGCTGGGTTTTTTTTTTTCTTTTAATAGCTGTGAACTTTGTGACTGCTTTTCAAACACCATCCACCACAGTTTCGGTCCATCTCACCTGAGATTTGTTCTGTACTCCTGTTGACAGCTGGAATGTTTAGAGAAAGAAACGTATGATTTCATTAAACAGTGGAAGTAATACAGAAAAGTAAAATAGCTTTTTTTTAATCAATGCAAGTTCAAGACTTTATAAGTATCTTTGTCAGATAGACTATAAAACAGTTTAGGCCACTGTACTTTTGTCTGCCCACTATGCAAATAGGACAAGTGATATTTTCTAATACAAGTTGTATAATCATTTAGTATTTCTAAATATTCTCAATAAATTAAAAGTTGGCGGCACGGTGGTGTAGTGGTTAGCGCTGTCGCCTCACAGCAAGAAGGTCCGGGTTCGAGCCCCGTGGCCGGCGAGGACCTTTCTGTGTGGAGTTTGCATGTTCTCCCCGTGTCCGCGTGGGTTTCCTCCGGGTGCTCCGGTTTCCCCCACAGTCCAAAGACATGCAGGTTAGGTTAACTGGTGACTCTAAATTGACCGTAGGTGTGAATGTGAGTGTGAATGGTTGTCTGTGTCTATGTGTCAGCCCTGTGATGACCTGGCGACTTTCACCTGTAGTCAGCTGGGATAGGCTCCAGCTTGCCTGCGACCCTGTAGAACAGGATAAAGCGGCTACAGATAATGAATGAATGAAATTAAAAGTTTATTGGTCACATACGCACACACACAACTATACAGAGTGCAACAAGCAGTTTTTTTTTTTTTATATATTTGACTGCCTGGTTACCTAATAATATAATTTCCATAAACGTCTCTTCTACACTGTTTACACAACAAGGCAAATCATCACAGAGTGCTAAGTGTCTTTCCCCTGATAGGATAGTGTTGTTACACTGATTGAATTTAAAGTTGTTGGGTTTTTTTTTCAAACCAGGCCTGAGAAAAAAATATGCATATCATGTAGCCGTGAGCTAATATAATATAAATGTTAATGAAGATTTGTGTTGCTCACTGGGAAGATGAATAATTGAAATATAGCAAATCCCCTTTAACTTTTGGATGTGAGAGTTGGATATTGCTTTCCATTTGTTATTCATCCCCTGTCAAATGTGGTTATGAAACCAAAAACAGACAGAAAAGTAAAGAGGTTGAGAGAACGGAATAAATACTGCAAATGGCAAGGGTGTACGGACATTCCGAGGGGAAAAATGGGAATATAACTATTTCTTAATATTTTAATAGGAGTAACTGATTGCTAACTATACAGTATGACATTAACTAAATAGACGACTAGACATGTAGCGTACTGTTAAGTAACTATACGATTTTATATAGGTACCATATTTAGTGAAGTAACAAAAGTATTCGATATACTGTACCATATATAGTTAAGTTTATGTTTTTATTTTTAAGAAGGGACAATGCACATGAGCACTCAGAGCATATCCATTGTGTAAATGTGCCAGATTTGGTCATACAGGCTAATTTTCATAGGTTACGTAACTATACGAGGGTGGATTTTCCGATAACGTTGCCCTTTAGAGCTAAAGAGAGAGTTGAGAGACTATCTTAAGCAACGAACATTGTCTGTGTACGTGGTTTTTCCGAACTCACTCGTAAGGAGTCTAAAGAGCAACAGGACGAAGAGCGTCTTTGCAATGCGCGTCCCCAATATAGGCATTAGTAGTTGCTGAAGGCAATCGTACTGTCGTTGATGAATGCACTAGTAGTTGCTAAATGCAGTCAATGAGGTCAAATGGCGTTCGTTTTTAATCAAAATCTAATGAAATATAAAGTGTTTAAAATATGATAATATATAATATCATCTGGAAGCATTACATATATAATGTGGAAATTCAGCGGTCTCAAAAGTAGCCGGTCACCGGCGGCAAATCGCCGGCTATGGCTTGTTATGCCGCCGGCTATTGTCAGTCGAGTCACAAAATTTAATATTAAATATTTCTGACAGCAAAAAAAGTTGTGAACGTAAATTACATCCACTATGTCATGTATGTCCGTTGCCGCGTCAACTGTGTTTACATCCTCGACATGAGTGCAGCCATTACTGCCGCCTGTGTTGCCAGATTGTGTTTACATCCTCGACATGAGTGCAGCCATTACTGCCGCCTGTGCTGCCAGATTGTGTTTACATCCTCGACATGAGTGCAGCCATTACTGCCCCTGTGTTGCCAGATTGGGCGGTTTCCCGCCCAATTTGGGCGGTTTTAAGTGCATTTTGGCGGGTTTTGAACATATTTTGGGCTGTAAAACGTCAGCAGTATCTGGCAACATATTTTTTTACTTAATACAAGAAATTAATGGATGCCAACGTTTTTGCCAAAATAGTATTTTATTTTCCATTGTTTAGGCAGCTTCAGCATCATACTGTGAGATTCTGTTCAAATTGTTTTTTTTTCTTCTATGAAGCCTGAGCCATTTATTTTATTAGTTTATAATTATTGTTTAATTTAGTCTTCAGGAGAGACTGCCTGCACACAGTACTAGTATTAATAGTTTTTTTTCTTACATGAAAGCTGAGGCATTTATATTATATTTTAAGGTAACTTCATGTTGTGCTGTGAGGTTCTCTGCACTTTAACTTTTGAACCAACAGGTGCATTTGGATAAGTAAAGCCTATTCTGCATTTTTGTAGTCCTGGTAATCTTTTATATTGGTAAAGTTGTTTATAGGACCATTTCTCAGTGTCTGTTTTTTTAATCAATAGTTTTTCAGTAATAACTTAATATTTAACATATCACTCAATTTTAAACAACCCCCATGCCTCCCCCATGGCTTGCCCCCATAGTCTCCAAAATTTCTGTGGGAAACACTGGCGTGCGTAACAACGCTAATCAAGCTTAAGCTAGACGACCCGCCTCAAATACCCGTCCCGGGTAAATGTTATCCCAATTTTAGATGGCCTGTTCCAAACCATCCCGCCCCATGAAAAATTCGTACTTGCATATAATCTATCTATCTATCTATCTATCTATCTATCTATCTATCTATCTATCTATCTATCTATCTATCTATCTATCTCTGCACATTTTGCGTGCATTATGTCTGCCGCTGGCAGACATTTTACCATTTTGTACCCTGCTGTAAATTATTTGTACCCTGCTATTCTCCCAAACTTTGAAGCCCCTGATAATTGAAACTATTACATGTTTGGACAATAACATTTTTATTCCAAGTGTGTTTTTAATAAAATGAACAAATATTCACATGAAAGAATGAGCAAATAGTAAACTAAATAATTAAGAAAATGTGTTCCTTGTGCTCGCTCATTTCACTGTTACCCCCTGATCATGCAGTCAGGATTATTTCAACTGTTATCCACAGTGCCAAATGTTCTCCATTATGAGTGCGAAAGAGAGAGAGAGGGGTTTTGATCTCTTTTGATTGACCTCTTTATATATTAATTGACCTCCTTATATTTTATATATACAGGTAGTCGTTGACTTACGACTGTGTTTGGTTACGACTGACCGGTAGTAAACCAATCTGGTCGTAAGTCGGCCTATGTTAAATGAATGTAAGTATATTGTGATGTGTAATGATATTGTAATCATCTTAAAGTCTTATTTCATCAACATTTTCTTATTTCATTACCGTGGCTCATTATTTGGTTTAAGTCAAACACTGCATACTACACTGCGTACAGTACAATTCGTTTAATAAGTGCAAAACAAAAAATACAAAATACAGGTGTGAAAAATAGAAAACATTTTAGTTTGAAACATACCAAAATACAAATGTAAAATATAGCAAAATACAAAATTTAGTGACCGCTGGCATCACTGGTGCTTGGCTGTGGGTCGTCTACATTATCATCAGCTGTTGCAGCGCTCGGGCTGGCGGGAGGATTTGCTCATTTCATAAACCAGGAGCGGCGGCACGGTGGTGTAGTGGTTAGCGCTGTCGCCTCACAGCAAGAAGGTCCTGGGTTCGAGCCCCGGGGCTGGCGAGGGCCTTTCTGTGTGGAGTTTGCATGTTCTCCCCTTGTCCACGTGGGTTTCCTCCGGGTGCTCCGGTTTCCCCCACAGTCCAAAGACATGCAGGTTAGGTTAACTGGTGACTCTAAATTGACCGTAGGTGTGAATGGGAGTGTGAATGGTTGTCTGTCTATGTGTCAGCCCTGTGATGACCTGGCGACTTGTCCAGGGTGTACCCCACCTTTCGCCCGTAGTCAGCTGGGATAGGCTCCAGCTTGCCTGCGACCCTGTAGAAGGATAAAGCGGCTAGAGATAATGAGATGAGATGAGATAAACCAGGAGCTGGGGCAGAAACTGTATGACGGAGTGCGCGAGGGAGCATGAGAGAGACTGCGCATGTGCCTGGAGCTGGGGCGGAAACTGTATGACGGAGTGCACGAGGGAGCACGAGAGAGACTGCGCATGTGCCTGGAGCTGGGGCGGAAACTGTTGTACGCCCCAAGAGGTGCTGCCGGGAGCTGGGGCGGAAACTGTCGTGCGCTCAGCTGGGAAACACTTGCCAGTCATAACCAGATGGTCGTAAAGTCGATTGGTCGTAAGTCGCATAGGTCGTAAGTTGACGACTACCTCTGTGTGTGTGTGTGTGTGTGTGTATATATATATATATATATATATATATATATATATATATAGGGCGGCACAGTGGTGTAGCGGTTAGCACTGTTACCTCACAGCAAGAAGGTCCGGGTTCGAGCCCAGCGGCCTGCAAGGGCCTTTAGTGTGGAGTTTGCATGTTCTCCCAGTGTCTGGGTGGGTTTCCTCCAGGTGCTCCAGTTTCCCCCACAGTCCAAAGACGTGCAGGTTAGGTTAACCGGTGGCTCTAAATTAACTGTAGGTGTGAATGGTTGTTTGTCTCTATGTGTCAGCCCTGTGATGACCTGGCGACTTGTCCAGGGTGTACCCCGCCTTTCGCCCGTAGTCAGCTGGGATAGGCTCCAGCTTGTCTGCAACCCTGTAGAACAGGATAAAGCTGCTAGAGATAATGAGATGAGATGATATATATAAAGGAGGTCAATTCAATCTCTTTAGGTACACACTACACACAGATCAAAACCTCTCTCTCTCTCACACACACACAATGTTAGAGGTGCAGAAATGTGTCTCATTTATGACACTTAATTTGTTAATCACTCGCCTAATGGAGTAAAATTTGATTAAAATATGGCGATATCAGTGTGACATTCCAATATCCATGCGTAATTCCATAACATATTGAAATAGATTCATAGTGTTTTGTGTACATATTTACAGTGGTGCTTGAAAGTTTGTGAAACCTTTAGAATTTTCTATATTTCTGCAGAAATATGGCCTAAAACAACATCAGATTTTCACATAAGTCCTAAAAGTAGATAAAGAGAACCCAGTTAAACAAAGGAGACAAAAATATTATCCTCGGTCATTTATTTATTGAGGAAAATTATCCAATATTACCTATCTGTGAGTGGCAAAAGTATGTGAACCTTTGCTTTCAGTATCTGGTGTGAGCCCCTTGTGCAGCAATAACTGCAACTAAACGTTTCCAGTAACTGTTGATCAGTCCTGCACACCGGCTTGGAGGAATTTTAGTCCATTCCTCCATACAGAACAGCTTCAACTCTGGGATGTTGGTGGGTTTCCTCACATGAACTGCTCACTTCAGGTCCTTCCACAACATTTCGATTGGATTAAGGTCAGGACTTTGACTTGGCCATTCCAAAACATTAACTTTATTCTTCTTTAACCACTCTTTGGTAGAACGACTTGTGTGCTTAGGGTCGTTGTCTTGCTGTATGACCCACCTTCTCTTGAGATTCAGTTCATGGACAGATGTCCTGACATTTTCTTTTAGAATTCGCTGGTATAATTCAGAATTCATTTATCCATCAATGATGGCAAGCCGTCCTGGCCCAGATGCAGCAAAACAGGCCCAAACCATGATACTACCACCACCATGTTTCACAGATGGGATAAGGTTCTTATGCTGAAATGCAGTGTTTTCCTTTCTCCAAACATAATACTTCTCATTTAAACCAGAAAGGTCTATTTTGGTCTCATCCATCCACAAAACATTTTTCCAGTAGCCTTCTGGCTTGTCCATGTGATCTTCAGCAAACTGCACATGAGCAGCAATGTTCTTTTTGGAGAGCAGTGGCTTTCTCCTTGCAACCCTGCCATGCACACCACTGTTGTTCAGTGTTCTCCTGATGGTGGACTCATGAACATTAACATTAGCCAATGTGAGAGAGGCCTTCAATTGCTTAGAAGTTACCCTGGGGTCCTTTGTAACCTTGCCGACAATTACACGCCTTGCTCTTGGAGTGATCTTTGTGGGTCGACCACTCCTGGGGAGGGTAACAATGGTCTTGAATTTCTTCCATTTATACACAATCTGTCTGACTGTGGATTGGTGGAGTCCAAACTCTTTAGAGATGGTTTTGTAACCTTTTCCAGCCTAATGAGCATCAACAACACTTTTTCTGAGGTCCTCAGAAATCTCCTTTGTTCATGCCATGATACACTTCCACAAACATGTATTGTGAAGATCAGACTTTGATAGATCCCTGTTCTTTAAATAAAACAGGGTGCCCACTCACACCTGATTGTCATCCCATTGATTGAAAACACCTGACTCTAATTTCACCTTCAAATTAACTGCTAATCCTAGAGGTTCACATACTTTTGCCACTCACAGATATGTAATATTGGATCATTTTCCTCAATAAATAAATGACCAAGTATAATATTTTTGTCTCATTTGTTTAACTGGGTTCTCTTTATCTACTTTTAGGACTTGTGTGAAAATCTGATGATGTTTTAGGTCATATTTATGCAGAAATATAGAAAATTCTAAAGGGTTCACAAACTTTCAAGCACCACTGTTATAATTAACTCGAGGTCCTTGCAATGTACAAGAAAAATAATTGAACACCGGCAGCAGATTCAACACCAGTTTCCCCCGTTGACTGTGATGGGATGAATGGAACTTTTTTATTTTTCAAGAATTATTATTATCACATTTTTCACAAATTGTTCCTGTCATTTCACCGGTTTGTTTACATTCTAAGCAGAAATGATTTGGTCAGACATTTTGTATAAAGTTTTTATTCATCGAATTTGCAACAAATAAAAATAAAAATGCTCTGTTCCTCAAAATCCAGTGAATGTGGATAGAATAAAACAGTTATTCCACTATATCTCATAATACATGGCTTATAGTCAACTCGATGCTATGCACCTTGTCAGCTATCAGCTCATGTACAACTCATTTTCATGGAATAACTCTTATGACACTGACATGACATTATGACCACTGAGTGGTGACGTGAATAACATTGATTATCTCATTACAATGGCACTTATCGAGAGGTGGGATATATTAGGCAGCAAGTGAACAGTCAGTTCTTGAAATTGATGTGTTGGAAGCAGGAAAAATGGGCAAGTGTAAGGATCTGAGTGACTTTGACAAGGGCCAAATTGTGATGGCGAGATGACTAGATCTTAGCATCTCCAAAATGGCAGGTTTTGTGGGGTGTTCCCAGTATGTAGTGGTTAGTACCTACCAAAAGCAGTACAAGGAAGGACAACTGGTGAACCGGCGACAAGGTCATGGGTGTTGAAGGCTCACTGATTTGCATGGGGCACGAAGGCTAGCCCATATGGTCCAATCCCACAGAAGAGCTATTGTAGCACAAACTGCTGAAAAAGTTAATGTTGGCTAAAACAGAAAGGTGTCTGTGAGATATAAGTACTCTTATATGTGCAGCATATGGTTAATTACATTATTAGTTATCCATCCATCCATTATCCGTAATCACTTATCCTATACAGGATTGCAGGCATGCTGGAGCCTTTCCCAGCTGACTATGGGCGAGAGGCGGGGTACACCCTGGACAAGTCGCCAGATCATCGTAGGACTACACTTTTAAGTAACTATGCTATTTTATATATATATATATATATATATATATATATATATATATATATATATATATATATATATATATATATATATACTAGTGCATCTCAAAAAATTGGAATATTGTGAAAAAGTTCAATATTTTCCATCAGTTATTTAAGAAAGTGAAAATGTTATATATTATAGGCTCATTACAGATAAACTAAAATGTTTCAAGCATTTTTCTATTTTAATTTTAATCAGTATGGCATACAGTACAAAAACATAAAAAAAAAACCCATCTCAAAATATTAGAATATTTCATTTCGAGTTTGAGTAAAACAGTATGAACACAGTGTATCTCTCGGTGTAGTTCAGTACACACGACCACAATCATGGGGAAGACTGCTGACTTGACTGTTGTCCAGAAGATGATCACTGATGCCCTCCACAAGGAGGGTAAGCCACAAAAGGCCATTGCTGAAAAGGGTGGCTGGAAAAGGTGCACAAGCAACAGGGATGGCCGCAGTCTTGAGAGGATTGTCAAGAAAAGTTGATTCAAGAACTTGGGAGAGCTTCACAAGGAGTGGACTGAGGCTGGTGTCAGTGTATCAAGACCCATCATGAACAGACATCTTCAAGAAAGGGGATACAACTTTCGCATTCCTAATATCAAGCTACTCCTGAGCCAGAGACGATGTCAGAAGTGTCTTATCTGGGCTAAGGAGAGAAAGAAATGGACTGTTGCTCAGTGGTCCAAAGTCCTCTTTTCAGATGAAAGTACATTTTGCATTTAATTTGGAAATCACAGTTCTAGAGTCTGGAGGAAGAGTGGAGAGGCACAGAATCCAAGGTGTTTGAAGCCCAGTGTGAAGTTTCCACAGTCTGTGATAATTTGGGGTGCCGTCATCTGCTGGTGTTGGTCCACTGTATTTTATCAAGTCCAAAGTCAACACAGACATCTACTAGGAGATTTTAGAGCACTTCATGCTTCCATCTGCTGACGAGCTTTTTGGAGATGCTGATTTCCTTTTCCAGCAGGACTTAGCACCTACCCACAGTGCCAAAACTACTACCAAATGGTTTGCTGACCATGATATTACTGTGTTTGATTGGCCAGCCAACTTGCCTGACCTGAACCCCATAGAGAATCTATGGGGTATTGTCAAGAGGAAGATGAGAAACGCCCGACCCAAAAATACAGATACACTGAAGGCCACTATCAAAGCAACCTGGGCTTCAATAACACCTCAGCAGTGCCACAAACTGATCACCTCCATGCCACACCGCATTGATACAGTAATTCATGGTAAAGGAGCCCCAACCAAGTATTGAGTGTATAAATGAATATACTTTTCAGAAGTTGGACATTTCTGTATTGTAAATCCTTTTTTTAGGGAATATTCTAATAATTTGAGATATTGGATTTCTGATTTTCATGAGCTATAAGCCATAATCATCAAAATTAAAACAAAAAAGGCTTTAAATATTTCACTTTACATGTAATGAATACAGAATATATAAAAGTTTACCTTTTTGAATTAAATTATGAAAAAAAGAACTTTTTCATGGTATTCTAATTTTTTGAGATGCACTAGTATATATATATATTTTACAGTATTAGATGGCTGCTGCACTGAACAGCAGTTATATGGTAACTGATGCACTGAATAGCATTTGTTGTATCATACACTTTATTGCACTTGTAGGTTGCTTTTTACCATTTTGTTCCTTAACACTGACTGTTTTTATACATTATTGTTTACGCTCTACTTTTAACCCTTGTCCACTGGCAATAAAGTTAAACAGAATTCAAAGTAAGCCTGAGTCCTGACGTGAGTCAGAGAGTTGCTTCTGTCTCACTGAACAATGGTTATTATTCATGTTATTTAACAATAACAACAACAATGACAACAAACAAGAAAGCCCATTACTATGTGCTGCCATAAACAGTCATCAGCATTAGTGACACACAATAATTAGTGATTACTGCCTATTCATGTTCACTAATATGAATAACTATAAAACTTCTTTAGCACTAATTTAATTAGCTAAATTAAATGTCCTGTAGGAATTTACTCAGACTGATTACCTGCTGAACAATGGAGAAATTGAAGCAGCTGCGCTCGCTGGCATTGTGAACACGAGGGTAAAATGAATACAGTGAACCAATTACCTGTAATTCAGTCATTGGCCCTCATTAACCTCAGCCTGCTGCATTTTATGGTGATGAATTGAGAACATTATGTTTACCATCTGTTGTGAACGCATTGTCTCTCTGATGTTTTCTAATCATGAATGGTGACCATGTCATCGCCAAGACCTTCCTGAACGGGTTAGGTTAATTAAGTTCTACATAGAACATGAATGGGATCTCCCAGACAACCAACTAAATCCAAAATGGATTCGTAAAGGCCCGGTCCCACAATATCGATAACTATAACTACAACTATAACAATAACTATAAATAAATCGGTCCCCTGCAGTTGATGTGGTTGGTGCTCACACCAGACCGATAACGATCCCTATAGCCCAGGCCTGGACCTGATCCGTTAAACATTTGACCAATCAGGTAATTGTTTATATGTGACATTGTCTGAGCACGTGCTATTTTCCATCTTTGTACATCCTTGTTGCATCATGAAGTCACATTATATGGATTCACGGAAGATAAAAAAATATATACAAACCACATCTTTTATTCACAGATATGTGATTTTTTTCCCCCATGAAATATCAAGTCAATTAATAAAGTAAACATATAAATGCTTAAACGTCTTCATTTTTTATCCATGATGCATCATCTTTATGAAATCACTAAGCAGTCTGTGAAACTGAAACGTCCTGAAACGTGAAACTGAAACGTCCGTGACCAATCCATAAATTATTAGCATCCATGATGCATCCATATTAAAATCCGTAACCACTTTGTATTTTGTATCATTTTTTATTATATTTCCTTAATCCGTGATCTATCCGTATTATATCAACCACCGGAGTGTGTACATGGATTGTTTTGAAGTCCAAGCTGTATAGTATGACCTAATAATGTGCTACTACTTGGAAAAAACTTCCATGACTATTCCTAACTATTCGTTTATTTCCCTGAGTGTCAGGACCAAACGATATTATAGTTGGGATTATAGTTGTGGTGTTTCTGCTCCAGACTGGAACTAAATTCAGCCACAGGGATAGTCAGAGTTGGAGTTATAGGCAGAGTTATCGGTGTTGTGGGACCGGGCCCTAAACAGTGCAGTATATGGGGTTTGAAATACACCATAAATGATTGATAGTTAACCCTGAAAGGTATTTTAAGTTTTAAAAAGTGCTTTATATACAGAAGAAGAATGTCAAAAGTATTTATGGTAAGGCACATTTAAGATCCAGCAGTCCATTCGATCGAGTTTAGACTGAACCAAAATAAATCCAACATTATTCTGGCTTTATTATTTGTAATTAGCACTTTTCAGGTACTATTGCTGGTAATCTGTATTTATTAAGATAAGAGCCACTCTTAACTGTACTGAGACAAGTTCTGTCACAAATTAAGCATAATGTTGTGGGAATTAAGTTTTGTGATAGTAATCAGAGATAATTTTTCATTTACTACTACTACTACTACTAAACAATAATAATAATAATAATAATAATGCAGGTGGCACGGTGGTGTAGTGGTTAGCGCTGTTGCCTCACAGCAAGAAGGTCCAGGTTCGAGCCCCAGGGCCGGCGAGGGCCTTTCTGTGCGGAGTTTGCATGTTCTCCCCGTGTCCGCGTGGGTTTCCTCCGGGTGCTCCGGTTTCCCCCACAGTCCAAAGACATGCAGGTTAGGTTAACTGGTGACTCTAAATTGACCGTAGGTGTGAATGTGAGTGTGAATGGTTGTCTGTGTCTATGTGTCAGCCCTGTGATGACCTGGCGACTTGTCCAGGGTGTACCCCGCCTTTCGCCCGTAGTCAGCTGGGATAGGCTCCAGCTTGTCTGCAACCCTGTAGAACAGGATAAAGCGGCTAGAGATAATGAGATGAGATGAGATAATAATGCAAGTCTTCCTTATCATTTAAATCAATACGGTTGTGATAAATGCCCAAGTGGATGTCTGCTGTTACACATACGCAGCATTTGAAAAAAGACTGAGCTCAAATCCATGGGCTATAATACGTATCCACTCTCCAAATTGACTCTACAATAGAAAACCTAGATTACTAATTTTCATTCTAATAAGAGCAAATTTATTATCCCTGTCATGCTGGAATATTCTAGCGCATTAAAACTAACGACTGTTTCTTGACATTGACTCTTCCATGACACGATTCATTAATCTTAATGGCTATGTTTGTTCATCATAATTGTGCTTGCACAATTCTAAATAAATAAATAAAAATAAAAAGATAATAAATCCCACAGAAAATCACATCACGTCACATCCACTGATTTTAATAATGCTCTTTTTCTCTGCAATGGAGTCTGAAGCCATACAATAAATGCAACAAATGAATCGAAATGGAAATTACAATAAAATAATAAACATGCTCATCATAAAAAATAGCTTTACAAATAGTATACATTTCTATACATGTTTTTATTCAATGGATCGTGTCCTTGGGCTGATGGACAATTTTGATTGTAGACTGTATATAATAGCATATTCTCTGAAATGTTATATTAAAAAACAAACAAACAAACAAACAAACAAACAAACAAAGACTTAATATACACACGTCGCCGACAACGAGAAATTACTTTTGATGTTGATAACCATATTTTTCTTTTTTTTTTATTGTTATATCCGTTTCCTTACATTCTCCATGAGTACATTATACAGAAGTCAGATGCAGGACAGAAAGTTAGGATATTTAAAAAAAAAAAAGGAAAAACTTTCTAAAGCCATCAAAATTTGCCATACAAAAATAGAGTCCACTATCAATGCTGTGTAACTGAGATGTGGCATAAGTGTAGTTTATCATTTATTATTTATACATGCTGTATGTGGAAATACATGTGTGTAAACATATCTGAGTTTTGGATCTGGACTCTTCTTACACCGATATGTGTGCATGAGAAAGAAGGCTGCGATGCAATGCAAGGGCACCTAAACAAACATAATAAAACACATGAACTGATGATGATGATGATGATGTTGATGATGAATTGGTTAAAAGGATAAACATAAAGAAAATGCTCGTTAATTTTGTGATGTTTCTCAGGACAGATGTGGCCAATCTACAGACGTGATATGGCAGTACAGTGCTGAAAGTCTTTGGGCTAGTTTCCTGAACGGGGATTTGTCATTTCGGTGCAGGTGCAGCACTGGTTCGGAAAACCAACCAAATGTTTGGACATCATTGAATTAATGGGGTGTGAACAGTAGAACATTAAAGTAAATATTATCACCATTGCTGAAAGCTTGCGTGGGGACGACACACCTCAGGCGGTCATTACACAGCACTGTGAGAGGCTGCAGAAAAGAAAAGGACGAGAACGAGCTCAGGGGCTGATGAGAAAGATGGTAAGTTACGGAAAGGCAGGGGAGATGAAATGAGAGGAGGACAAAGAGGGAATTAGAGATGGAAAGAGAGAGAGAGAGAGAGAGATGAGTGTGACTGCAAACAGACACATGGCAGTGTTTGCCGGAGGGAAGCCACAGCAGCTACAGCAGCATCTGCTTTCCTCCACTGCAGAACGGGAAAATCCAATGAAAGAAATGTGTGAGGTGATGAACGCCAATAAATTTTCAGTCTTACTAACAGCACTGCACTTTCTTTAACAATATATTCCTTTTTTTCTGCACAGAAGTGCCACTATATTTACATGGATTATCACACAGACAGAAAACTCGAATTCGGTCAGACATTTCATGAAAATAAAACGAGCTGGAATATTCAAGCTGGAACATTACAAATGGAGAACAAAACGTATGCATCGTATAATGCCACAACAAATCATAATATATGTGTAAAACCACTTTAAAAAGCAGATAATCAGGTCTCGGTAGTTCGTTTTTATTTTCACTCTATACAAGCAATGTTAAGCTCCGTCCTCTGAATGAATATTGAATATTTTAAGGTAATCAAATAAAGGCCAATGAAATGCTGAGCGATGGACTGGCTGTGAGAGATCTGTCCATGAGTGTGCACTGTTTCACCTCTCACCAGAACCAGTCATACGCCTGCTCTCATTGTCTCTCTAAAAGGTATCAGTTCTTTTTTTTTCCTTTTCCCTTTTTTGAAGCTTTTCCCACAGTTTCACTTCACGCTTCCTTCCCATCTGACACTGCAGTGACAAAGCAGCGTTGATTTCCCATTTGGCACGGCCTGGCAAGAGAAAAGACAGTGCAAAGAGCATGGTTTTGTGACAAATAGTCTTGACAAATGTCTTGACCAATATTACATACAGGGCCCTCCACAATTATTGGCTCCCCTAGTAAAAAAGGGTTAGGAAAAAAAATCCACCTTTTGGTGAAGTCACTTCATCTCACATTGAAAAATGAGGACAAATCTAAATTGCTCATCAAGAAATAATTATTTTCAACAAAAACGCATGTGCCACTATTACTGGCACTCCTGGAAATGATGGTGAACACAATGTACAGTAACTGAAGCGTGTTTCCCATTTAAATTGTAAATTTAAATTTAAAATGAGACTAAAATGTCTAATTTTTTAAAATCTTAAACATATCTTCCATTACATTTTTTGTGGATTCTGTATTAATCAAGATATAAAACGTTGATGGAATTTATAGCACATTATAGTACTCAATCCATTGAGTTGATTGGCGTGTGTAGGGTGGCACAGTGGCGCACTGGTTCGCACTGTCGCCTCATAGACAATGGGGTGGAGTTTGCATGTTCTGCGTGGAGTCTGCAGGTTCTCTCCATGGGTGCTCTGGTTTCCTCCACAGTCCAAAGACATGCAGTTAGGTTAACTGGCTACTCTAAATTGCCCATAGGTGTGAATGTGTGTGTATGTGAACGATTGTTTGTCTGGCAAAGCTGTGACAGGCCGAGCAAGCCAGCAGTAGATGAAGTGTACTCAAGATAGACACAGAAAGCCTCGTAAGACGCTAGCAACTGACAGGCCAATTGGCCTACAGGGCATAAGGGTGAGTGAGTGAGTGAGTGATTGGAGTGTGTAGGAACTTTCAAGCTGTAATCCATGACTTCCTGATTAACTGGGGAAGAAATATGAGGTGGCACAGAGGACAAATTCCCTTAGTCATCCATCAACATGGGAAAGATAAGAGAACACACAAAGCAAATGAGGGAGAAGTGTGTTGACCTTCATAAGTCAGGGAAGGGTTATAAAAAATAGCTACTCACCTGAAAATGCCCATTTCTACTGTTAGAGCAATAATAATTATAATAATAATAAAAGTGGACACCAACTGGAACTGTTACAAACTTGCCTGGAAGAGGGCTGAAGTCTATTTTGCCCCATGTACAGTGAAGAGATTAATATTATTATTAAAATAATATTTTAATAATAATATACTGGTATTTTAGAGAGATATATTTATCAAGGCGACTTCTCTTCCCAGGAAGTCCATGGTTATTTGAGCAGGATGATGCCAGGCCTCATTCTGCACAGGCTACAACAGCATGGCTTCACAGACACAGAGTGCGTGCGCTTGACTGGCCTGCTGCCAATCCAGATCTGTCTCCTATTGAGAATGTATGGCGCATCATGAAGAGGAGAATCAGACAACGGCGACCATGGATTGTTGAGCAGCTGAAGTCTTGCATCAAGCAAGAATGGACAAAAATTCCAACTGCAAAACTGCAACAATTAGTATCATCAGATCCCATATGATTAAAAAGTGTTCTTAAAAGGAAAGGTGATGTAATACGATGATAATAATGGCTCTGTCCCAACTTTTATGAGTGTGCTCCGGGTATCAAATTCTAACTTTGTTTATATTTACAAAATACAATGAAGTTGGTCGGTAAAACTATTGAAAATCTTTTCTTTGTACTTTTGTCAGTTAAATCAAGTTTCACGTGAATTAACAAATCACAGATTTTTGTTTTTATTGCATTTTGGGAAATATCCCAACTTTTCTGGAAATGGGGTTTGTAACAAAAATGGTGTTTTTCTCCATAAACACTCAAGGTGGGTTTGGTGTAAAAAGAAGGATGGCTATAATGAAAAGACTCCAATCCTAACTGTAAAATATGATGGAAATTTTGTGATGTTTTGGGCCTGTTTTGCCTCTAAAGGCCCTGGAAACCTTGTTAAGGTACCTCTCATCATGGACTCCATGAAATACCAGGACATTTTCAATCAAAAAGAGAGATTCTGTACATTTGAATGGTCTCAGACGCTCTGCTCTGTATTCTCTAACCTTATACGGTAAAACCAAAAGGTGGATTTTTTTCTAATCCCTTTTTTTAAAAATCTTTCCAAGGCGTACCAATAATTGTGGAAGGCACTGTATACTATAGAACATATACTGTAAAAGAGATGCTGTTATGAATGAGGAAAAAGGCAGTAGCCTGGCTGATAAGGCATGCTATTTTTCAACCACAGCAGGTTTTATTGACCAAACAATTAGATCTAATTAGTTTGTTATATATTCATTAAGTGAAATCTAAACTCTCCCCATCTGTCCCCATGATGATAATTGGCTGCTTCTTTTTGCCATTCAGTATGCTTGGATTGCTTTCAGGATGAAAAACTAACACGCATTGAAATCCCATGTGCTCAGGCTGAAAATATATAAATATTCATGGATGCATGGATCAGCTTACCTTTAGTTATCAATGTCAGACACATGGTTCTCTATCTGTAAAAAAAAAAAAAAGATTACAAAACCATCTCATTCAACCTCCACTTCTCTCATGACAAAGACAAGCCGTCTGCCGGACTGAAATGAAGTTAGACGTCTCCCTTCGGTCCATTTGTTATCTGTGATGACTGTGACCTTGACAAAGGATGATTGTCTGAAGGAACAGTCTGCTTCTGAAAAATATTATCTTCCATTAAAGAGAGAAGAAGTGTTCATACCACTCGTGATTCATTCAGGCTGCCCTTTAAATGGGCTAATAAATATAACAGAGTGTGTGGCCTCAGTGAACCAGCGGTGAACCTTGGGCGAGACGGTGTTTATTCCTCTGAAGTAGGTGAGTGAATATGAGACAGACAGAGTCACGTCTCGGAGTTTCTCTGACTTCACATGACCCGCTGAAGCTCAATTAGCCCAAATAAAGGAGCCCAGAAATAACTCGATTAGTTTTCAAAGCTATCATCCATGTGATATATTAGACACTAAATGTCTGTGCATGGCTGCTACATTATCTGTGTGTTCGCCGAGACACTTAGGCACTCCCTCCCTCACACACTCCCTGGCTCTTTTCCTCTGTTTAACGACAGCAAATGTCTGCATCTCTGCATCAAATCCACTTTATCTGTTTCTCTCTCAATGCAATTGGACTGCACGGTGCACTTGCTCTTAATTACTGTATGCACCAAATGGCGTTGATGGACGTGCCACATCTCTGACACGGCCCTCAGATCGACGGTCATGAATAATTCCACTGCATTATGTTTAATAGAGGGGAGGGAGTGAACCCTCATTGCTGTCACCCGTGACAAGGCCTATACTATCTCTCTTCCCCATGGAGCTGACCATACCAGATCAGTGCTGCCCTCTTCATCGTAGTCATCCTCTCCTCCGTCAGTCATCTCTCCGGCCTCTGCGTCTAGCGTCCCTTCGCCTGCCTCCTCAGCCGAGTTCTCTGCCGTCTCTGACACGGACTCTTCATGTAGCGAGTCGCAATTATCCTCATATTTCCTCTGAGCCTCTGGGGGAGGGGGGGTATTATGAGAAAAAGACAAAAAGACAAAAAGAAAAGAGCTGACAGAGACACAGTAGCATGCTGGCACAAAAAGGAGATATCAATCATTCCCGAGATAAAGGACCCTATTTGCAAAACCGCTAATTAGTCTGTAGGGACATGACATACGAAGCTCTGTTTTGTAGAGACTTGATATAAAAGACCTCTGGGCAACTTTTGGTGCTTGTTCTCTCTACATCATGGACCGTATTCAGTGTCGGAAAGCTAAGTTCGAAAAAGTTACTTCAATCTGTAGGCAGGGAAAGCTGTCCGTATTCTACTTAAGCAGGCGTTTAACTTGAATTTATGGCTCGCGCATTCACATTATTAAAATGTCCCATGTGCAATTCTGAAAATACATCAACTTGTTTCAGGTAGCTTTTTCAGGGAAGTTTTTCTGAACTGAATAAAGGATACAATTTTAAAAAAGAAAGTGAAAAAATTACCCGCAACAAGATGATACTTTTTCAGTCTGACCAAGGGGTCAGGGTTTTTTTTTTAGTTTGCCAGTTTTTCACTTGTGTCTAGACAACTGACTTTCAAGACAAGCACATTCCTTTCACAAAAAAAGGGAACTGATATAGAATAAAAAAAAGAGGCAATACAAATGCAATTTAAATTAACGCAGAAATACACAAATGAGAAGGACGCAAAGAATAAGCATCTAATAGTAGTGGTTGTCTCATCTCATCTCATTATCTATAGCCGCTTTATCCTGTTCTACAGGGTCGCAGACAAGCTGGAGCCTATCCCAGCTGACTACGGGCGAAAGGCGGGGTACACCCTGGACAAGTCGCCAGGTCATCACAGGGCTGACACATAGACACAGACAACCATTCACACTCACATTCACACCTACGGTCAATTTAGAGTCACCAGTTAACCTAACCTGCATGTCTTTGGACTGTGGGGGAAACCGGAGCACCCAGAGGAAACCCACGCGGACATGGGGAGAACATGCAAATTCCACACAGAAAGGCCCTCGCCGGCCACGGGGCTCGAACCCGGACCTTCTTGCTGTGAGGCGACAGCGCTAACCAAGTAGTGGTTGTATTAATTATATATCATGTATTATTCTATCCACATTCACTGGGTATGAGCAATCGCACACTCTGATTGGCTACTCTATTACTAGGATATCAGCTCATATACCGTGAGTAGAGAAAAACAAAATGGTGGCGCATGTTGCTGAACCAACTGAAGATGAAATAAAAACTCTGCTCGAAAACAAAACCCCAAAAATACAAAAAAGAAAAAAAGCAACAAAATATGGAATGAATGTATTTGATGGTAAGAACGTATCTTTTCTATTTTTCAAGAATTATTATTATTATAGCATTTTTCACAAACTGATCCTGTCATTTCGGGGGTTTGTTTACATTCTAAGCGGAAATGATTTTCTCGGATGCTTTGTATAAAGTTTTTATTTATCAAATTTGCAAAAAATAAAAATAAAAATGCTCTGTTTCTCAAAATCCAGTGAATGTGGTTAGAATAAAACAGTTATTCCACTCAATCTCGTTGTACATGGCTTATAGCCAACTCGGTGCTACACGCCTCGTCAGCTATCAGCTCATGTATGAATCGATTTCATGGAATAACTGTTAAATGACTTCAATTTAGTAATATGGGTTCCACTAACATTCATTAGTATTTATGATTTATTTAACATTTGATTTTTTTTCACAATTATCTAGAAGAAGGCAATTATTTCATACCTCATGACAGTATTAAGTATTAAGCTTAGACAAGAATGATAAAAGAATAGTTTTTTTCTTTAATCATTCTTCTTTAAGTTGTTTGTTTTATACAGTATGCTAAAGTTATATTTTTTAAAATGGAGGTTAATGTGGTGGCATGGTGGTGTAGTGGTTAGCGCTGTCACCTCACAGCAAGAAGGTCCGGGTTCGAGCCCTGTGGCCGGCGAGGGCCTTTCTGTGCGGAGTTTGCATGTTCTCCCCGTGTCCGCGTGGGTTTCCTCTGGGTGCTCCAGTTTCCCCCACAGTCCAAAGACATGCAGGTTAGGTTAACTGGTGACTCTAAATTGACCGTAGGTGTGAATGTGAATGGTTGTCTGTGTCTATGTGTCAGCCCTGTGATGACCTGGTGACTTGTCCAGGGTGTACCCTGCCTCTCGCCCGTAGTCAGCTGGGATAGGCTCCAGCTTGCCTGCGACCCTGTAGAACAGGATAAAGCAGTGAGAGATAATGAGATGAGATGAATGAGGTTAATGTGCCAATGAGACACAAAACTGAGGCTATGAAATGAGAACGTGTGCGCAGTGTGCTTTAACTCTGTTTTGATATTTAGATTTAATGAATTCTCTCATCATTATTGGAAATGTGTCCAAGGTATAATAGCTAAACACTTACTGGTGTCATGTAAACAGCTGGATGGATGGATGTAATTGCAGGAAGAGTGTTTATTTACAAACAGGCAGACAAGCCGTTCAAAATCGTAAGAGAAAGGCAGGGTTGTGAAATGAGCAATGGTCGTGGGAGGCACAAACATAATAATAATAATAATACATCCATTATCCGTAACCGCTTATCCTGTGCAGGGTCGCGGGCAAGCCTATCCCAGCTGACTATGGGTGAGAGGCGGGGTACACCCTGGACAAGTTGCCAGATCATCACAGGGCCAACACATGGAGACAAACAACCATTCACATTCACACCTACGGTCAATTTAGAGTCACCTAACCTGCATGTCTTTGGACTGTGGGGGAAACTGGAGCACCCGGAGGAAACCTACGCAGACATGGGTAGAACATGCAAACTCCACACAGAAAGGCCCTCGCCGGTCACGGGGCTCGAACCCGGACCTTCTTGCTGTGAGGCGACAGTGCTAACCACTACACCACAATAATAATAATATATATTTTTTTTAAATAATTGGAAGACAAAGAAAGCTACAAATATCTATGAATATTACACGCTGATAAAGTAAAATGGCAAGAAATGAAGGAAAAGTCAGAAGGAGTATAAGAGAAGACTGAGAAAAGTTCTTAAGACAAAGTTGAATGGGGAAAACATGATTAAAGGGATTAACATCTGGGCAGTCTCTTTAATTAGGTACTCAGCTAACTTTCTAGATTGGACAAAGGAAGAAAAGCAAGATATCGATAGGAAGAGAAGAAAATTAATAACGATGCATAAGGGATTGCACCCAAAAAGCAATACAAACAGACTTTATATCCCCAGGAAAGAAGGTAGCAGAGGATTTTTGAGCGTAGAAGATGCTATTGACCTTGCTAAGCTTGGATTAGAGAATTATGTGAGAAGCAGCAATGAAAGGGTTGTTAGTGGCTGCAAGACAGATGGATGATTTTCAAGGAGAGGGTGTGACTGAACTTAAGAATTGAAGGAAAACTGAAAGAAAACAGGACTGGAAGGAGAAAACATTACAACATGGCCAGTTTTTAAGACAAACAGATCATGAGGCAGGAAAAGAAAGATGGTTGTGGCTTAAAGGAACTGGAATAAAACGTGAAACCGAATCATTCATTTTAGCAGCCCAAGAACAAGCAATAAGAACCAATGTTATCAAGGCAAAGATTGATAAAACACAGGAAGAGAGCAAGTGCTGGTTGTGTGGAGAGGGAGACGAAACAGTGAATCACACTGAAAGTGAATGTAACATGCTCGCTCAAAAAGAGTATACACGTAAGCATGATTGGGTAGGAAGAAAAATTCATCAGGAACTGTGCCGAAGATATAAAGTACGTTCGACACCAACTGGAAACAGTAACAGAAAATGACAGCTGTAAGTTACTGTGGGATTTCAACATCCAGATTGACCATGCCATAGAAGCCAGATGACCTGATACCGTATTGATTGATAAAGAAAAGAAGGAATGTAAAATAATAGACTTTGCCATACCATACGACAGTAGAGTAAATGAAAAAGAAACAGAAACTAGACAGGGACACTCTAACGAGTGCAAACCCCGCCTTTTCCCTATTAAAATACATTGGGCGAAAATTTCGAAGTTCTGCCATGACCTTGACCTTTGACCTTTGACCTCCAAAATTTAATGGTTTCCTTCCTGGGTGATTGGCAACACATGTACAAAATTTGGTCCAAATCGATCCATTGGTTCTTGAGATATCTTGCAGACACCCAGACAGACAGACAGACAGACAGATACACACACACACAGACTGACGCAGGTGAAAATAATAACCCTTCCGACTACTGTCGGCGGGGTTAAAAATAGAGAAGTACCAAGATCTAGCAAGAGAACTACAAAAGCTATGGAATATGAGAACAAAAGTCATTCTGATCGTAATAGGAGCACTCGGTACAACACCAAGACAATTATCGAAGAGATTAGATGATCTGGGAATAAGAACAAGAATTGTTGAGTTGCAGAAAACTGTTATCATCCACTCTGCAAGGATCCTCCGTAAAGTCCTTGAAATTTGAGGAATCTTGTTGATACCGAATTTCATGAAATTAGTACCAGTGGAAAAAAACAACAACCAGTGAGGGACATAATTAAAAAAATAATAATAACTTATTACATTTATATAGCGCTATATATGCACACTCTGTAGTGCTTTACAATAAAAAAAATGCAAACAAACAATAATTATACTTCAAGTCTAAAATCACTACAGAATAAAAATAATTTAAAAGATCATTAAACTTCAATAAACAAGTCAGAATCGAAGAAGCATAAACTGATTTAAATAGGAAGGTTTTCAATTGTTTCTTGAATTTGTTCACATGACTTAAAGGAGAACTGAAGTCATTTTTAAACTTACTTTATTTCTTAATTAATGTGTTATTCAATTACTTTTTCGGTTTTAGTAACCTTATATCGTGACTTGTATTGGCAGCTAATTGCAATTAAATATTATACTTATCGGCCTGTTCGGTTTTTAGCCGTGTTGAATTTAGTTCGTTTGGTCCATGGCAGGCGTCGCTTATCCACATGATCTTCACGAGACTTGTGCGAGACTTCGAAATGTGAAGTGTCAGCCAGGTGTCAGTGCTGCCATTTTGAAAACTGTTTTCCAAATGAAATATTGCACAAAAACGAGTTTAAATGACGATTACTGCCTACTTTTTTCAAACTTTCCTGATTGCTATCAAAACAAACAAAACTTCCGGCTTGATTACATCAGTATTCGAAAGAGGGTGCAGGCGTCTTTTGACAATGTTGGCAGATGTTGGTCACTTTGATTTCCGCTGTACATTTTACTTCTGTCCTACGATGTCTCACACAGGTCTCAGTGAATCTCGTTTACGGCCATTGCTTTGACATATGGACTGATATATTACAGAGCATATTTCAAACACTCATAATTTGCTATAGCAGTGACAAAATAGCAACCAAAAATGCGTTCCTATATTTAATAAAATGAGAGAAATAGAATTTTGATAATAAAAAAATTGCCTTCAGTTCTCCTTTAAGTTCTCTCAGCAAGGTATTCCATAACTTGGGACCTGCATAGGCTAGCGTTTTTCCACCAAATGAACTTCTCTTGATACGAGGAACCACCAAATCATTGTTGTTGTCTGTTCTAGTTCTCTTTAAGGGCCTCTTTGTGATAAGTTCTTCAAAGTACGGTGGAGAAAGGCCATTCAGAGACTTGAAGATCATGACCAGGACTTGAATCCGCTGATGCATAGACAACCAGTGGAGTTGTTTCATGACGGGTATTATGTGCTCATATTTGCCATGTTGTGAAATGAAACATGCAGACATCTTCTGTACCCTGGTGAGGTGCTTTACTGTACACTCTGGAAAGCCATAAAGGATAACGGTACAGTAATCAAGCTTGGACGTTAGCATTGTCTGCACCATTGCCTTAGCTACTGCTTCATCAATACACCGTCTGATCTTAAACATATTCTTCAGCATAAAAAAGTAGTTTTTAGCATCACTGCAGATATGACTTTTAAGAGTCATGTTATTGCCAAGATCTACACCAAGAATACACAAAGATTTGGAAACAGGAATCGCCTCATTACTGACCCTGACTGGTGACAAGTTGACGGGATTGCGACGAGGACCATCTAATGCAATGATCTTGGTTTTATTATCGTTTAGTTTCAACATGTTTGTCACCATCCACTGTCTAATCTCAACAAGTAACCATTCCATGGAAGCATTCACTCTCGAGAATGCGACGTACAGTTGACAATCATCAGTGTAGATATGGAAGTGGACAGCATGTTTATGAGCTATATCACCAAGTGGGAGTAGGTACAGAGTAAATAGTTTGGGTCTGAGGACTGATCCCTGGGGAACACCAAAGCTAAGATCTTTCAATTCAGAATGATGGCAGTCTGTGTGTACTGAGAGTCATTATAAGCACACACTGTGATTGCGCTCTAATTCGGAACAGGTGCATAGTACTATAATTAGTCCTAATGGCACTGCGAGTGCATTGCAGTCGGTGGCCGACTTTAAATAACTCCAGGAGTTCTTAATTTTACTGCAATAATGAATATTACACCAAATTTTAAATAATCACGCATGATCAGTACAATTCATTATATAAATCAATAAATTCATAATATCATATCAGTGTATTTACTAATGACGTCAGATACCATTTCACAAATTTGGAGGGCAGTTACATTGCCCAAAATGTGTTTCAGGGTGAAATACTGCAGTTGCTTCAAGCTGTCAGAGGCTTTAGCTGGATTTAATACTGCTCCTCATTCAAAACCGCAAGAGAAAATGGTATTTTGAACCTTCTGCCTGATGGATTGTTAGCCATTTTGTTGTTGCCACATTAAAATTGAATAATCTTTTTCTTCCACAAGGGTCCATGGTCACATTTACGGCTAGAATTTTTTTAGTTCTCAGAGGCATCATTATTCAGAGGGTCTTCTACAGTGGAGGTTTTCGATTAAAAAAAAACGCTCCAGTTACATACTATTCAGTGCCCACAAAAGATGGAGTAAGCAGTTAACACAGCAGTTTCTTTTTAATGTGTAACCATTAATAATTTGTGACTATAAATTTGAAGTGGGTACATTTTGTTTTCACTCGTGTTTCTAAATGGACTCTGAACACATGTGACATCTGTTTTGAATTTGAAGTGAGTTCACTAATCAGTCCGTTAATCAGGCCAGTGAAGGGAAATGAAATGAAAAATAAAAACCGATGTAAGTTTGTGAAAACTCTCCCCTTTCTCACCTAACGTCTCGAGCCCTGTAACTAGTCTCTGGTCTGATGAGCTGCCTTTGGATAAATAATAACTAGCCAATAACATGTTATTATATCCACATTCACTGGATATGATAAATCACGTGCTCTGATTAGCTACTCTACAGTACTACTAGGCTATCAGCTCATATACTATGAGTAGAGAAAACAAAATGGCAGCGCATGTTGCTCAACCAACCGAGGATGAAATAAAAATTCTACTCGAAAAGAAAACCCCAAAAAATACAAAAAAAGCAAAAAAATATAGAATGAAAGTATCTGATGATAAGAATGTATCTTTTTTATTTATCAAGAATTATTATTATTGCAACTGCTCCTGTCATTTCGCTGGTTTGTTTACATTCTAAGCAGAAAGGATTTTGTCGGATGTTTTGTATAAAGTTTTTATTTATTGAATTTGCAAAAAATAAAAATAAAAATGCCCTGTGTCTCAAAATCCAGTGAATATGGATGGAATAAAACAGTTACCGTATTCCACTCAATCTCATCATGCATGGCTTATGGCCAACTTGGTGCTTTGGCCTCGTCGGCTATCAGCTCATGTACGACTCGATTTTGTAGAATAACTGTTAATTATTCTACACGTGTTAATAGGCACTATTATAGTATTTTACTCTGGTACTCAGTTTGATCTACAGAAATTGATCTGGAACTTGCCCATGGACCACTATTATCTGTTCTTTATTACACAGCTTTGTTGAATACTCAAATCTGATAGGTCAATTATGGCATTCTACGGTCTATTGTTTCTGTTTCACAGACTGTTGCTAGGGACCACGCTATTAGCGGAAGCAATAATACAAATAAATAAAACCATTTTTGTGTCAAATTATTGATTTCCTTAGCAAGTAGCCATGTAATAAGTGGGATAATGTACAGTGATCTGGTCATTAGTGCAAAATAATATCAATAATTTTGAAATCTATACTTGCTAATGAGATCAATAATTTGACACAAAAATGGTCAAAATATAGGGCAGTGGGTATGTGCCATCCTTGACCACCATGCAATGGAGTAGTAAGGTGTCTCCTTCTCTCCACTAGCCTGGGGTGGTGCACTAGCAACCCCTGGTTCCCCCTGGTCAGGGTTACGACCAGGCTTGTAGTACTTGAGTCCAGGACTCAGACTCGAGTCCGACTCATGCCTTAATTTTAAGGACTCATGACTCGACTTGGACTTGAGCACTGATTTTTGTAACATGCCATAATAATGTGGCTTAAGATATTTATATCTACATTAATTTTGTACTAATTTCATGCAAGAGTGTCACACCTGCGCGCCTTGGTGCCTGCATCAGATAGACACTCGGGTACGTTCCGGACCTCGCACATGCCGTAAACGACTCGCACCTGCACATGATTAAGTGCAATCAGTGCGCCTATATAAAAACTGTGAAAACACACTTATTTTTTGAAGTATTGAGTTGCGTTGCTGACACGATACTGAGTCTTATTTCCTCGTTTGGTTTCCTGATCCCTGATTTCCTGTTTCTTGTCTTTGATTCTGCCGAGTCTATGATAGCCTGTTTGTGCCTCACTTGACCTATTGCCTGTTTCACTGTTTTATGATTTTGTCTGCCATTCTGGATTGTTTACCCGTCTTCACTTGTATTTAAAAACACACCTTCTGAACTTACTTCCGTCTCCCAACCATCTCTGACAGAATACTTCACACTCCCTGACAAAGAGAATGCACGTTCACTTGTTCATACGTCATGTTCAGGAACAAACTAATCTTAATGACGCTGAAACAGCCACCGTCAAATGGTGCGGTTGCAGTCTTGTTCTCGGACTCGACTCTGAATCAATAGTGGACTCGACTCAATTTTTTAATGGCTTGGACTTGACTTGGACTTGAACACTGGGGACTTGAGACTGGACTCGGACTCGAGGTTTAGCGACTCAACGACAACACTGTTTACAACTGAAGACTGGACTCGACAGACTGCGCGGAGGAGCCCACCACCTGGTGGTTCAACAGGCAGGAAGGTGGACCCAGCAAAGCATTTGTGGAGTGCGATCAGGGCACAGTGCAATACATAGAACTCTGTTGGCCATCCACTGCATCCTGACCTAGCTCCAGCTGTCTTGATTCTGTCTTGCCCCTGGACCCAGTTAGGTCGGGAGAAGAGAGTGGGGCTGACGGCTGCGCAACTCTGCCTCACTCTAATCCAAGTCACGCTCAAGTCATGACTTCAAATTCAAATTGAAGTCCTGTGGTGATGGGCAAGTGGCGAAGCAGCAGGTGTGGAAACACTGGAAGCTGTAGTCACGAACCTGCACACAGGTGACCCAGGGCATTGAGTCGCTCTCTGCTGGAACGAAGAAGCAGCCCTGTTTAGGATTCGCTCTGCTCACCTCCATGGAGGAAGGGGCTAGAAAAGGTGCCCCAAACACAGCCTGCTTCACCTCACCCTGGCCAGCACACCGTGGCTAGCGGGGATCCCACTCAGTGGTTGAAATACAACAAATGAGATAGTGAAGGTACTCAACCTTGGCATGTGGAATGTCAACATGTGGGCGTACCTTCAAAGCCCGGATTGGCCTCATCAATCACCTCCGGACCCACAACTGCCACCCACCAAATTGAGGTCATGGTCATCTTCGACTCCAATGGATGAACTTCATCATCATTGTGAAATAAACCCCTTTAAGGTGATTCAAGTCTTGCATCACCCTGTCAAGGTGTATTTTGCAATAATGACTGGCTTGCTGTTCATTATCCCTTACATAACATCACTCTTAAGCACAGTAGCATGTTACCAAAAACTGTAAACATACTTGGCGAGTAGTGTATTTCTTTCCAAGTATATTTTAAACATAAATATAGTAAACTGGAATAAACTCCATGTTTCTTTGAACAAACTGTTCTTCTATAATAAATATGGCATAAGATGTGAGATTCCTCCAAACATGCTCTGGATTTCTGGATGTATATGAGCTAAAGTCTCCCCCATCCCCACCCCGCCCGTTCTGTCATAGATCCTCTGCTTGTGGCACTTTATATAAAAAAAGCCCTCTTATATCACCATGTTGTCACATAAGCACTATTATGACATAGCACTTGGGACTGATATCTCCCAGCCTGTCAGAGAGATTGATTGTTTGTATGCGATCTTCATTTACTCCCCTCCTCCCTGAGCAACTCCTGTTTGTCTCTGGCAGGTCCCCACCTCCCCGCCTTACCCGCCTCGGCTCTCTGCTGCTTCTCTATCTTCTCCAGACGGCCCAGGAGAGAGTCGATCTTCAGCTTGATCTGAGTCAGCTCACGCTTGATTGTCTGGAGCTGATCCGTCTTCACTGCACATGCAGAGGAAACACAAGCATCACAAAACTCAACACATCACGTGATAGAGATCTGGTCTTATCTTCATGCATCTTTTTTATATGCATCATTTAATCCAGGCTTCAAAACAGCAAACAAAACACACAGAGCCTCCCTACATAGTGTTTTTAATTTCGCTATATCTTGTTTTCTTTCTCAAGTCTGGTTGTACATCTTAATCACCACTGGCTCAGCTGAGAAAAAAAATTAAAGAGAAAAACAAGCTATTCACATCAGAGTAACACCTCTGACATAGTCCTCTAGGAAGAGATTCCTCAATGAAACAGGTCATATTTGATTAGCACAGTGATTTTTTACACAATACAGAATGAGCCTGGTTGACCTTATTGATTCTCAGGAGGTAAAGACTATATAAATGTTGTTCTTCAAATCCTGCAAAATTGATTGTGATTTTTATAAATCTACTCCCTTAGTGGGGCCTGAATTGAGGGCTATAAGCCTCTAGACACCTGGATCGATAAAAAGCCATAATTTAAAAGCATACTGAAGAGCTAACTAAAGCAAAGACCTAAAAGATGACTTGGTTTTCATTCAGCAGTTTGGCCAGCAGTTTTTTTTTTGTCAGTTATTGATTACTGAATTACAAAAGCACATGCTGTGTTGTTTTACTGCAGATCTTTAGAGTATATCCTCGTCTAGATTTTGTTACTGGGGAGTTGTACTGTACGTTGAAGTAGGTGAAATATTGTTGCATTGCTCTTCTGGATTTACTTTGACTTTTGCACTTACTTCCTTTGTAATCGTCTTTGTATATTGGTATTTATTCTATCCACGTTCACTGAATATGAGCAATCGCATGCACTGATTGGCTACTCTACTACTAGGATATCAGCTCATATACCATGAGAGAAAAACAAAATGGCGGAGCATGTTGGTGAACCAACCAAGGATGAAATAAAAACTACTCAAAAGCAAAACTCGAAAAAAAAAGCAACAAAATATGGAATAAAAGTATTTGATGATAAGAATGTATCTTTTTTTAAAAATTATTATTATCATAGCATTTTTCACAAATTGCTCCTGACATTTTGCTGGTTTGTTTACATTCTATATGGAAATGATTTTGTCGGACGTTTTGTATAAAGTTTTTATTTATCAAATTTGCAAAAAATAATAAAAATGCTCTGTTTCTCAAAATCCAGTGAATGTGGATAGAATAAAACAGTTATTCCACTCAATCTCGTTGTACATGGCTTATAGCTTATCAGCTCATGTATGACTTGATTTTGTGGACTAAATGTTAAATAAGTTATATGACTCAGGCTTTATGATAATTATGTACTTGGAGAACCATATACGTTTCTTGCACTGGCATGATGAACCTTTATGAATCCTTACAGATTTAGTAGATCAATTCGCCTTCAGCTATTTGCATGTTTTGCAAGTTGTTCTGGATAAAAGCTTTGGCCAAATGACTTGATGTGAATGCAAATGTAAATGCAAGGAAGTTTGCTATGTTTCTTCAGCAGTAGCACTGAGGTCTTAATCTACAGACATTAGGCATGGAACGATTTACCTAATTCATAATTCGATTCGATTCATGATACTGGGTTCACGATTTTTACCTCCACCAACTTTGTTGAAGATTATAATTTCCCCTTTGTTCCTTGCGAAAATCTGAGATTTTTGCAAGTATGTTGACCTGTCCGTTTGTTTGTTTGTTGGTGCTCTAGCATCGTCATTTCTTGGCCAATCTTCACCAAAATACACAGGACAACTCATTAGGGTCACACAAAGACATCATTAGTTTTTGGTGGGTCAAGGTCAAAGGTCAAGGTCACCAAGGTCAAATCTTGTAAAAACACCTAATCAGCCATAACTTCCGTTTCTTTGTGATTTTCACAAGTATCATGTGCTGCACAACTTTTCATTTGTTTGTCTGTTCCCAGTGTAACTCAAAAAGTAGTGAATGGATTTTGATGAAATTCTGAGGAAAGGTGGGCCATGGGCCAAGGAACAACTGATTAGATTTTGATGCAAATCCAGATATGTATGTAAACATAGAAAACATCTGGACATTCTAATACCTGGCTTGGCAGAGGTACGCATTCTATCACATGCCCTTCTAGTTGATCCTGTGTTGATTTCAAAAGACCCAATATAAATTAAACAAAAAAAACAAACAAATAAAATTAGTTTTAATTTATTTTTGGTTTTCTGAAATCAACACAGGATCAACTAGAAGGGCACGTGATACAGTACGTCAGTAAAAGCGTTGACAACACAAGCTCAAAACAGCCTTCAAACATGAACTACAATGCCCAAGAACCACAGCGCCCTCTGTCTCCAGCTTATTAAATGCACCAGTCTCTCATTATCGTCATTATCAACAACCCTATATAAACACCACTGTCACTTTCACTCACTGCGAAGTATTGTTCAGTGTTTCCTTCCTGTCGTTACCAAGCCATTTACTTTCTGCCTGCCTTCTAGTATTTGACTTTTGTTTATGTTTACCTCAACCATGTCTCTTAGTCTCGTCTACGTTATCCAGTTTGCCGATCGACCGACCTCCGCCCGTTTCTTTGACTACGCTTCTTGTCTACTGTTTTGGCTCTGTCTACAGTTTGCTTCTCCCACTCTCCCCTGCGCCTGCATCCGTAAATGCCTGCACCCTGACAGTACACCAAATTCTTATTTTTTTTCTAAGAAAGAGAGATGTTGTACAAATCAATGTAACTATGAAAATACAATCAAACAGTTCAAAGAAATAAGTGAAAACCCATGCGCGAGATTCATGTTCATATATATAAACTTCTGACTGCGACTATACATTCCTTTCCTGTTAGTTTCATTGTAAATAATTAATACTACTTCTATAACAGTTCCTGAACTAGAAGGGCACTTGGTAGAGTGCGTACCTCCACCAAGCCACATATCAACAACATGAAAAATCAAATCATTGAAACCTAGGATAATACTAAAGCTGTACACCAAATTTCATCCAAATCCGTTCACTACTTTTTCAGTTACATTGGGAAAAGTAAAAAAAAAAAAAAATCCTGGCTCTGCATGCATATCCAGATGCTGGATGCACATACATGTCCAGATTTGCATCAAAATCTAATCAATTATTCCTTGGCCCATGCTCCACCTTTCCTCCAAATTTCACCCAAATCTGTTCACTAGTTTTTGAGTTACATTGGGAACAGACAAAGAAATAAATGGAGGTGAAACCACAACCTTCTCCAACAAAGCTGGTCACATTATATAGTGTATAACATATTTCTTATTAAAAACAGTCACGTATCAATCTGTTTATGTTCCAGAGCTGTGTTTAAATGTGATTTGTCTTGCTTTATGGAAATCCTCAAATCCTGTTAGGGGATAGATGTAAAACACTGAAAAAAAAAATCTATTTTAAATATAAGCAGGCTGTTTTGTTTGCTTGTTTGCTCATGTGCATTACAACCTGACAAAACTGTCTAAATATTTGACTACTTCACTGCATCTCTCTCTTTTCAAATCCTGCTAGTGGAGTCCGATAAGGATTGAAGCAGTTCTCATCAGCTAAAAACTGTTCATAGATGTCAGCTTAGTATCATGTGTCAGCTTTTATCCTCCGCAACATAGTGCACATAAGTAGCTTGGAATGAACAGATTAATATATAGTAAAAAAAAAAAACAAAGAAAAAAAAAACATGGTCATGTCTCTGCCTGCATTTGGGCGATGACAGTGATCATACAGAGGACTGCAGGGAGTGTCACTGGAATGGAGCAGAAATACGCCTTTGATGCTACATCAGTGTCAGACCAGGAAATGGCCTGTGACATCCTTCAGAAGTAGTCAGTGTCATCTGGATGATCTGAGAGAGAGAAGATGCTCTACTATCAACCCAAGATCTGCGAGACATGAGGCTGCTTGGGGATTGTCTTAGAGAAGCTTGTCACTCATAATCACGATCCCACAGCTGTCCTACAGATCAGCAAAGCATATATATTTAAACCATAATGCGATAATGCGTTAACGCAAATTCCTTTTAACGGCATTAATTTTTTTTGATGTGCAATTAATGCATGTGCATTCTGTGCCCCCTCCCCCATCATTTGGGAAATCAGGAAGTGATGTAGCATGAGTGTTAGGTTTTATTATTATGTAGGTTTATATGTAGGTTTATAAATAATTGTAATTCTTGACCAAGAAGGCAGTAATTTATTTGTGACAAAATTAAGGATTAATTTCTGTTCAGTTAAAATGACCTTATGTCTCGGCTGGACATTGTTTGGGAACATTTTGTTTATTTTGATATGAAATGTGTATTATTGATCAGAGATGTGTCTGAACGGTGCCAAGGTCTGCAATGATGTCACACACACCCACAGCTGCATATCCAACGTGTATTTGGGATTAAAAGTTAAATTTAAAGCCATGATTCATGTTAGTTTTATAGTTTATAGTTTTGTATTAGCCTTATTGCTGCACAAAGTGTTAAGACTGTATATGGGAGAGCTTTTTAAGATCCTTTATTATTTTGGACTATTGCATATACTGTGGCAGTGATTTAGATTTAATTGTTAGATCTAAGATGCATTCAATGATTTAAGTTAGTTTTATAGTTTTAAGTTAGTTTTATAATTACAGAATATAATTTAGGATTGTTAAAGACATATTCTTATTTGTTATTTTGCTTATGATTGTCTTACTACATATTGATTAAATCAAGATGTAATTTGCTGACTTAGCACACATTCATGTGTTAAGAAATTATGATTTTAATATTTTAGCTTTTCATCCTTTAAACTATTTCTGTTTAACTTGGCATTAATTTCTGACTTCGTAGACTAGACATATTATCTGTGTTTAAAAATTCCATCACCATCTTAAGTACATATTGCCCTATGTTATATCTGACCTGAAGGGGTGTACGTAAGCAATGACCTTTAAAATCTGTTTGTACCTTGCTATCATGTCATCAGAAATATGTCATTATGTTATGATTTACACACACACTGATGGAGATTATTTGACCTGCCCCAAGATCAAGCTGCTCACTGGCACGCAAGTCAAACACACACACATACATCTGAACATTCCATCAGAACAGTGATGTAATTAAAATGTGACTTGCTCACACACACACACACACACACACACACACACACACACACACACACACACACATAGACACAGATATCAAAATGATGTCACTCACTCACACCCCCCATAGACACACACATACACACATTCATGCACACACACACATAGATATCAAACAGTGATGTAATTTACACACAGATAACACTCGTATATAATAACCCTCTGTATTCTTGTCCAATTGGGGGAACTTGCGAAAAAAGATGTGAACTACATTGGGGTTCCTGTCTTTCTTTGCGACTAACGCCCCAGATGTCTGGGTGGTGCGAGGGCGGGGGTCCCGAGAAGTAACTTGACCGTATCCAACTGGGTGAACCCTAACAATTTGGTGTCAGAAGTGGGATACTTCCAATCAGGGGTTAATTAATTGATTAGTTGGGGGGGACTTCCACCTGGTTGGAAGTATCAGAAAAAAACCCAGTTGTTTATTATTTTGGTTATGTTTTTATTGGTAATCCTCGTGTATAGGCACGGGACGATGCTTTTATGTTGGTGAACCGTGTAGACTTTTGTTTACGGGATGTTTTTATTTTGGGGATCCTCGTAGACTTTTGTTTACGGGATGTTTTTTGGTGAGCCTCGTGGAAGAGCCACGGGAAGATTGGTTAACCTCATGTAAAAGCACGGGAAGGCTATCCTCGTAATTTGTTTACGGGAAGGTGATCCTCATGAAGTGAAGGAGCTGTCATGGGAAGAGCGCGCTTTTTATGCTAAACCCATAATAATTACCCTAATTAATCTCGGGACTGATTCCTTCATGCCACCATGGGGGGAAAATTGTATTGTATTAAGGTACCCAGACCCCGAGAAAAAACCCACGGGATTGGATGAATTGCTGTGGTTTAGCATTCTACACAAATTCTAGACAATTTGGCTGGCTCAGTTTTGATTTATCCTCATTCAGGTATTTGCAATCTCTAGGAGCTGAGTAATGTATCTTTTATTGTTTTAGCATTTATATAAGGCATTACTGGATATGCACAAAATAATGAAACAACAAATCAGTACTCTGGACATGAACAGTCAGAACTGTGTTCCTGGTGTGCATAAATGTCAAACCTTTGGTCAATCAAACCTGTATAACCAACTTCCAAAATCCTTATTTCCCTTATAAAATCCTTATAAGATGCAAATTAAAATGATTTACCTAAAATTTGAATGATAATTAACAATGATATATCCCAGGTACTTTTTATTCAGTATTAATAACAATAAACTTTAAGAATGAATACAAAGCTTCAATGTTTGACAAAAAAAACGCAAAGTGTAAATGTTATGTGCTCTTTTATCATCGTGGGAATTGATTATAGCTCTAAATAAATATTGAAGTTTTTTTTGTTAAAAAGAATCCGTATAACTTTATTTGTACGCCCATATACTATGTTTATTAAATCAAATCCGTATAAAATACGGACATTCTGTATATTCATTATGATCTCAACGAAAGCTTCACTGAATCAATTCTTTAGAACAAACTCGCATGCGTGTGAATCAATTTACTTGATTCTTGACTCAGAATCTACGGAAACCTTATTTGTATTCCTGTTTTCAAATTGTAAACAATAATCACACTTTCATGCTGCATGAAATTAAAGTATGAACTTTCCTCAAACCATTACGTGTGCATGAACTCAACAAATGCAGTCCATGCGTCTGTATCGATTCGCTTGATCGAGTCATTTTTATGTTTTGTCCCGAAAAAGATCTGAATCGTTTGTGAATCTCATCACTGTTACGGGAGGAGAGAAGAGATCCTCTTCCCTCAATAGAGGAAAAATCTGCTTCTTTTAGTTTCAGCTTTTGGTGAGTAGATCATCTGTATTTTATTTTATATTCATTGTGTGTGGATAGTCCGAAACTTGTAACTGGAAAGTCGCGAGTGGTCCGCGAGGTGATCTCTGAACAGGTCCCTGAGCACTCTACAAGACGATTAATGTGTTTTAATAATTAATAGTGCAGCTATTAATGCAGTTTCATGTCTAGATCTTATAAATGATGAATATGAAGTAGTTAAAACTAAGACAGAAGTATGTGACTGCAAAATTGTGATGATTATTTGTTAATAGCATTAGAACTCCAGTTCCCATAATGCTTGTGAGCTAGGCATGCGCACTAGATGGGAGAGAACAGATATGGAAAAGGTGTAATAAAAGGCATCAAATATATTTACCCTACTTGTGAATGGAAATGCCGAAAAGTTTAATGTTTAACCTAATGTTTAATGTTGATCTAAAACATTTTAAAACTGATCGTGTAGTGGTATTTTTATTAATCATATGTAATTCTAACCTTTAAATATCCTATATACTCCTGTTTCTAACGCGTTTTAGCGAAATGTGGACTTGTCTTGTCTGGGAAACATGAAATTCGATCAACAGCGAGCTAACCCGCTCTTTACTTCATTTTTGACATTTTTTTTGAATAATTGTCGTCCTATTATAAATATAATATTTTGAATAATTGTTCCGTAGCAATATGCTCTGTCTCTTTTCTCAGTCAACATTGAGATAAGACTCCCAGACTGTTACAGATAGCAATAATATAAACAACCATCCATGCAAGCATAGCAGACAAGGACACACAGAAATCTGCAATGGGCAGAGAAAATCATTATTTTTGGCACTTTCTCACACAATAAGAAATTTAATAAGTAATCTCTTTATATTACTAGGTAAATTCCATATACATAAAGTCAAAATGTCCAAGATAACCAATTCTCATTCCCATTAATACTGTTAATTGAATTAAAAATGTATTTTGAGTCTCTGTCACATATCGAATCCAACAAAAAGTGCTTATCAGCTATTCAGTTTTATTCAAATACATTCAATGAAATTGTTCGTCATTTCAATTTGCCCTGTTTTACATTTCTTTCTTTAAACTTATTGCTCCTTATGAGGCTAAGCTTACACATGTTTAACTATTGATATAAAATGGTCTGATTAACTGTTGGCTGAGTTTTAAACCTCCATACTTTTGCCTTTAAAAACCACAGAGGATATGGAATGGATAGGCTTTTAATGTATTTAGTTAACCATAATTTTTTCCAGCAAGAAACAGAGTTAACAAATGTTTACTTGAAGGATGTTGAGAAAAAAAAAGGAAAAAAAAGGGAGAATTTTTTTTCCTTCCAGTGGTGTTTATAAATTGGAGACTTGGGTTTATCTTTATTTAAACATTAAGAAAAAAACGTCATAAATTATCATGATTATGATACATTGGCTTGTATAAGTATTCATTGTCCTTGAACCTTTCCGCATTTTGTTGCACTGCAACCTGGAACTTAAATGGAATTGACATGAAACTACACAAAATATGATTCAATATTCATGTGCATCCTGTTTATGTTAAGCAGTACCTCTCTCTTTGGATCGATGTCATCCTACAGTCTCTTCTTGAGCAAGGTGTGGTGAGATCGTGCACCAGCTCGTACAATACACCTGTCAATCCAGTACCTAAACCTGATGGTACCTGGCGTTTTACACAAGATTTACATAAGAATTGATTGTTTCTTCTGTAATGTCACAGGTTCCTGCTCATCATTGCTGTTTTTCCATTAATGATCTCTGTTCTGCCTTTTTTCACGCACATGAGGAGATAGTGTTTGGACTCAAGGTTTCATTGACTCTCCTGCTGTTTTTTTCAGCTGTAATTCAAATTCATAACGCACTCTGTGACCTTCTCCCTCCCTCAGGACTCTGTGGTCTGTGTGTTCTGGTATCTGCTGAGTCACCAGAAATCTGCCAAGACACTGACACTTGCGCCTGCTCCAACATGTGGCGCACAAGGGCTTTAAGGTTTCCAGAACCAAGCTGCAATATTGCATGGACACTTAAGTATTTGAACTTTTGAAGTTTTGAACTTTCTCAAGGCTGTCATTCTAGACACAAAACACCCTGCAACTAAACATGCACTGAGGTCTTTTCTGGGTCAGAAAATGGATCCCTGACTGCTCTTTATATGACAAGCTTCTCTGTTTTGCAATCTCTCATCACGATCCACTGCAACATCCTTTGACCTGGACTGACACTATGGTGGTCGCGTCGCTTATCACTCCCTCAGAAGCACCCTTTGTTCCGCCCCTGGGGTTACCTGATCACTTCAAGCCCTTCCGCCTCTATGCCTGTGAACACCAGGGCACAGCCTCTGGGGAGCATGGGGGGGGGGGGGGGGGGGGACTGCAGCATTGTGCGTTTTTATCCAAAACATTAGACATTGTTGCTCAAGGCTTACCTGCGTGTCTAGGGGCTGTCTCTGCATGTGCTTTGATGGTTTTAGATGTGGAAAAATTGGTTTTGTCTCACCCATTGATCTTGCACTCGTCACATCAAGTTAAACAGGTGTTGCAAAATGTACAGACCCATTAAGTTAATTTATCAGTAATTTAATTGATAATTAAATTAACATATGACTATTTATTCTCTGTTCTACTAACAATCTTGAAATTCGTGTCACATCCTCTTTTGATAATGTAGGTCATGCTCTCGCACGCCTCCTTAATTCTCGGGATGATACTTGGGATGACATTGATGTTGTCTGTCTAAAAATCGTACATACTACTAGTATCAGGTCTGATCTCTCCTCCAGCCCTCTAGGGATGGGGGAAGTACTCTTTGTTGATGGTTCTTGTTCTAAACGGTGTATAATATTTATAATTTATGATATTTATCATACCTCTGTGGTTACTCTGTGTGTTCACTGCCTGATATTCTGCATGAGGCATACGCTCTTCCTTTCTCATTTGATTTTTGTCATCTTGATTGTGGACAAATTCTCTAAATGGGTAGAAGTTTTTCCCTGTTCTTGAGAGAACACGAAGGTAGTTACTCGTACTCTGGCAAAAAAAAATAGTACTTAGTTATAATAATAATACTAATACATTTTATTTAATACATTTTTTTATCGCCTTTCAAGGTACCCAAGGACACTGGACAGTAAAAAAGAAAAACAAACAATAAAAGCAGAACAATAAAACAACAACAATAAAAATAAGAAATCAATAATAATAATTATTGTTATAGTTATGGGGTTTCAAATGCCATAGACTCAGACAAAGGTACCCGTTTCACCTCAAAAGTCACACAAAACCTTTGTAAGTATCTAAACTAAACTGGTGTTTTCACATTCCTCAGTCCTCTGGTATCGTAGAACGTACTAATCGACAAATTAATTAAGGCCATGCAGGACACAGGTTTGGCTCTGTAATCCATAAGTCATTCTGGCTGAAATTCGTGTGACACCAAGAAATTATTTTTGGAAGACCTTTCCCTCTCCCCTGGAAGAAGGGAACTCCGGCTCCGGGTACCTCTGATTTGAAAATGCATATGGATGAGTATTCTGCAGCCCTTATAGATAAGTTGCATAAAATTTGTACCAAGGTCAATAATACAATATTATCTCCACCACACACCCCTTTCACGTGGGAGACAGGTGCTGGTGTGACTTTTTAAAGTAACGATTTGGACAATTGGGAGAACAATATAGTGGGCCTGCAGACATAGTTGCCATTACTTTTACTGCTGTTTTAACTGATCTTTTTCCACAGTGGATCCATGCCACGCGATTGAAGAAGGCTCTATAACAAAGTTGCGTTACAATGACAAGTTTGCTATTAACGTTTTCTCTGTGTCCCTTTCCAGTCTCTGTTTTCTCTCTTTCTGTCTCTCTATTTCTGAGCTCTACACAGATTTGACTGAGAATCCTCAAGACGTTGTGAACAAAGAGGGGAAGAGATCTTGTGCCCCGTTTGGAACCAATCATACTCACTACAACCACGACAGTCCTCATCACGGGTTTCGTGACTTCATTGTTGCTCGGGGCAGGGCTACCCGCCCGAGCCTTCATGACTGCTTCATCTTTGCTCGGGGCAGGGTTACCCGCCCGAGCCTTCTGGACCACTTCATTGCTCGGAGCAGGGTTACCCGCTCGAGCTGGACTTCGAGGCAACATCTTCTGGCAATTTGCTAACTGGACTGCACAAGCGCACACCATACGAATGTGTTATGTCTTTCATCTGATGCCGTTTTCTACTATTATTACACATCTCTATGCTCTGAAACTCTGTATTCTTACAGGACTCTGTTTTCACTATAGGTCGATATGCCGTCTAATTTCATTTTCCCTCACTGTTTTAGAACAAATTACTCTGAAGGAAGTAGCGTGTATTTGGGACGAATTAAGAGGTTTTGAGTTTCTCTAAGCTCCGGTGAGGTGGGACGAGGGCTGATCGGGCATGCCCACCCTCTGAGCACCAATATACGTCAAGAAGGGCAAAGATTAACTCAAGATTAATTCTTGATGTAATCACATATATGATCATGAGGTGATAATGATCATATATGATCCTAGGATTTGATAATAGTGATACTATTATCAAAGGGGGGGATTGTTAGGTTTTATTATTATGTAGGTTTATATGTAGGTTTATAAATAATTGTAATTCTTGACCAAGAAGGCAGTAATTTATTTGTGACAAAATTAAGGATTAATTTCTGTTCAGTTAAAATGACCTTATGTCTCGGCTGGACATTGTTTGGGAACATTTTGTTTATTTTGATATGAAATGTGTATTATTGATCAGAGATGTGTCTGAACGGCGGCAAGGTCTGCAGTGATGTCACACACACCCACAGCTGCATATCCAACGTGTATTTGGGATTAAAAGTTAAATTTAAAGCCATGATTCATGTTAGTTTTATAGGTTATAGTTTTGTATTAGCCTTATTGCTGCACAAAGTGTTAAGACTGTATATGGGAGAGCTTTTTAAGATCCTTTATTATTTTGGACTATTGCATATACTGTGGCAGTGATTTAGATTTAATTGTTAGATCTAAGATGCATTCAATGATTTAAGTTAGTTTTATAGTTTTAAGTTAGTTTTATAATTACAGAATATAATTTAGGATTGTTAAAGACATTCTTATTTGTTATTTTGCTTATGATTGTCTTACTACATACTGATTAAATCAAGATGTAATTTGCTGACTTAGCACATATTCATGTGTTAAGAAATTATGATTTTAATATTTTAGCTTTTCATCCTTTAAACTATTTCTGTTTAACTTGGCATTAATTTCTGACTTCGTAGACTAGACATATTATCTGTGTTTAAAAATTCCATCACCATCTTAAGTACATATTGCCCTATGTTATATCTGACCTGAAGGGGTGTACGTAAGCAATGACCTTTAAAATCTGTTTGTACCTTGCTATCATGTCATCAGAAATATGTCATTATGTTATGATTTACACACACACTGATGGAGATTATTTGACCTGCCCCAAGATCAAGCTGCTCATTGGCACGCAAGTCAAACACACACACACATACATCTGAACATTAAAATGTGACTTGCTCACACACACACACACACACACACACATAGACACAGATATCAAAATGATGCCACTCACTCACACCCCCCCATAGACACACACATTCATGCACACACACACATAGATATCAAACAGTGATGTCATTTACACACAGATAACACTCGTATATAATAACCCTCTGTATTCTTGTCCAATTGGGGGAACTTGCGAATAAAGATGTGAACTACATTGGGGTTCCTGTCTTTCTTTGCGACTAACCCCCCAGACGTCTGGGTGGTGCGAGGGTGGGGGTCCCGAGAAGTAACTTGACCGTATCCGACTGGGTGAACCCTAACAATGAGCGAGCAAGTGATGTAGCAAATAGCTGGTCGGCTTAAGTAGTGATAAAGTGCACTTATGTACAGAATCAACTTACAACCCCGATTCCAAAAAAGTTGGGACAAAGTACAGATTGTAAATAAAAACGGAATGCAATAATTTACAAATCTCAAAAACTGATATTGTATTCACAATAGAACATAGACAACATATCAAATGTTGAAAGTGAGACATTTTGAAATTTCATGCCAAATATTAGCTCATTTGAAATTTCATGACAGCAACACATCTCAAAAAAGTTGGGACAGGGGCAATAAGAGGCTGGAAAAGTTAAAGGTACAAAAAAGGAGCAGCTGGAGGACCAAATTGCAACTCATTAGGTCAATTGGCAATAGGTCATTAATATGACTGGGTATAAAAAGAGCATCTTGGAGTGGTAGCGGCTCTCAGAAGTAAAGATGGGAAGAGGATCACCAATCCCCCTAATTCTGCGCCGACAAATTGTGGAGCAATATCAGAAAGGAGTTCAACAGTGTAAAATTGCAAAGAGTTTGAACATATCATCATCTACAGTGCATAATATCATCAAAAGATTCAGAGACTCTGGAAGAATCTCTGTGCGTAAGGGTCAAAGCCGGAAAACCATACTGGGTGGCTGTGATCTTCGGGCCCTTGGATGGCACTGCATCGCATACAGGCATGCTTCTGTATTGGAAATCACAAAATGGGTTCAGGAATATTTCCAGAGAACATGATCCGTGAACACAATTCACTGTGCCATCCGCCGTTGCCAGCTAAAACTCTATAGTTCAAAGAAGAAGCCGTATCTAAACATGATCCAGAACCGCAGACGTCTTCTCTGGGCCAAGGCTCATTTAAAATGGACTGTGGCAAAGTGGAAAACTGTTCTGTGGTCAGACAAATCAAAATTTGAAGTTCTTTATGGAAATCAGGGACGCCGTGTCATTCGGACTAATTGAGGAGAAGGACGACCCAAGTTGTTATCAGCGCTCAGTTCAGAAGTCTGCATCTCTGATGGTATGGGGTTGTATTAGTGAGTGTGGCATGGGCAGCTTACACATCTGGAAAGACACCATCAATGTTGAAAGGTATATCCAGGTTCTACAGCAACATATGCTCCCATCCAGATGACGTCTCTTTCAGGGAAGACCTTGCATTTTCCAACATGACAATGCGAAACGGGGCAGCACGGTGGTGTAGTGGTTAGCGAGAAGCAAGAAGGTCCGGGTTCGAGCCCCGTGGCTGGCGAGGGCCTTTCTGTGTGGAGTTTGCATGTTCTCTCCGTGTCCGTGTGGGTTTCCTCTGGGTGCTCCGGTTTCCCCCACAGTCCAAAGACATGCAGGTTAGGTTAACTGGTGACTCTAAATTGACCGTAGGTGTGAATGTGAGTGTGAATGGTTGTCTGTGTCTATGTGTCAGCCCTGTGATGACCTGGAGACTTGTCCAGGGTGTACCCCGCCTTTCGCCCGTAGTCAGCTGGGATAGGCTCCAGCTTGCCTGCGACCCTGTAGAACAGGATAAAGCGGCTACAGATAATGAGATGAGATGAGATGAGACAATGCCAAGCCACATACTGCATCAATTACAGCATCATGGCTGCGTAGAAGAAGGGTCCGGGTACTGAACTGGCCAGCCTGCAGTCCAGATCTTTCACCCATAGAAAACATTTGGCGCATCATAAAATGGAAGATATGACAAAAAAGACCTAAGACAGTTGAGCAACTAGAATCCTACATTAGACAAGAATGGGTTAACATTCCTATCCCTAAACTTGAGCAACTTGTCTCCTCAGTCCCCAGACGTTTACAGACTGTTGTAAAGAGAAAAGGGGATGTCTCACAGTGGTAAACGTGGCCTTGTCCCAACTTTTTTGAGATGTGTTGTTGTCATGAAATTTAAAAATCACCTAATTTTTCTCTTTAAATGATACATTTTCTCAGTTTAAACATTTGATATGTCATCTATGTTCTATTCTGAATAAAATATGGAATTTTGAAACTTCCACATCATTGCATTCCGTTTTTATTTACAATTTGTACTTTGTCCCAACTTTTTTGGAATTGGGGTTGTATATTGTCGCATAAGAAAGAAGGATCTTACATCTATAACACAAGGCAGCTGTGCCTCATGTTCTGCAAGTCAAAGTTAAGATTCCACTCCACAGAATATATAACAATTGGCATATTAATATAGAATTTAATACTGAGATTTAGATTTGATGAGTTTTACCTAAAATATATATTAAACATTTTAATATAGAATTAAGATTTTATTTTATATATTTAAAATGATAGATTTGAGTCGGCCCTGTGATGACCTGGCGACTTGTCCAGGTTGTACCCCGCCTTTCACCCGAAGTCAGCTGGGATAGGCTCCAGCTTGCCTGCGACCCTGTAGAACAGGATAATGCGGCTAGAGATAATGAGATGAGATGAGATTTGAGTCAATATTTATTTAATATTTCCTTCATATCTATTTATTTTTTGGTCAAGAATAACAGTTCGGACTTTCATTAAGTTTTATAGCATATTTAAAGCTAGACGGCCTTTCGATTTCATAAATTCAGTGAAATTTAGTTCCCTACGAAATTTGCTCATTGTGATACATGTTTATTTCTGTAATAGCTCACAAAATATCAGGCCATTCTGTGGCTGGGAAGTTATTTAATTTGAGGGGATTCGCGAGCAAATAATGTGCATGAAATCGCTCGCTTCAAGCAGTCAAGCAGACAGAGGAGGTCCATGTGTTTGTGCATGTGCAGGTTTACCTTTGACCGTGCACTGACAGTTCCATCATTCTGTCGCGAAACGAACAGCCGATCACACCGAGGTGCTTGCTGACCACCGATATTTTTTAGTTTGGTTCTGTGTTTCCTTTCCTTCGCATATAACATAACGTCTTTTCTTCTCACTTTCCGTTACTGTAGTTGGTTTTTCACGTTTCATTCGCACACTCACGTCCTCCATTTTTCTTTTCTGTTTCAAATTTGTATATCCCACAATGCCTTGCGCAAACGGGGAAAGCCCACCATGTGATGCGTGATGTAGTATCTTGAATTGGGTCATGGTGAAGCAGGAAAAAATAGCGGAGAATTTAGGGCCACGTGGTCCTAAATTCATTAATTGTTCTATTAAAAAAACAAATAAAATTGGAAGTCTGTGATTCAAATTCAGTAGCTTTCGGTCCACTAAACAAAAATAACTGGGTGTCGGGGAAAATTATTTTTATTACCTACACTTGAAAAATCTGAAAGGCAGTCTACCTTTAGGATTTAAGATTTACTGTTTATAATTAATATTATAGACAGAGGTACAGTATATATTTCATATTTTATTTATTTATAGCTAGTATCCCCAATTATTAGGCTACTTGTGGCCAGCTATAAGTTTGACACTTTAATAAAGTTGTTGATTGAGTGACTGACTGATTCTGACTGTTTACATAAAATGTGTGTGTTTTTATATGCTTCTGATGTTCCAGAGGGGAGAAGAGATGTGTTAAGGTCCAGGTGTGTGTGTGTGTGTGTGTGTGTAAGCATGCAGTGAGAGTCTGTTTTATTCTGAGAAATGTGTGACTTCTGTAAAAGTGTTTATAAACGCAGTTTTTGCTCATGCATGTACCAGTGAGTTTTTGCATTTTACTGGAAAACATCTTTATGAGCTGTGTGGCTGAACAAATTTATTTATTTAGGTTTTGTATTTTTATTTTCTTTATTTAAACATAGCCACTACTATTGTCCAGAGTCGACATCACAGAGTTTCTTTAGTTAATTTTATTGCACAGTGGTGCTTGAAAGTTTGTGAACTCTTTCGAATTTTCTATATTTCTGCATAAATATGACCTAAAACATCATTAGATTTTCACACAAGTCCTAAAAGTAGATAAAGAGGACCCAGTTAAACAAATGAGACAAAAATATTATACTTGGTCATTTATTTATTGAGGAAAATTATCCAATATTAGTGGCAAAAGTATGTGAACCTCTAGGATTAGCAGTTAATTTGAAGGTGAAATTAGAGTCAGGTGTTTTCAATCAATGGGATGACAATCAGGTGTGAGTGGGCACCCTGTTTTATTTAAAGAACAGGGATCTATCAAAGTCTGATCTTCACAACATGTTTGTGGAAGTGTATCATGGGACAAACAAAGGAGATTTTCTGAGGACCTCAGAAAAAGTGTTGCTGATGCTCATCAGGCTGGAAAAGGTTACAAAACCATCTCGAAAGAGTTTGGACTCCACCAATCCATAGTCAGACACATTGTGTACAAATGGAGGAAATTCAAGACCATTGTTATCCTCCCCAGGAGTGGTTGACCAACAAAGATCACTCCAAGAGCAAGGCATGTAATAGGCGACAAGGTCACAAAGGACCCCAGGGTAACTTCTAAGCAACTGAAGGCCTCTCTCACATTGGCTAATGTTAATGTTCATGAGTCCACCATCAGGAGAACACTGAACAACAATGGTGTGCATGGCAGGGTTGCAAGGAGAAAGCCACTGCTCTCCAAAAAGAACATTGCTGCTCGTCTGCAGTTTGCTAAAGATCACGTGGACAAGCCAAAAAGCTATTGGAAAAATGTTTTGTGGACGGATGAGACCAAAATAGAACTTTTTGGTTTAAATGAGAAGCGTTATGTTTGGAGAAAGGAAAACACTGCATTCCAGCATATGAACCTTATCCCATCTGTGAAACATGGTGGTGGTAGTCTCATGGTTTGGGCCTGTTTTGCTGCATCTGGGCCAGGACGGCTTGCCCTCATTGATGGAACAATGAATTCTGAATTATACCAGTGAATTCTAAAGGAAAATGTCAGGACATCTGTCCATGAACTGAATCTCAAGAGAAGGTGGGTCATGCAGCAAGACAACGACCCTAAGCACACAAGTCGTTCTACCAAAGAATGGTTAAAGAAGAATAAAGTTAATGTTTTGGAATGGCCAAGTCAAATAAATGACCAAGTATCATATTTCTGTCTCATTTGTTTAACTGGGCTCTCTTTATCTACTTTTAGGACTTGTGTGAAAATCTGATGATGTTTTAGGTCATTTATGCAGAAATATAGAAAATTCTAAAGGGTTCACAAATTTTCAAGCACCACTGTGTAGTTTGAGGCTGGAAGTTGACAGAGACTAGTGGAAAATACTAGATTGTTTTGTTCACACTGAATTGTGCTAAAGCCTCAACATTATAAACTTAACACTGAAATGCAGTGGAATAATAAAATACCCACAAAAATAATTTTTGCTGTGTGCAGCCTTATCCTTCCTGACCTGGCCACATACATTTGCATAAAGCAAGTAGATTTGTTCATGCCCAGTCCCCAAAAACATGAAAAATATCCCTTTAAGGTACATTTAGAACAGATAAAACATGTGCAATTAATTCGTGATTAATCATGAGTTAATTATGGAGAATAATTCAATTAATCGTGATTAAATATTTTAATGGACTGACCGTCCTAATTCAAACTCGTGAATATTTACAATTTTACAATCTGTTCTTCGGTCTGTTCCAGGTCCTTTAATGATGTTGAATTGATCTTGAAGAAAGCACATAAATCATTTGAGAAATGCTTTTATCCCAGACTAAGCATGTCAGAGGAGTAGCAATAGAGCTGAATCCGTGAATAAATCTTGTATAAAATTTACAATTACCAGAAACCTGTGACGATCTTGAATGATTCTGAGAACTGGCCATTTAGTAAGAGCACTTACTTTGGTTGAACACCCTGTCCTTGATAATACTACATGACATTTTCAGTTCATTCATTGGTTTTTATCCTGAAGAAAGTACATAATACATGTGAAGAATGCTTTTGTTCATCTGGAAAAAAAAGACCAAATAATATTTTAACCAGAGGAGCAGCTGGAACACACTCTACTTCTTCATTCACACTTTTACGGTACTTAAGTATTAGTTTGTGGCATTTATACTTTACTTGAGTTTTATTGACATACTCATTTCACACATGGGGCAATTAAGAGTTGTTAATCCACCAGCGTGTTTTTTGGATTTTTTTAAAACAATAAATCAAATTAAAACATAATTATTTCACAAAAATAACATTCTGTGAAGAGACATTTTTCCATAGTAAAAAAAAAAAAAAAGACAGGCTGTTGAGGGAATGATTGCTTATAGTTGCTATGATGTACGTAACAGAAAATAACTTGTCTCACAGACATTCCACAACAATAAATGTAGTTAATATTTAAGTTATTCCACAAAATCAAGTCGTACATGAACTGATAGCTGATGAGGCGCATAGAGCCGTGATGGCTATAAGCCATGTATGACAAGACTGAGTGGAATAACTGTTTTATTCTATCCACATTCACTGGATTTTGAGAATCAGAGCATTTTTATTTTAATTTTTGCAAATTCGATCAATAAAAACTTGATACAAAATGTCCGACAAAATCATTTCTGCTGAAACAAACCAGCGAAATGACAGTACCAATTTGTGAAAAATGCTATCATAATAATAATTCTTGAAAAATAAAAAAAGATATGTTCATACCATCAAATGCTTTCATTCCATATTTTGTTGCTTTTTTATTGATTTTTTTTTTTAGGTTTTGTTTTCGAGTAGAGTTTTTATTTCATCCTCAGGTGGTTCAGCAACACGTTCTGTCATTTTCTTCTTTCTTCTTCATCAGGTTTTTTTTTGTGGTTGGCAAACCAGCTTAAAAGTGCATTACTGCGTTACTGCTCGACTGCCCCGTTTTAGTTACTAGGCTACAGATAAAAACCTTGTTCATCGCTCAGCAAGCCCCGCCCACTATCAACAGGGCAAATAACATGAGAGAGGGTTAACACTAGCTAGCTCATCAGTTAGCAAGCAAGCCCCGCTATCAACAGAGCAATGACCATAGCATGTGACTTCCTTCTCTGGGTGAAGTCTTACCAAATGACAATTGAAGTTCGAGGTTGTCCCGTCGTCTCCTCGATAGTTCTTCTACATATGGAACACATAGCAGTGCATTTTTTCCCCACTGCATGAGAAGTATAAGCAAAGCGGACAATCCTAGGGGCTTCTCTACAGGTATTTTAGCGCCATTAACGTTAGTTTGTTCCTGAACATGACGTATGAACAGGTGAATGTGCATTCTCTTGCACAAAACTAGTATAAAATTAATGTACATATAAATATCTTATGCCAAATTATTATGGCATGTTACAAAAAATAAAGAAAAAATCCGAGTCCTCGTCTCCAATTTACGAGTCCGAATGCAGTTAATGCACGAGTCCGAGTCATCAGTGCTCAAGTCCAAGTCAAGTCACAAGTCTTTAAAATTAGGGCACGAGTCAAACTCAAGTCCAAGTCCTGGATTTGAGTACTATAAGCCTGCGTGGTAGCTCTGGGTAGGTTTCTATAGACTATTTTGTTGTTGACCTCGTCAAACCAGCTGATGTTGAGTGCCATTCGTAGCATGTTTGTATAACAGCCGTCAATGTGCTTAGCGAGTGCTTTCGGTATGGTCCATATTTCTGACCCATACAGGAGAATGGATTCTACTGTGACCTGGAAAAGTCTGATCTTTAACTCTCTTCTCATTGATGACTTCCATATCTTTCATCTGATGGCACGCCTGCCAGGCCTTGGCTTTCCAGACTTCAAAGTCATGTTCAGAATTGTTAATCCAGGATCCAAGGTAGACAAAGTCCTGTCCTCTCTCCAGCTCTCCAGTGTTTGATCTCAAACGCATTAAGAAGGCAAGAAACGAGTCCACTAATCAACTTTTGAAGAGGCACACCTGTTAACTGAAAAGCATTCCAGGTGGCTACCTCATGAAGCTGGTTAAGATAATGCCATTAGTGTGGAAAGCGTCATCAAGGTAAATGCTGGCTATGCTGAAGAATGTAAAATATGAAACATGTTTGTTCTTTTGTTTACCACATAATCCCATATATGTTCCAGATGCTATTTCATACAACCCCGATTCCAAAAACGTTGGGACAAAGTACAAATTGTAAATAAAAATGGAATGCAATAATTTACAAATCTCAAAAACTGATATTGTATTCACAATAGAACATAGACAACATATCAAATGTCGAAAGTGAGACATTTTGAAATTTCATGCCAAATTTTGGCTCATTTGAAATTTCATGACAGCAACACATCTCAAAAAAGTTGGGACAGGGGCAATAAGAGGCTGGAAAAGTTAAAGGTACAAAAAAGGAACAGCTGGAGGACCAAATTGCAACTCATTAGGTCAATTGGCAATAGGTCATTAACATGACTGGGTATAAAAAGAGCATCTTGGAGTGGCAGCGGCTCTCAGAAGTAAAGATGGGAAGAGGATCACCAATCTTTCGGGCCCTTAGACGGCACTGCATCACATACAGGCATGCTTCTGTATTGGAAATCACAAAATGGGCTCAGGAATATTTCCAGAGAACATTATCTGTGAACACAATTCACCGTGCCATCCGCCGTTGACAGCTAAAACTCTATAGTTCAAAGAAGAAACCGTATCTAAACATGATCCAGAAGCGCAGACGTCTTCTCTGGGCTCATTTAAAATGGACTGTGGCAAAGTGGAAAACTGTTCTGTGGTCAGACGAATCAAAGTATGAAGTTCTTTATGGAAATCATGGACACCGTGTCATTCGGAGTAAAGAGGAGAAGGACGACCCAAGTTGTTATCAGCACTCCGTTCAATAGCCTGCATCTCTGATGGTATGGGGTTGCATTAGTACATGTGGCATGGGCAGCTTGCACATCTGGAAAGACACCATCGATGCTGAAAGGTATATCCAGGTTCTAGAGCAACATATGCTCCCATCCAGACGACGTCTCTTTCAGGGAAGACCTTGCATTTTCCAACATGACAATGCCAAACCACATACTGCATCAATTACAGCATCATGGCTGCGTAGAAGAAGGGTCCGGGTACTGAACTGGCCAGCCTGCAGTCCAGATCTTTCACCCATAGAAAACATTTGGTGCATCATAAAACGGAAGATACGACAAAAAAGACCTAAGACAGTTGAGCAACTAGAATCCTACATTAGACAAGAATGGGTTAACATTCCTATCCCTAAACTTGAGCAACTTGTCTCCTCAGTCCCCAGACGTTTACAGACTGTTGTAAAGAGAAAAGGGGATGTCTCACTGTGGTAAACATGGCCTTGTCCCAACTTTTTTGAGATGTGTTGTTGTCATGAAATTTAAAATCACCTAATTTTTCTCTTTCAATGATACATTTTCTCAGTTTAAACATTTGATATGTCATCTATGTTCTATTCTGAATAAAATATGGAATTTTGAAACTTCCACATCATTGCATTCCGTTTTTATTTACAATTTGTACTTTGTCCCAACTTTTTTGGAATCAGGGTTGTAGTTTTAATGTCTTTAGTATTGTTCTACAATGTAGAAAATACAAAATACAGAAAAGCCTATGAATGAGTAGGGGTGTCCAAACTTTTAACTGGCACTGTATATGCTCATTAGAGCCCCATTCATTTTTTTATTTCCCCAAAGTCAATAACTAACCTTATAAAAGATGATAAGCCACATTAAATTTTCTTTTTTTTTTTTTCGTTTTACCAAAAATGTTGTACTGCAGCCTCACAGTTCCAGTGTGTCTGCTTCAATCCTGAACTTGGGGTTTTGCCTGTTTAGAGTTTCTGTGAATCTGCTCCTTTTCCCTCTGTAGGTTTTCTCTGGGTTCTCTGGTTTCCTCCTAAAAACATGGATACTCTGGCTACTCTAAATTGTCCCCAGGCATGAATGATTGCGTGTGAATGTGTGTGCATGGTGTCTTGTAAATGGCCAGGCATCCTGTCCAGGGTGTATTCCGGCATCATGCCTAGTGTTCCTGGGACAGGGTCCAGATTCATGGCAACACAGACCCAGATGATGCGGTTACTGAAGATGAATAAAAGAAAGTACCAAAAACACTATTTATACTTGTTAAATATGTATCTGGTTAAGATAATGCCAACAGTGTCTAAAGTATCTTCAAGGTAAATGGTGGCTACTTTGAAGAATCTAAAATCTCATCTCATCTCATTATCTGTAGCCGCTTTATCCTGTTCTACAGGGTCGCAGGCAAGCTGGAGCCTATCCCAGCTGACTACAGGCGAAAGGCGGGGTACACCCTGGACAAGTCGCCAGGTCATCACAGGGCTGACACATAGACACAGACAACCATTCACACTCACATTCACACCTACGGTCAATTTAGAGCCACCAATTAGCCTAACCTGCATGTCTTTGGACTGTGGGGGAAACCGGAGCACCCGGAGGAAACCCACGCAGACACGGGGAGAACATGCAAACTCCACACAGAAAGGCCCTCGCCGGCCGCTGGGCTTGAACCCAGACCTTCTTGCTGTGAGGCGACAGTGCTAACCACTACACCACCGTGCCGCCCCTAGTATGCTTTCAGTTTACTTTTTATTTACTTATCAGAGATATACTTAATAAAGTTATACATAAGTATACTTGGCTTATACTGAAAAGTATATAGAAAAGTATAAGTATATTAAGTTTAGGCAGCACGGTGGTGTAGTGGTTAGCGCTGTCCCCTCACAGCAAGAAGGTTCTGGGTTCGAGCCCCGGGGCCGGCGAGGACCTTTCTGTGCGGAGTTTGCATGTTCTCCCCATGTCCGTATGGGTTTCCTCTGGGTGCTCCGGTTTCCCCCACAGTCCAAAGACATGCAGGTTAGGTTAACTGGTGACTCTAAATTGACCATAGATGTGAGTGTGAATGGTTGTCTGTGTCTATGTGTCAGCCCTGTGATGACCTGGCGACTTGTCCAGGGTGTACCCCGCCTTTCACCCGTAGTCAGCTGGGATAGGCTCCAGCTTGCCTGCGACCCTGTAGAACAGGATAAAGCGGCTAGAGATAATGAGATGAGATGTTTAAGTGTACTTGCCCTGTAGTTGTGCTTCAGCATTGTTGACTCTTAGGTACGTCTGTGGTTCCATATAAGGTTTTTTTTTTTTCTCCTGAGTGGGACAATTTAATTTTTTCATTTATTTCTTTTTCTTTAGAGCTTGGATGTCAATTGTCATTGCCATGTTTTTATACTTTGGTATTTAATACAATGTTGCTTTAAATTTAGATTTTTAAAGAAAATGAATATGTTCTTAATCCTGAGTATCTGTTATTATTTTGTGAATTCTTACCTTTATAACTTCATTGTAACTGAAGGTACAAGACACTTAAGTTGTCTACTGGTAGTGTGCATGAGGTAAGGGTTAGGGCTAGAAAACTAATACAGTAGTATTCCTAGAAGGGTAATTGCAGTATACAGTACTTCAAAACTAAAAAATGGACTAGATGTATATAACCAGTAACTAATAGTATATTTCCAATATGCTACAAAGCATTAGTAAATTAAAAAGTGGACTACAAGTATAGAACTAGTAAACTATTAGTATATAAGTTTACTTGTGGTATACTTCTCATCTCATCTCATTATCACTCGCCACTTTATCCTGTTCTACAGGGTCGCAGGCAAGCTGGAGCCTATCCCAGCTGAAGCCTATCCCAGCTGACTACGGGCGAAAGGCGGGGTACACCCTGGACAAGTCGCCAGGTCATCACAGGGCTGACACATAGACACAGACAACCATTCACACTCACATTCACACCTACGGTCAATTTAGAGTCACCAGTTAACCTAACCTGCATGTCTTTGGACTGTGGGGGAAACCGGAGCACCCGGAGGAAACCCACACGGACACGGGGAGAACATGCAAACTCCACATGGAAAGGCCCTCGCCGGCCATGGGGCTCGAACCCAGACCTTCTTGCTGTGAGGCGACAGCGCTAACCACTACACCACCGTGCTGCCCTTTATTTAAGTATACTTAATAAATTGAACTTGAAGTATACTTCTTTTTGATAAGGGTAAAAGTGCTATAAAAATAAACTTGATTTGTCTTGAAAATAGTCACAATACAGAAAAAGCTAGAGATGAGCAGGTGTGTCTAAACTTTTGACTGGTCCTGTAGCTGTAACAAACTGTGTTTTATGCTGGCGGAAGCTTTTGCACAGTTTTTCTGTAGTTTTGCTGAAGCTCAGCAGGAATTCAGACAGAACAGAGGACGGGTGACATCACTCGACTGTTTGAATACCACACAGCATCAGGCAAGGACACATTTCAACTGTGCTGCCTTACAATATGAGGCATATCAAAGGTATGCATGTGTGTGTGAATGTGTGTGTGTGTGTGTGTGGGGGGGGGGGGGGGGGGTCCATCAAAGAATACAAAGATGCTTTCAAGGACATAAGTGCTGGTGAAGGATGCTGCTTACATAAATGGCATTTTACCTCCTTTTTGACAAAATGTGAAGCTCAAAGGAAGCCAACTGAGCCATTTACTATGTCTACAACAACCTTAACCTTACTAACCTTGCTATTATTCTTTTTTTTTTTTAAAGGAAAAGCTGCACGTTTTGTCATTGAAGCAGGTTTTTATGTGGGGTTCAGCCAAATGTCCATACAAGGTTAAAACTTGCTTTACATGTCAGACTTTTGCACAGTAAAGTAGCTATAGACTCAAACACTAGAAGACGCCCTTATCAAAAAAAAGTATACTTCAGGGTCATTGTATTAAGTATACTTAAGTAAAGTTAAAGTATATTTCCTGAAGTATACTTTTGTGTACCAATTATACTGATATTAATGTACTTACAGTATACTTGTAAGTAAACTAATCTAATACTTCTTGGGACTAAATTGGCCCACGTTTAGTTTATAAAAAGTATACTTTAAGTCTAAGAGAAGTAAACTTCGAGTATACAACTAGTATTTTTTATTTTGTACTGCAAGTACGGTATACCACAAATAAACTTATATACTAATAGTTTACTAGTTCTATACTTGTAGTCCACTCTTTAGTTTACAAAAGCGTACTCATAGTATACTGGAAATATACTACAAGTTTACTTGTTTTATACTTCTAGTCCACTTTTTAGTTTACTAAAGTATACTTCATAGTATACTGGAAATATACTATTGGTTTACTCATTACACACTTCTAGTCCACTTTTTAGTTTATAAAAGTATACTTTATAGCATATTGGAAATATACTATTAGTTACTAGTTATATATATCTAGTCCATTTTTTAGTTTTGAAGTATACTGCAATTACCCTTCTAGGAATATTACTGTATTAGTTTTCTAGCCCTAACCCTTACCTCATGCACACTACCAGTAGACAACTTAAGTGTCTTGTACCTTCAGTTACAATGAAGTCATAAAGGTAAGAATTCACAAAATAACAGATACTCAGGATTAAGAACACATTCATTTTCTTTAAAAATCTAAATTTAAAGCAACATTGTATGAAATGTCAAAGTATAAAATCATGGCAGTGACAACTGGAATTGAAATTCAAGCTCTAAAGAAAAAGAAATAAATGAAAAAATTAAATTATCCCACTCAGGAGAAAAAAAAATACTTATATGGAACCACAGACATACCTAAGAGTCAACAATGCCGAAGCACAACTACAGGGCAAGTACACTTAAACATAAGGCACAAATATTTTAATACTTTATTACACTTTTAGTTAAGTATATCTTGATCAAAAGTTTAAGTATAAGCTTAATATACTTAGACTTTTCTATATACTTTTCAGTATAAGTCAAGTACACTTATCCATCCATCCATTATCTATAGCTGTTCATCCTGTCCTATAGGGTCACAGACAAGCTGGAGCCTCTCCCAGCCGCCTATGGGCGAGAGGCGGGGTACACCCTGGACAAGTCGCCAGGTTATCGCAGGGCCGACATAGAGATAAACAACCATTCATACTCACATTCACACCTACGGTCAATTTAGAGTCACCAGTTAACCTAACCTGCATGTCTTTGGACTGTGGGGGAAACCGGAGCACCCGGAGGAAACCCACGCAGACACGGGGAGAACATGCAAACTCCACACAGAAAGGCCCTCGCCGGCCACGGGGCTCGAACCCAGAACCTTCTTGCTGTGAGGCGACTGTGCTGACCACTACACCACCATGCCACCCCAAGTATACTTATGTATAACTTTATTAAGTATATCTCTGATAAGTAAATAAAAAGTAAACTGAAAGCATACTCTCTTATTTTTAGTTTGAAAGAAGTATACTAGAAGCACACTTGAATAAACTTCTTTTTTGTAAGGGATGCAAGGTTGTATGATAAGAAAAAGATTTGGTATCCTCCTGTATTCAGGCCTAAGGCCTTTGTTTACGCCTTGAAAAGAAGTGTAGATTCAGTGATAATAAACACAGCAATCTCCTTCCGTTTCATCTCAGTGTGGAATTCATCTCCAGAACAAAAATAAATCAAAAGGTCTCTGCATTGAGGAGACGTTTCATGGCTAATTTTAGATTTCTTTAATGCCCTCATGCCCACTGTCGAGTATAATCTTCAGTCTGAGACAGATTGTCAGCTACTCTCTCTCTCTCTCTCTCTCTCTCTCTCTCACGGACACAGATATAAGCTCTGGGGAGATAAAGATAAAAGCAAACAATGTGTGTTTTGTGCACATAGCCGCGGTTATTTCTTACTCATGAATCGCTTCGATACAAGCCGAGCCGCCAGAGAAGTCACTATGCACAGAGCTCAGAGTCGAACACAAAAGTAATCTCCAGGCTTATCTTCCAGATGAAGAGAGAGCCCACCCAACCCGCTTAGCTCTTATGGGCTGGAGACGAGAATCTGAAATTGTGCAATTGAATGTAAATTACAGGCATATGGAATGTGGCATGCTCTGGCGTCCTTGAATCACCGTCGGGAAATGCAGCACAGCCAATTCAGAATCAGAGTGGCAATTTCAGCCAAGAGGCAGCTGATGACATCGATAGACATGCATTTGCCCCTCCGAGGGAAATCAATACATAACTCTAATGACATGAATAAAAAAAAGATCCATTTTCCTTTTTGGCTATTTGCATAGTGTAAGAGACAGACAGACAGAGAGAGAGAGAGAGAGAGAGAGAGAGAGACTCCCTGACCTGCACCATTTAGCGTGTTATGTCCACTGATGACAAACTATGTAACACCAAGGAATAAACTTCACTCACTTAAAGTGTGAGTCTTACAAAAATGACAGCATAAAATCCTGGGTTTTCTGTGTGTAATATGCTCATATTAGAACACAATCTAAAAATAATTTCTGCAAATATATTCAGCAACTTACTTCTCTTAAGTTGCATAATCAAGTCAGGATACGAAGTTGACCTTGATAACCGGTTTTAGTTCTTAATAATATAAATACTTTCAATATTTGTCTTATACATATTTATAGATGGGCGGCACGGTGGTGTAGTGGTTAGCGCTGTCGCCTCACAGCAAGAAGGTCCAGGTTTGAGCCCCGTGGCCGGCGAGGGCCTTTCTGTGTGGAGTTTGCATGTTCTCCCCGTGTCCAGTTCAAAGTTCTTGTTGTGATTATGGTTAAATGCATTGTCAAGGGCATTACGTCACACATTCATTCTACTGGTCGGGCCTACGTAGCACGTGCGAGAGCACTGCACGCTAAAATCACGTTTCCACGTGACACAAGTGACGTGACCTATTGATACACGTGCAATTGATCTCACGGTAGCAGAGTAGAGTGTCATCTCAGAAAAGCAAGGTTTTATGGTTAATTATTCGTTAATTTGCAATGCCACGACTGTCAAACATTCAGCGTGAACGTGCCATTGGCATGCTGAATACGGGAACATCCGTCACTGACGTTGCGAGGGTTATGGGATGCAGTCGACAGACCATCCATAATCTCCAGACACGTCTCCATCAAACTGGCACCACAGCTGACCGTAAGGAACCCTCCACAGAACTTGCAGGAGCTTGGTGCCATGTTGGTACAAATATGGCGGCGCATTCCCCAAGCTGTGTTCAGACGCATCATCCAATCCATGAGGAGACGTTGTATAGCAGTTGTGAACGCCCATGGAGGACACACCCGATATTGACATGATTTCATTAAGTTGTGACTCACAGTTTTTGATCGTGGACATTGTCGTCGCATTTCCGGTGGAACCGATTCCATGACAAACATGATCTGTATGCTATTTTCCAAAATGTTCAAATTATTGACCTTGAAACGAGTGTAAAGTTTTTATTTTTGTTGAGTATATTTGGCTACATAGAAACTACCTTACAGCGTTATTGATTTATCTGACGAAGGACAACTAATCAATTCAAGCAACGGGCTAAACACAAGCTTGACACTTCCTGTGCGGCGGTGAGCTCTTTGGGACGGCGCTTCTGACTTCCGTTTCCAGATTGTAGGAACAGACATCGCTCAAATCCGTCTATGTGAATCTGCCTCACAAATGTATCTTTTTCAAAACGTATGGAGCAGACACCAAACCATCCTGCCGGCTTGAAGTTACCTCTCTTTGTCCATACAAATCGAACCCATTCATTTTGTAAGTGTCCTGCTGACTTTGGGCTGTCATGGACTAAAATTTGGCTTTTTTCAAAGATAGACTGCCTTTCAGATTTTTCAAGTGTAGGCCATAAAAATAATTTTCCCCGACACCCAGTTATTTTTATTTAGTGGACCGAAAGCTACTGAATTCAAATCACAGACTTCTAATTTTATTAGGATTTTTAAAATAGAACAATTAATGAATTAAAGCAGTGCACACGGGCGACTTCTTGTCGCAAGCGTATTGTGATTTTTGGATGCAAGTTTGCCCTCTCGACCAGTGGGCGATTTGGGGAGGGGGCTGCAAGTCATGTGGAAATCACATGACTACTTCGCAGGCGGGGATTGGCTTAGCTTTTGGAGGTGATTGCTTCGTTATTGCAAAGACACACACATGCGGCGATATCTCTACAACAAGTCAGCAACTGGCAATTTTTTTTCTGCAGAATATCAAGCATGTTTAATACCTGCGAGCTGTTGCAAGCAACAAACAAATCGCCATCGCAAATATCTGCACACGAAGCAATTTTTCGCTCGCATCAAAAAGTTGCACGACCAAGCAACAGAAAATCGCCAGTGTGCGCTGGGCTAAAGAGCCACGTGCCCCTAAATTCTCTGCTATTTTTTTCCTGCTTCACCATGACCCAATTCAAGATACTACATCATGCATCACATGGTGGGCTTTCCCCGTTTGCACAAGGCATCGTGGGATACAAATTTGAAACAGGAGAGAATAATGGAGGACGTGGATGAAACGTGAAAGAGCGACTACAGTAACGGAAAGTGAGAAGAAAATACATTGTTATATACGAAGATAAGGAAACACAGGACCAAACTAATAAATATCAGCGGTCAGCGAGCACCTCGGTGTGATCAGCTATTCGTTTAGCGACAAAATGATGG